>NC_135802.1:160765374-161120999 GCF_964213995.1 Mustelus asterias
TTCAGAAGGTACACAAGAACACCAGAATTAGGAGTAGGCTTGAGGAGCTGAATGGCCAACCCCACCATAAGGTAAGACCATGGCTTATCTCATTGCTTCAACTCCACTTTCCTGTCAGCAACCCAACAGGCATTCAATGCGATTAATTTAATACGATTACTAGATAAATTAGACATAACATAGCAACATAAAAGGGAAATTTATTGGAGTAAGACGACATCATCCATTCCAAATGCACGTAGCTGAGATTTGAGAGCATTATAAATGTTTGTAGTTGATACTAGTGGATATATATGATCAAGATAGGAGGAAAAAATATTCGAAAGGAGCATGGATAAAGAGAATGGGTGAAATGATGGCAAATACAGTCTAACATAAAGTGATTGTTAATAAGTTTGGATGCAAGAACGAGGGTTGTAATTACAGTTTAATACACAAAAGGTTAAGCGTTTGGAGATTAAGTTATTAAAATCTAACTCACAGGTACGGAAGGTCATGTGGAATGACAAATATTTACATGAGGACAGTCCATGCTAGTGTTTTAACTTCCACATGCACAAAAGTTCCAAGTGTGGGTTGTGCTTTTTTGGAATTCTCTACCCAGAGGCTGTGGAAGCTCAGTCGTTGAGTATGTTTAAGGTAAAGATTGATGGATTTCTGACTAAAAGTTTGTAAAGACTAATGGGGATAGTGTTTGTAAAAGGCATTGAAGTGTCCCTTTTTATGACTATTTTCATCACTTCACCATTGCTAGCCCATTGCAGTTTCCTATGATCCTTAGAATGATTTTCCATGCTTCCTGTTTTAGTATCAGCGGCGGATTTGGCCACCATCCGTCATTACTTCAAGCCCTGTCTGCAAATCATTGATGTGTATAGGGAACAGATGTCACAGCAGCGAACCCTGTAGAGACTGCAGTCCATTTGCAAGCTTTCTGAGAAACTGCCCTTAAATTTTCCTCACTTTTGACTGGACTTTCTGAAACCTTCCCCCTAATTCCATGCCCGTTAGTCTTGGTCAAAAGTTCCGTATTTGGTACCTTGTCAAAAGCTTCCACGCCCCTTCCACCGTCTCTGTACTCTCCTTAAAAATAAGTTCTCCAGAGATCAGATGTTGATGGCATGCTGGGTCTTGTGGTATGAAGGATAGAACTTGCAAGCAATGTAGGTGCTAGTTGAAAGAAAGTTATCCTCCAGTGTGTGATCCCACCTTAGGAAAGACCAAAGAAGATTCATGTTGGACTTGAAACGTTTCTTACTCTATAGATGTACCAGACCTGTTGAATTTTACCAGCATTTACTGATTTTATTTAGGAAAGGCTACTTTCCTTGATAGAAGTCCAGAATGGTATCTGGAATGAAGGGCTAAGCAAAGCTATGATTACTGAGTGCGAATAACTACATGATATTTACGTTCCATCGGCCTCTGATTGCCACTTTTTAGACAAGGTGTTAAGCCGAAGCTCCTGGTGCTGCTTGGGTGAAATAGCTGATACAATGAAATGCAAAAACAGCCAGTCCTGAACTGGCGTCCTCACAGCATGATGCATCTAGCAGCCCAGGTGTAAGTGATGCTGGTAACATCTGGTGCATATCCAGAAATATTCCTGCGAGAGTTTGAAGGATTTACATGTAAAAAAAATAGACTCAGTTTACAAAAAGGCTACTGTGAAATGAGGCTGTTTTCTTTAGAAAAGACTGAGGGGTGACCTGCTGGAGGCCCTCAGAATTGTGAAAGGGCTTGATAGGGTAAATGTAAAGAAGATATTACCACTTACAAGTGAAACCAGAACTAGGGGCCATAATTATACGATAGCCCAGTACAAATACAATTTCAGCAGAATCCTCTTCATGCAGAGTGTGTTTAGATTGTGCAATTTGCTTCCAGAAGTAGCTAAGACAATTTGTATCGATTCATTGAAGGTAAGCTAGATTAGCACATGATGTGGAGATGCCGGCATTGGACTGGGGTAAGCACAGTAAGAAGTCTCACAACACCAGGTTAAAGTCCAACAGGTTTATTTGGAATCAGATTAGCACATGAGGGAGAAAGGGGTAGAAGGATATGTTAATGCAGTTGGATGAAGAGGAGTGGGTGGAGGCTCATGTGAAGTATAAATGCTGGCACAGACTTCCAGGACTGAATGGCCTTTTTCTGTGTTGTAAGCAATTTGTATTGCTAAAAATAATTACTGAAGTGTGGCATACCATGCAGAGACAGAAGATGAGCTATATCCTTTAGTTTACAGTGGCTCGCGAAGATGCCTCAAACCTATTCTACTTTACAGTGACTTCCTGTTATAACAGCATGTGGAATTCCACAACAGAAAAGCATATTGTTGAAACTCCTTTCATCACCTTCCTCCTGCTGCTTGCAATTGATCCAACACTTGGCACATAGCACTATATTGGTCTTAATATAACTAGTGCAACCTGCAAGCAGCAAAACGCTAGAGAAAGAATACAGAGAGAGGCACTGAGATGTGTGAGCCACTCAAATCTTTTAGGTTAGCTGCCAACTTCCATTCTGGCATCTAAAAATCTACACAATACAAGCTAAAATTTTACAAGTCTTATTATTGTTTACGTCCATTACCATTATTGGGCTTTGATTACTTTTTAAATGTAGGGTGATGGATGTGGTTTTATGTCATTATATCTCAGCGGTGATTTTTAATGTATTTTGTGGGCATATGGTGTCGTGGGAAATTAACAAACGCTCCCTTGGGATGAGTAGGACAGACTGCTATTGGGCCCTTGCCTATTTGTGAGAAAATGTTTTTTCTGTTGACAATTGGGTGCTAAATGAAGATAAATCCTGTCACAAATCTGTGTGCCTCTGAAACGGGATCAGTCATAAGCTTATTAGCTGCCTGCAAACAGTCTGTTGAGAACTAGCTTAAAAGCTAGTCTGCCATTCTAACTCGTGTGTCAGATCCAAAATTGTTAGTGTTTCTAAACTAACTGGAATATATCTGCTGTGCAAATTACATTTATACGCAGGATTTTGATGCACTTGCACTCAAATTACCCTTTCTACTTCCTGGTCTGAAATAAGACAACACTTGAGAACATAAATGATACAGAGACATATGGCAAGACTAACGTGTTTGACAGGATTTTAAGAAATTTATTTTTAAATTCTTTCCAATCTTAACGCACGTTGCAATCTCCAGTTAGCTCTCCCACTGAGGGAACGCAGTGCCAGCAGAATTCATCATAGAATCATACAGCCCTACAGTGCAGAAGGAGGCCATTCGGCCTGTCAAGCCTGGACCAACAACAATCCCACCCTAGTCCTATCCTGTAACCCCAGATATTTACACTCTTAATCCCCTTGACATTAAGGGACAATTTAGCATGGCCAATCAACCTAACCCGCACATCTTTGGATTGTGGGAGGAAACCGGAGCACCCGGAGGAAACCCACACAGATACAGGGAGAATGTGCAAACTCCGCACAGACAGTGACCCAATGCTGGAATTGAACCTGGGTTCCTGGCGCTGTGAGGCAGCAGTGCTAACCACCGTGCTGCCCATAATCCACATTCTTCCCAACGTTCAGAATAAGGAAGAAAAGATGTACCTTTCTCGACTTCTGGGTGCCCGAAAGTGCTTAACATTTTTATATTGGTTCATGCGATGTGTGGCTGGGCCAGCATTTGTTGCCCATCCCTAATTGCCCTTGAACTAAGCAGCTTGCTCGGTCATTTCAGAGGGCATTTAAAATGTGGAGTCACATGTAGGACATAACCAGGGCATTAGTGAACCAGATGGGTTTTTTTGACGAGTGATAATGGTTTCATGGTGATCGTTAGACTTTTAATTCCAGATATTTATTGAATTCAAATTTCACCATCTGCCATTTGAACCTGGGTCTCTGGATTACTAGCCCAGTGGCAATACCACTGCTCCACCACCTCTCCTTAGCCAAGGAAGTATTTGTGCTAGCATATTCCACTCACTGGGTAAATAAGTTTCTCCTGAATTTCCTTTGGAATTTGTTAGTGACTATCTCGTTTATATTTTGATTGCTAAAATACAATGGTATAATTTCCTTTTTCACTGATATCCCATTAATCCAGCAGATGTTAATAGTATTCCTCCTCCTGGTATCATGCCCTAAGAGGGCATTGATGCCCATGCACTTCCAGTGGAGTGGTTCATGATTATGCTTGGTAAAGTATCTCAGTGCCTTCTGCAGCCTGGTTGAACAGAAAACTCTCCTGCTCATTACCGCCAAGCATCAAGTGTGTTGGAAGGATTTACGGGCTGATAATCAACCTGTTTGGCCACATTATGCACACACTTCCCTTGGCCAAAAGTCCTTGGAGTGGGACTTGAACCCGGAGCTTTATGGACAGTGAAGCCTCCAATACTGATACCCCTCCCCACCCCTGAAGAAATACTTCCACGAGAAACGTTCATCTACAGAGAGACACAATTACCTTGCATGGTATCAAGTACAAGAGACCCTCTGAAACCACGGGCACAAGCAAATAACAAACTGCCACACTCAGTACACCAAGCAGCTTTTAGATCTTAAAACACAGGGTACACGGGTTATTGCAAGGCAACAGCGGATTTTCTGAAAGAATTAGCTTTTGTGTAATGGGGGGCTCATCGCCCAGCATCCATAGTGGCATTGAAACTGCTCTACCACAGCATGCTCCCGGGGACAGAATGATTTATTTGCCACTATGGTTGCTGGGTAAATAGCTTCCCATTCTATTAAATGTTTGCAGTGCACACTGACCATATTGCAGAAATGGGCACTTGCCAATGAAGGGCAACTGGCACCTGTCCCTAAATTGTTCTTGATTTACAGATTTCACTATCTCTGACACGTGATCGATTGGAAATATTTTTACCGAGTGTTTTTTCTGATGGATTTTCCACATGCTAACACTCGAGGAATGCATCTGTGCTTAACCCTCTCTCCACTCACATTGTCTATACATTTTAAGACTTGATTACCTGTAAAGACTCGCATTCCAACCATTATTTTGTAAATTGAGTTTGTGTCTTTATATGCCCTGTTTGTGAACAGAACTCCCACTTACCTGACGAAGGAGCAGCGCTCCGAAAGCTAGTGGCTTTTGCTACCAAATAAACCTGTTGGACTTTAACCTGGTGTTGTGAGACTTCTTACTCTGTCTGCAAAAGCAGGTCTTGCAGTTGCCGATATCAAAAACGTGTTTGTCTGCTGTGTACTCTCCAAGAATGCAGTCAATTTTCAGCTATCTTTTAGCCTTCTGAATTCTAAAATGTAGTCAGATTAGCAGTGTTAGTTAACCCCTCCAGTCTAGTATTTAAATGTAATTGCATAGACAGAAATATCTTAAAATGAAGTCTTTGCATAGATAGTTAAACCTCTCTCCACTCACATTGTCTGCACCTGTAAAGACTTGATTACCTGTTAAGACTCACATTCCAACCATTATCTTGTAATTGAGTCTGTGCCTATATATGCCCTGTTTGTGAACCCAACTCTCCACTCACCTGATGAAGGGGTAATGCTTTGAAAGCTCGTGCTACCAAATAAACGTGTTGGACTTTAACCTGGTGTTGTGAGACTTCTTACCATAGATAAAGCAAACAGGGTTAAGCATACATAGGATCTGTCACCTGTACGTCTTCTATTTTAAGTCATATTCTGTCTGAGGGATTGCTCAGTTAAATCACATTGTCAACTGTCAGGAGGTTTAAAGTTGTCCAGAAAATGCTGGAGAAACTCAGCAGGTCAGGCAACATCTGTGAAGAGAGAATAGAACCAATGTTTTGAGTCAGGATGAGCCTTTCAGCTGAGATGTTGAACTGAGGTCACATCTGCTCTCTCAGCTGGACGTAAACGACCCCATTGCACTATTTTGAAGACAACCAGGAAGTTTTCCCCTGTGTCCTGGCCAATATTTATCTCTCAACAAAAACAGATTATCTGGTCATTTGCTGTTTGTGGGGGCGTGCTGTGTTCAAATTGTTTCCTGTATTACAACGATGACTACACTTCAAAAGTACTTCATTGGCAGTGAAACAAATTTGGAACATCCTGAGGTTGTGGAAGGTGCTCTGTAAGTGTAAGCCTTTTACTGTAATTTACAGACATTGTGTAAATTTCCCTTTTCTAACAATTGATTCTGAATGTTGATTATTCAGCGAATACAAGGAAAATATCCGAACTGTAGATAAAGGTATTCAGGAAGTTGTTTCTGTCATTGAAGACTTCTACAGAAATGATAAGAAGACTGCCTTCATCTACACTTCTGATCATGGGATGACAGATTGGGGTAAGACCATTGATGTTACACAGAAACATACTTAAGGTTTACCCCTTATCCTTAAACTATGACCCCTAGTTCTGGACTCCTGCTGGATAATAGTGTATAGTTTATAGCGCATTGACATTTATTTTTCTATTAAGTAATAGTTAGATGGTGTCAGTTTTCCAAGGGCGCTGCACCTCTAGGTGACACTGGGAGTGTGATGTTATTACTCTACACTCTTTATGTTGTCACTTATTACCCAACGTTATGTGACCATCAATCTGCTGATGTTCTGAATACTTAGACAATAGATTGCATCTGTCGTGGCACCAATGTGCTTACTGGGTAATGGCGGATATCTTTGTAAAGGATAAAATGTAACTCCTGCCACCAAAGAGGAACAGTTGTGTTTGTCCATTTGACACTCATTCCAGGTGTGGTTTTTCCCACTGCTGACGCCATTATTTTGGTCTGTTGTTCTCTTCTGCTTGTCACCTTCTTGCCACCTCCCCGTTTCTCGCCTTCACTCCCACTTACTGCCCCTCTCCCGAGTATTCTCCATCCCTCTCCCCAACCCTTGCCGCCCTTCTGAACCCACCCACCTCCCACTAGCCAACCCTTTCCTGACCTCTCACCAGCCATCCCTTTCCCAAGCCCTGGCCATCTCCCCCTCACCACCCCTCAAGTGAGCAGGGTGGTGAGGGATTAGGAGTGTGGCACGGGCTGTGGAGAGGAGCAGGAGGCACTATGGGTTTAGGTTATGGGTGGCAAGCAGGCATATGCTCAAGGTAGGGATGATGGGAGTAGTGTTTCTTTTCCCAGCTGAGTTTGGTCAGTGCCATCTTTGGTGCAGACAGCTGCCTTGGACTTCATTGAAAGTGATGTTGGAGGCATTGCAATTGCAGGTGTAGCAAGTGCGCCCTCTACAGTTGTGGCATCAGCAAACTCACCCTAAAGCTGCACTGACTAATGGGCAAAGTGCTCTTCCTAGCAGGAAGGTATATCCAAGAAACCCATATTACCAGCTAAAGAAATTGCTCTAAATGGCCTATGAAGCTGAGTCAGCCAGCCTGAAGTGGCACACACCTGACATTGGTGAAGTGGGTGGAAGGGTAGGTTCCTGACCTGTACAAACCTAGGGTTTGTGGGTGGGTTGAGGAAGTAGCATTGGTAAGGTGACTTGAAGCGAAAGTGGTGTTGGGTGTCCCACCAACATCCATTTTACTCTTGTCAATTTATTAGGCTCTACCATGTTTTGTGGTGGGAACAATAACTGCCCAAAGTGTGGGTGGGGGGTGGGCTGGGGAGGTGGAGGTGGGAGGCGACTGTGAACAGGAGGCAGCAAGAATTGGCCTGACTCTCAACAGTGAGATTTCTCCATAAAATAACCTTCTTGCCCAACTACTGAGCAAAGTCTGTACGGGAGAAACAAATTGACACCCTAGAAAAAGTAGTGCACGGTGTATATATGTGTGTGTAAAAATTGCAGAGGACCGATTTTCCTTAATGTCTAATCACTAAATTTCTTTGCTGTTACAGGTTCGCACGGTGCAGGCCACCCCTCAGAAACCCTCACCCCTTTGGTCGCCTGGGGAGCTGGAGTGAACGGACCACTGGCTGGCTCAGGCCAAGAGTTTCAGGATAATTTTCTGCAGGGTATATTTCTATAATTTCTCATTTATGAGCATCATATACCTCCACGCGCAGCCAGCAGGGTTATTCAGGCTCAAGGTGGGAATCAGAGAGAGGAGTTACAGTAGAGTCTGTTCCTGAGGCAGTTTCCAACTTCACTCACCAGAAATGTGCTAAGGGCGGCACGGTGGCACAGTGGTTAGCACTGCTGCCTCACAACGCCAGAGACCAGGGTTCGATTCCCGCCTTGGGTCACTGTCTGTGCAGAGTTTGCATGTTTTCCCTGTGTCTACTTGGGTTTCCTCCGGGTGCTCCGGTTTCCTCCCACAGTCTGAAAGACGTGCTGGTTAGGTGTGTTGGCAGTGCTAAATTCTCCCTCGGTGTACCTGAACTGGCGCCGGAGTGTGGCGACTAGGGGATTTTCACAGTGACTTCATTGCAGTGTTAATATAAGCCTACTTGTGACAATAATAAATAAACTTTAAACTTTAACATTCGAGGTTGCGGGGTTGGGGAAGAATCAAAGATTATTTTGGTGTACATCTAAAATCTTGTTTTGCTGGTTTTTTTCAGAATGGAAACTAAATGACTGGAAGAGATTTGATGTAAATCAGGTAAAAACCCTTAACTTGCTCAGGGTTTGAAATTCCATTCTAAATATCACCACAGAAAAAAAACCACAATATTCTTTGGGCTCTGAAAATCCAAGTACAAAGATATTAACTCTTCAGCAGAAGAAAGGGGAACAAGGTCTGGCCATCCAGCCTCTCTCGGTCTCCTATCCTCTATTATTCGATAATTCTATGAATGAACAAGAGTACCGTATACCTTGCACAGAAAAGCTGTGATTAGCATTTAACCATTAAGTGAACAAGATGACTGTTACACTACCTCACAGAAACTTTCATTTTACTGGAAACTGCCAAGTAATTATTTTCTCAAAGTGCAAACCTTTTGATGCGTTTACCAAATAAGTCTCTAATGTATCAAGTTAATATTTCAAAATATTGTTCTCTTAGGAATTATAGTAAAGCTTGAATGGTTGAAAATATTTATAATTTTCCTTTTATCTCCTCTTCTGGAGCTCATTTTCAATCCCTATCTAAAACCAGTTTTATTTGTAATTTCTTAGTGAAGAATGATTGGCAAACCAGTGCTCTGAACTCAGTGTAGGTGACCATTTTGCCAGAATACGTACTGCCTGGTGGTGCAGGACTTTACACCGGCTGTTTGGTTGTAGATCCATAACAAATGCCCATGTAGTCTGCCCCAGTCAAAGATGGGCACCACTGAAGTGAAAAATGCTTCCTGAGGAAGGGGACAAAAGTTTAGGGACACCATTCCAGCAGCTCATGATGGGTGAATTTGGCGTCAGCAACACATTTTCAAACCAGTCTCTGCTTATTCTCTTGATTGGCAAGTTGGGAAACAGCGATGATCTGTTAATTTTCATCATCTAATTTGTCTTCTGAACCGTAATATCAACTTCAATCATAATTATTTAACAGTTATTTAAATGTTGGATTTTTGAAAAAACTATTGGGGTTTACGTTACTTTATTAGTTCTGTTCACCACAACAAGTTACAATTAATTGTTTCTGTTTTGCTTGCATAGGCTGATATAGCTCCACTGATGGCTGCTCTCATTGGGATTCCCTTCCCTCTAAATTCTGTGGTAAGCTAATATTTTGTGTTCATTTCTTAAAGAGGTAGTCACTACATAATCAGACTTGCTAATAAGTGTGATTTGATTTTGTATTTATGTGATAATTAGGGCTTATTCACGTGAGGCTCTGTCAGCAGCCCAGAACCTTATTCATGGCAGAAACGAGGCAAAAAAACTAGGTGTGCAACTTTGGGTGTCCAATATCTCCAACATGTGATTTCAGGAGACAGAATCCTGTCATGTTACAAGCAATGAGTTGGGTTACACACTAAATTTAATGTTTTGGATTGGTTCCAATCTCCCATCGCCTGCAGTCTTCTATCTCACCCTAGACACACCCCCTGTCAAAGAGGATTGGTCAGGAGACAACAGATGTTCATGGGTTTGGGCGTTTGTTAAGCAAGCAGCAGGTGAAAGGAATTTGTTTTGATTCCGATCATAAGAACATGCAAATTAGGTTCAAGAGGGGGCTACTTGTGTCTGCTCCACCATTCAATAAGATCCTGGCTGATCTAATTTAACCTCAACTCCACATTCCCACCTACCCTCAATAACCTTTCACCCTCTTGCTTATCAAGAATCTATCTAACTCAGCCTTTAAAAATGTTGAAAGATTCTGCTTCTACCCTACTTTTAAGAAAGGAGTATCAAAGACTCATGATCCTCGGAGAGAAAATAATTCTCCTTGTCTTTGTCTTAAGTGGGCAACCCCCTTTTTTTTTATAGTGACTCCTAGTTCTAGATTCTCCCACAACAGGAAATATCCTTTCCATATTCACTCTATCAAGACCATAGGAGCAGAAATAGGCCACTTGGCCTATCGAGTCTGCTCCGCCATTCAATCATGGCTGATATTTTTCTCAGCCCCATTATCCTGCCTTTTCCCCATTACCCCTGATCCCCTTATTAATCAAGAACCTATCTATCTCTGTCTTAAAGACACTCAATGACCTGGCCTCCACAGCCTTCTGCGGCAAAGAGTTCCACAGATTCACCACTCTCTGGCTGAAGAAATTCCTCCTCATCTCCGTTTTAAAGGATCGTCCCTTTAGCCTGAGATTGTGCCCTCTGGTTCTAGTTTTTCCCACTAGTGGAAACATCCTCTCCACATCCACCCTATCCAGGCCTCGCAATATCCTGTAACTTTCAATAAGATACCCCCTTGTCCTTCTGTACTCCAACGAGTACAGACCCAGAGTCCTCAACCGTTCCTCATATGACAAGCTCTTCATTCCAGGGATCATTCTTGTGAACCTCTGGACCCTTTCCAAGGCCAGCACATCCTTAGGTATGGGGCCCAAAACTGCTCAAGATCCCTCAGGATCTTGTGTTCACATCAAGTTGCCTCTTACTGTTCTAAACTCCAGTGGATACAAGTTTAGGCTGTTCAGCCTTTCTTAGAAGACAACCTGCCCATTCCAGGTATCAGTCTAGCAAACCTTCTCTGAACTGCTTATAACGCGTTTGTATCCTTCCTTAAGTAAGGAGGCCAATACTGTGCACAGTACTCATGATGTGGTCTCACCAGTGTCCTGTATAACAGAAGCATAACCTCTCCACTCTTGTAATCAATTCCCCTTGCAATAACTAATAATATTTTACTTGCTTACCTAATTACATGTTCTACCTGTGTGCTAACCTTTTGTCACTCGTGCAGCAAGGACACCAAGATCCTTTTGCATCTCCAAGCTCTTCCAAGCTCTTCCATCTCACTATTTAGACAATCTGCTACTTTATTCTTCCTGCCAAAATAGATAATTTCACATTTTCCCCACATTATACTCCATTTGCCAGATTTTTGCCCACTTACTTAACCTATCTACATTCCTTTGTAGCCCCCATACATTCTCTTCACAACTTACTTTCCTGTCTATCTTTGGGAACATCAGTCTTTTATATAAATTGTAAAAACCCAAGGCCCGTGGCATACCACTCGTTACGTCTAACATCATACACACCACCATTCATCTCAAGATGAACAAACAAAAAGAAAGAAGTAGTGGAAATCTGGAGAAAACGCCCCCAGAAAATGCTGGAAAATACACAGCCGGTCTGTCAGCGTCTTTATAAAGAGAAAAGAGAAGTTAATGCTTTGGTAGCACCCACAAAGAGAAAAGATGCCAATGCCTCAGGTGCACACCTGTGCTGTGTGTTCCACAAAGCTCCATAATAACTACTTAATTTTTTGCAACCCAATCAATAACGTAGACACCAAACAGTAAATATGTCAGCCTGTGGTCGATTACTCAACCTTTAGGTAAGTCTTTCTAGCACTTTTGCCATTTATCAGGATATCCTCATCAGCTGCCTTCAGCAGAACTGCTTTTTTGCAAACTAGTCAACAAAGGTAGACACCACACCCTGAATGTTATAAGGCTGCGGTGTCATATCCAACCTCTAAATAATACCTTCCAGCCCAAATCTTTGCAGAATTTCCTCATCAACTTTACAATGGATATTTACCTTTGACACACTGAAAGGAATGAGGCAAGGCAACTTCCTCACTTTTGTCTTGAGATAAAAACTAACATTCTGTTTGTCTTTTTAAAACTACTTTTTGTATCTGTGCACGAGCTTTAAATATCCAAGTACTTTTGGTCCTCCACATCTCATCATTAGGAAAATATTTTGATTTGACATTCTCGGATCATATGTGGATGACATGCTATCTCCCAGTGTTGAGCTCCTGTTGCCCACTCACTTTGGTTTTTCAGTATCATTTCTGTTTTCAATCGCCTCTGAACTTGGTGTTGTCTGCAAACTTGGATATACAATCTCCATTGCTGCAACCATGTCATTAACCTGGGGAGGCGATGGCCGAGTGGTATTATCGCTAGACTATTAATCCAGAAGCTCAGCTAATGTTCTGGGGACCTGGGTTCGAATCCCGCCACGGCAGGTGGTGGAATTTGAATTCAATAAAAAATATCTGGAATTAAGAATCTACTGGTGACCATGAAACCATTGCCGATTGTCGGAAAAATCCATTTCATTCACTAATTTCCTTTTAGAGAAGGAAATCTGCCACCCTTACCTGGTCTGGCCTACATGTGACTCCAGAGCCAAAGCAATGTGGGTGACTCTCAACTGCCCTTGGGCATCTAGGGATGGGCAATAAATGCTAGCCAGCTAGTGACGCCCGTGTCCCACGAATGTATAAAAAGAAAAGTGAAAAACTGGAGTATAGATTCTTGGAGAACACCCCCCACACCTGCTAGTCAGCCTTTATCCCAAATCCCCAATCAGTTATAGAAACATAGAAACTAGAAGCAGGAGTAGGCCATTTGGCCCTTCGAGCCTGCTCCGCCATTCATTTTGATCATGGCTGATCATCGAATTCAAACCAAACCAATTATCAAACCATGTCACAAGGTTACAAGATTTAATACTTTGGTTCCAGCTGTGACTCAGTTGGTAGCAGTAAATAAATCAGAGAGGTTGTGGGTTCCAGGTCCCATTTTAGAACTTGAGCAGAAAGTCTAGGCTGACCCGATTAAATGAGATGTTAAAATGTGACCTTGTCTACCTCCACGGGTGAATGTAAAACATTCCATGGCACTGTTCTGAAGAAGAGCAAGGGAGGGCGTTATCCTCCATGTTCTCACCAATATTTATCCTTCAATCAACACCTGGTCCAATTACATTGCTGTTGTGAGCATTCTCTGGCTGCTGCATTTCCTACATTACAACAGCGGCCGCATTTCAAAAGATTCTTCATTGGCAGCAAAATGCTTTGGAATGTCCTGAGATCCTGAATGCCGTATTAGAAATGCAAGTGTTTTCTCCTACTTTTTGTCCGTGTATTTTACCCATTGACTGTTCTGCCCAGTTCACTATGGTCCATTTATTTCTCGCCTCACCCTATTCTTTCCTTCTCCTCTATATACTCTATGAACGGTATGTTTTGTCTATACAGCGCGTAAGAAACAATACTTTCATTGCATACCAAAACATGTGATAATAATAATCAAGACAAAGTGTATTCTGTAATACATTCTGTGCAGCTGTTAGCCATGTAAAATGTCTTGGCTATAACTTGCGGGGTGGCATAGACCCTTTCGAAACATGATCTCAACTGGGACCCGGAGCGTCTGTGTGCAGATACCCTCACTGACGAGCAAGTCCAAGCAAAGTTTGTGGTGTCTGTTGACTTGTAAAAACAATCTACTTGATAAGTGCTACAAAACCAGATCATTCTTTTGAATGGACTCTGGTCCTTGCTGTCATTAGTGTGAGGTTTAGCCAGTACAAATATTGTGCTTAGATCAACTCTCTTTGGTATTAACTGGCCTGTCTTCACCATGGAATGAAGTGACACACTGACAGAAATAGTTCAGGCAATGCCATCAATGCTTGATGCCAAAGCAGGGAAAATAGTATCATCAGCCTTTAAAGTGTGCTGTGTTGAAAAGAAAGAAAAGTCATAAATAGCCCAATAATGACTTATTTTCTACTTTATAAACCTTGATTTTCTCCTCCTGCATGTAAAGGATGCTGCCATTCAAAGAATCAAAAAGGCTTTTGAGGGGAGGCCGTGTAACATGTAATAATGTAAGAATGTGCCAAATTAAGTTCATATGAAATTGATGATTATACAGAATTGACAGGTAGGGAGAGACCAGCTGGTCCATCAAGTCTGTTACAAATTAGAAAACTACGCATCTTTATCTCATGATGGACAAAATTACACGGTTTATTTCTAAATTATTTAACTTAAAGTGGATTAGCAATGTCAACTATATTTCTTTGTTTGTTTATGCTACTAGAAAGAACTTTTGATCAGTTGTAATTCAGCCACACTGTAAATTCATAAGACTACATCCTATTATTCAAAAATACAAGATGCGATATGAAATCTGACAGCTGTCCTGTTTAGACAATGTCGCTCATTTCTTTATTTTATCTATAATTTGTTTCATACTATTATAGAAAGGATATTATTAAACTAGAAAGGGTGCAGCAAAGATTTACTAGAATGTAACTGGGACTTGATGGTTTGAGTTATAAGGAGAGGCTGGATAGACTGGGACTTTTTTCTCTGGAGCGGAGGAGGTTGAGGGGTGATCTTACAGAGGTCTATAAAATAATGAGGGTGGTAGATCAGCTCGATAGTCAATATCTTTTCCCAAAGGTAGGGGAGTCTAAAACTAGAGGGCATAGGTTTAAGGTGAGAGGGGAGCGATACAAAAGGATCCAGAGGGGCAATTTTTTCACACACAGGGTGGTGAGTGTCTGGAACAAGCTGCCAGAGGTAGTAGTAGAGACGGGTACAATTTTGTCTTTGAAAAAGCATTTTGACAGTTACATTGGGTAATATGGGTATGGAGGGATATGGGCCAAATGCTGGCAATTGGGACGAGCTTAGTGTTTAAAAAAAAGGGCAGCATGGACAAGTTGGGCCGAGGGGCCTGTTTCCAAGCTGTAAACCTCTATGACTCTAATTGTATTTTAAGGAAAACAAAGGCATTTTGTACTTAGAATGAATATAGCCCAAGTAAAATGATCTCTTAAATTGTTTTCAGAAATGCAATGTAACTTTCAAATATTTGGATAATTCATTTTGTGTCTCATGCACCAATTTTTCATCGATGTTTTATTTCTGATAGGGCATTTTACCTTTGGAGTATTTAAACAACAGCGACCAGTTCAAAGCTGACTGCATGCTAACAAATACCATGCAAATATTGGAACAATTTACGGTATGAACTTTGTTATCATTAAATATCACCTTTCTTTAAAAAAAAAGATTAAATATTTGCCTAAGTTTGCTGTTTTTGTGTATCTTAATCACCTTCCCAATCTTTTTGAATATTTTTGTTCATGCTCATGATCTGAATTGTACCATTAAATAATTCAAAATTGCACAATTAAATTTTCATACAACTTACTTACGTGGACACTCATTTGATTCTGGATCAAATTAGGTTGAAATGCAAGTCAAAATTGACAGACAGAATGTCGTTCATTACTTTTTATCTAGATCAACATGGCAGTTGAAATAATGCACAAGCCTTGGGATCACGTCAGCACACTTTTAATAATGAAAATAAGGTTCATGATTACCTGACTGGAATTTTGTCTGCTATGCCATTCCATGGTGAGAAAGATGGTGACAGGAAAATGTGGCTGTTGTAGATTTTCCACCCCGTGTTTTGCCAGGACTGCTGTTAACCGCCTCTAACCATTCAAGTAAATGTTGGTGGTGCATGCTGTTTGGTCTCCTCACTCGTTTGCCTCTCTTTTTTTACCTTTTTTCTGCCACTTCCCAAATAGATGATCCCAGGGTAGTGACATCAGTGACATCCATGTCCACAGGGGAGAGAGAAAGTTTTGGAGAAACCTCTTTTTCCTCCAATTTGATTTGCACCACCTTAGAATCATAGAAGAATCATAGAAACTCTACAGTGCAGAAGGAGGCCTTTCGGTCCATCGCATCTGCACCGACAACAATCCCACCCAGGACCTATCCATGTAAACCCACATATTTACCCCGCTAATCCCTCTAACCTACGCATCCCATTAGCTGGTCTCCGTTTCTGCCTTCCTGTAATGAGGCAATTCCGCCCCTTTTTAAGGTCAATTGCCTTTTGCCTAGTGCTGAAGCATCACCCTGTCAAATCTTTTCACAGTGCTCCTTGGTAGGCTGTCTCTAGACAATGAGAATCCTGTGAGATGCCGTCCCGCCTAACCGATGAAGCGAACCTGGGGATGACCACTCAGCAGCACTAAGGGAAACCCAGTCACCTATGCTCAGCAATTCCTTCTCAACAGCGCCGCTGGCAATGTGCATTCTCGCCTGAACTTCCATAGGGATTGTCTGGTCTCCTGCTGTAATGGTCTAAATGACTGATGTTATGGCAAATGATTAAGGCAACCAAGGAAATTCCTGGGCTCCCTGTTTAAGCTCTTCATTTTAACAAGAAATGTTATTGAGTTTATTTTGGTGAAAGACCTGGTGAAGGATTGAAGTAAAATTGGAGATGAGATTCAATGAGGATATAGTGATAATTCTTTGGGCAAGACATTGAAAATTTAGGAGGAAGGTAAAATATTCCAAAGTTTTAAGATCATGAGAAAGATTGAGTTAGAACAGAAGACTCTAACTGTAAGCTTATCACAAAAAGTTTAATTTTGAATGATGTTTTGGCTTTCTGAATTTGTTTACTATGTTAAGGGTGTGATGTGGAATTTAATAACATTCTAAGGAATTGAGAAATTAGCAAGGAAGGAGAAAAGCAAAGCATTTGTTTCATTTTTAGAACTTGCAGCTTAAAGGCACATTATTACAGTGACATTAATTTCATGGTAGTAGTTACTCCTGACATCTTTTTGTAGCTTAAACATTGAACGTAGAAAATAAAAGCAGGACAAGGCCGTTTGGCCCTTTGAGTCTGATTCATCATTCATTTTGATCGTGGCTGATCATCAAATTCAATATTCTGATCCCCCTTTCTTCCTTGATCCTTTTAGCCCCAAGAGCTATATCTAATTTCTTTTTGAAATCACACAATGCTTTGGCCTCAACTGCTTTCCGTGATAGAGGATTCCACACATTCACCATTCTCTAGGTGAAGAAATTTCTCCTCATCTCTGTCCTAAAAGGTTTACCCCTTATCCTCAAAGTATGACCTTTAGTTCTGGACTCTCCCACCATAGGGGAACATTCTTTCTGAATCTACCCTGGCCAGTCCTGTTAGAATTTTATCCTTTTCTATGAGATCCTCTCTCACTCGTCTAAACTTGCAGTTCTGTACTATCTTGAGTGTAATGGGACATTTCAAGGTGCAATGCAAAATGAAGGGTAGGAATGATTGACACTGAACAATCATTGGGCAAGGTGAGTGATTGTGTGCTGAGAGAGTTTGGCTTTAAGGAGAGTTTTCACGGTAGTGGAACAATTGGCCATGCAAAGAAATTTGGGAACAAAGCTCCACAGTGTGAGCTGCCACAGGTAGAGAAATGTGAGAAAAATAAACAGTAGAATTATCACTCACATTAATGTGATAATGTAGCCTTGTAATGTGTGAATGCCAGAAAACCAATGAGCATGGAAATCCATAAACACTTGTTAAAGTTTTTAATTATTTTGCAGGTGAAGATGATTCACAAGAAAGAGACGACATTGTCCTTTTTGTTTAGTCCCTTTAAGTAAGTCAATTCTGTTCTTTTCTTTAAGAGTTAATCTAAATTTATTGTTTCTATCTTGTGAATGATGAGAATGAATCATTTGGTCTCCTTCGTTGAAGAGGGATGTATGACATTGGAGGCAGTTCAGCGAAAGTTCACCAGATTGATTCCAGAGATGAGGGGTTTGTCTCATGAAGAGAGATTGGGCAGTTTAGGCCTATACTCTCTGGAGTTTAGAAGAATGAGGGGAATTCTAATTGAGATATATAAGATGCTAAAGGGGATTGACAGGGTAGACGTGGAAAGGGTATTTCCTCTTGTGGGGCAATTTAGAACAAGAGGTCATAGTTTTAGGATAAGGGATGGCAGATTTAAAACCGAGATGAGAGGAAATTACTTAAGGGTCGTGACTCTGTGGAATTCAATACCCCAGAGCATGGTGGATGCCGTTGAATAAATTTAAGGAGGAGATGGACAGAGTTTTAATTTGTAAGGGTTTGGAGGGTTGTGGAGAACAGGCAGGAAAGTGGAGTTAAGGCTGAGACAAGATCAGCCGTGATCATATTGAATGTCAGAGCAGGCTCGAGGAACTGAAATGCCTATTCCTGCTCCTAGTTATGTTCTTATGTGGTATATCCTATCATTTTTCAGGGACACTGAGCCTATGCCAAGCATCAGTGTTGCATGCTGATGTCAGTGTGCCGATGTCTGGTGCCAGAACATCCCACCCCACCTGCCTCCAGGCATCAGTCGCAATCTTCTTACTGAAAAGGCGAGGGAGCAGGGCCGAAATATCCAGCAAGGGGAGAGAACGGGATGGGTATCAAGAGAAGTGTGAATAGCAGTTGTCAGAGTGGATGGCAGTGAAAGGGAGTGGAAAGAGTGAAATTGGGAATTGTTGGAGCAAACAAAGAGGGAGGGTAAAAGTGAACGAGGGAGGAAAGATGACAGAGTCAAATAAAGAGACAGCAATAGAAGGAAAAGAAGTAGTAATGAATGAAAGAAGGACAGGAACAGAAGTCGTGAATGAGAACATCATGGAAAAAGGGAGAAACGAAGGAGTGGTGGGGAGGAAGGAGGCATTCACTGAGTGGATTTGGGCAGGATAGTGCCAACATTGAATGCACAGGACTCTGGAGAAGGATGGAAGGTTATTGGTTTTGGTGGAAGAATAGGTAAAAATTACCAGCTTGACTCAGTTGGTGGAGAGCAGAGTATCAAGTTGAATTTATGATGAATTAACTGAGAGTGTTGGAGGAGGAGACTGCCTCTGAGAAAGAGAGGGAGGTAGAGGATGTGGTGCAGAACTGTATCTGGAGGGCGAGGTGAGAATGCCTGTCCTTGATGTCAAAGCAGCATTGGGCCAAGTGTGGCATCAGGGAGCCCTAGCAAAACTGGAGTCGGTGGGAATTGGGGGCGGGGGACGACGACTCTCTACTGGTCGGGGTCGTACCAAGCACAAAGGAAGGTGGTTGTTTGAGGTTAAACATCTCAGCTTCAGGACATCGCTTTAACAGTTCCTTAGGGTACTGTCCTGGGCCCAACCATCTTCAGCTGCTTCATCAGTGACCTTCCTTCCATCACAAGGTCAAAATTGGGGTTGCTTGCTAATTCACAATGTTCAGTACCATTCGTGAATCCTCAGATACTGAAGCAGCCCATGTTCAAATGCAGCAAGAATTGGACAATATCCAGACTTGGGCTGGCAACAGGCAACTAACATTTGTGCTCGACAAGTGCCAGGCAATTACTATTTCCAACAAGAGGAAAGTAACATTTGTCACATTCATTGGCATTGCCATCACTGAATCCCCTATTATCAACATCCTGGCCGTTAGTGTTGATCATGAACTGAACTGGACTGGCCATATAAACACTGTGTCTACTAAAGCAGTTCAGAGACTAAGAATTCTGCAGTGAGTATTTCACCTCCTAACTCCCCAAAGCCTGTCCATCACCTACGAGGTTTAGGTGAGTTGTGTGATGTAATACCTTCCACTTGCCTGGATGAGTGCAGCTCAAGACGCTTGACACCGTTCAGGACACAGCAGTTTGCTTGATGGGCACCCCATCAAAAAAACATTCACTCCCTCCACCACCACGCACAGCAGCAGCAGTGTGTACCATTTACACAATGCACTGCAGGAACTCACCAAGGCGCCTCTGACAGCACCTTGATCGCTACCATATAGATGGACAGGGGCATGAGACACATGGGAACATCAGCACTTGGAAGTTTCCCTCCAAGTCACACACCATCTTGACTTAGAAATATATCACTGATCCTTCATTGTCGCTGGGTCAAAATACTGGAACTCTCTCCCTAACAGCACTGTGGATGTACCTACACCACACGGACTGTAGCAGTTCAAGAAAGCAGCTCACCACCACCTTCTTTAGGGTAATTAGCAATGGGCAATAAACTCTGGCAAAGCCAGATACCTGCATCCTGTGAATTATTTTTTAAAAGTTCCTTTGTAAATTAAGAGAGAGGTGGGGGCTGCTTGGATCTGGGAGTGTAACGTGATAAGTGATGACCTAGATGGGGGTGTTAAAAATGGAAATGTTAATTTTTTTTTTAAAACAATGATAATTTTTCCAGAGCAGCCTAATCACAGACCCTCCAACCTGTAGAAATACATGACCAATATTACACCCGCAGCATCTGGATTTCCCCTTCTGACTTTCATTCACACAACTTTTTGTTTCCTCCAAATTGGGTGAGAGAATATGATGCACATGTATTGGTCACGTTTTATAACCCGTATCACTATTTGTTTTCATGCATCAGGGCTGTTGTTGAATTGTCAACTTATTGGGTGCTATGTCAAGTGTTTTTGAAACTAGTTTTCCACTTTGGTGTACGTAACAACAATATATAATGTGGAAGTTAATTAACACTTTCAGTACTGTGACATTTTGAAATTTCAAAGTATAATCAACATGTCCACCTTGCCGTGCTTTGTAGAACTTTCTAATGATACAAATGATGATGTAGTCTTGTTAATAGCAGAATAACAGAGCATATCTGATAATTCTCTCTCCAAAAATGGATTTATTATTGACAGTTTGTTCAATTATCGTTCCTTGCGCACTATACAGACAAAGCATACCGTACATAGAGAAGGAAAGGAGAGAGTGCAGAAAGTGGTGTTACAGTCATAGCTAGGGTGTAGAGAAAGATCAACTTCATGTAAGGTAGGTCCATTCAAAAGTCTGATGGCAGCAGGGAAGAAGCTGTTCTTGAGTCGGTTGGAATGTGACCTCAGACTTTTGTATCTTTTTCCCGATGAAAGAAGGTGGAAGAGAGAATGTCCAGGGTGCGTGGGGTCCTTAATTATTCTTAATAATGCCTTAATTATTATAATATAGCGCTGTTTGTGACCTCAGAATGCCCGGCATACTTTACAGCTATTGAAATTCTTTTGAAGAGTAGTCACTGTTGCAATGTAGGAAATGTTGCAGCCAGTATGTGCAGAGGCATTCCTCAGAAACACAAAATGAATTGCCACCGTTTGTGTAATATTCAATAAATGATAATACAGTTCCCCATTCAGTGATCCAAACAACAATCCCAGCCTGTAATTCCAGCAAGGTGCCAATTCTGCCAGCATGTTTGACCTGATCTCACCAGGTATACCTTCATTAATCCTACACCCGACCCCTCTGAGAAATGGGGATATCTGAATTCTTGATGTAAGGAATCTTCACTTCTGGCCCCTTGCTAATGTATCGTGCTTTTATACACCTGTAGCTATTGTTCACAACCCCTGGATGCCTCAAAGTGCTGAACAGCCAGTGTTGATGTGTAGTCGCTGATGTAATACAGAAATGGGGCAACCAGTGATGCACAGCAAGCTCCCACAAAACACAAAATGATCGTGAGCCGATAATCTGCTTTTAATGATGTTGGTTGATAGATAAGTGTTATGATGTGGAGATGCCGGCGTTGGACTGGGGTAAGCACAGTAAGAAGTCTCACAACACCAGATTAAAGTCCAACAGGTTTATTTGGCAGCGCTAGCTTTCGGAGCCCCAAACCCCTTCAGGTGAGTGAGGACTCGTGTTCACAAACAGGGCATATAAAGACACAAACTCAATTTACAAGATAATGGGTGGAATGCGAGTCTTTACAGGTAATCAAGTCTTAAAGGTACAGACAATGTGAGTGGAGAGAGGGTTAAGCACAGGTAAATGTGTATGGTCTCCAGCCAGGACAGTTAGTGAGATTTTGCAAGTCCAGGCAAGTCGTGGGGGTTACAGATAGTGTGACATGAACCCAAGATCCCGGTTGAGGCCGTCCTCATGTGTGTGGAACTTGGCTATCAGTCTCTGCTCAGCGATTTTGCGCTGTTGTGCGTTGTGAAGGCCGCCTTGGAGAACGCTTACCCGAAGATCAGAGGCCGAATGCCCGTGACTGCTGAAGTGTTCCCCGATTGGAAGGGAACACTCTTGCCTGATGATTGTCGAGCGGTGTTCATTCATTCGTTGTCGTAGCGTCTGCATGGTCTCACCAATGTACCATGCCTCGGGACATCCTTTCCTGCAGCGTATCAGGTAGACAACGTTGGCCGAGTTGCAAGAGTATGTACCGTGTATCTGGTGGATGGTGTTCTCACGTGAGATGATGGCATCCGTGTCGATGATCCAGCACGTCTTGCAGAGGTTGCTGTGGCAGGGTTGTGTGATGTCGTGGTCACTGTTCTCCTGAAGGCTGGGTAGTTTGCTGCGGCCAATGGTCTGTTTGAGGTTGTGCGGTTGTTTGAAGGCAAGACGTGGGGGTGTGGGGATGGCCTTGGCGAGATGTTCGTCTTCATCAATGACATGTTGAAGGCTCCGGAGAAGATGTCGTAGTTTCTCCGCTCCGGGGAAGTACTGGATGACGAAGGGTACTCTGTCCGCCATGTCCCGTGTTTGTCTTCTGAGGAGGTCGGTGCGGTTTTTCGCTGTGGCGCGTCGGAACTGTCGATCGATGAGTCGAGCGCCATATCCTGTTCTTATGAGGGCATCTTTCAGCGTCTGTAGGTGTCTGTTGTGATCCTCCTCATCTGAGCAGATCCTGTGTATACGGAGGGCTTGTCGGTAGGGGATGGCTTCTTTAACGTGTTTAGGGTGGAAGCTGGAGAAGTGGAGCATCATGAGGTTATCCGTGGGCTTGCGGTAAAGTGAAGTGCTGAGGTGACTGTCCTTGATGGACATGCATGTGTCCAAGAATGCAACCGATTCCAGAGAGTAGTCCATGGTGAGTCTGATGGTGGGATGGAACTTGTTGATGTCATCATATAGTTGTTTCAGTGATTGTTCGCCATGAGTCCAAAGGAAGAAAATGTCATCGATGTATTTAGTGTATAGCATCGGTTGAAGATCCTGTGTGGTGAAGAGGTCTTGTTCGAATCTGTGCATAAAGATGTTGGCATATTGAGGTGTGAATTTGGTCCCCATGGCTGTTCCGTGTGTCTGGATGAAGAACTGGTTGTTGAAGGTGAAGATGCTGTGGGTCAGGATGAAGCGGATGAGTTGTAAAATTGCATTTGGAGACTGGCAGTTGTCGGCGTTGAGTACTGAGGCAGTTGCAGCAATGCCATCATCGTGGGGGATGCTGGTGTAGAGTGCTGAGACATCCATTGTGATGAGGAGTGCTCCTGGTTCAACTGCTCCATGTGTGCTGAGTTTCTGTAGGAAGTCCGTAGTGTCGCGACAAAAGCTGGGGGTTCTTTGTACAATGGGTTTCAGGATGCCCTCGACGTAGCCAGAGAGGTTCTCACACAGGGTCCCATTGCCCGATACGATGGGACGGCCGGGTGTGTTGGCCTTGTGTATCTTCGGGAGGCAGTAGAGATCTCCAACGCGGGGAGTGCGTGATAAATGTTAGCCAGGGCACCAGAGTTAACTCTTCTTCAAAATGGTGCTTTGCGATCTTTTATGTCTTTCTGAAAGGGGGCCTCAGTTTAATGTCTCATCCGAAAGATGACACTTTGATAATGGAGTGCTCCCTGGGTACTGAACTGGGGTGTTAGCCCAGATTCTGTGCACGCCTCTGGAGCAGGACTTGAATCCACAACCTTTTGACTCTGAGGAGTTGCCCACTGGGTCCGGGCCTGACACCTTTTTTTGGTGGAGCCTTCGCCCTCAGTAGGCTGGCTACTCTGATTTGGGCTCAGACCAGGCGTTTTTGTGTCCCTACCTAATTTCTGATCCTTCTGGTGTACTCCTACCCAAATCTTGCAAGAGTGTACAGGGAAGGTCACAGGTTCACAGCCCCAATTGCAGTAAAATTAGACAATGTTTAAAAATTCTTTCATGGGATGCGGGCATTGCTGGCTGGGCCAGCATTTATTACCCATCCCTAGTTGCCCTTCAGGGGCATTTAAGAGTCAGCTTTTTAATCTTGGCTCACATATAGGCCAGACCAGATTTCCTTACCTAAAGGACATTAGTGAACCAGATGGGGTTTTCTAACAACGGACAATGGTTTCATGGTCATCATTAGGTGTCATTAAACTTTTCATTCCAGATTTTTATTCAATTCAAGTTTTACCTCTGCCGTGGTGGGATTCGAACCAGGCCCTCTGGAATATTAGTCCAGTGGAAACACCACTATGCCACTGCCTCCCTCTTCACTAAATCAGAAAATATTCACTCTTTAAAATATCCTGGGTGTCCTTGTTTATGGCCAGGTGGCATTTGTAAAGAAAAGGTCTTGCGTTCGTCTTGGACCTTTCATGCCCTCCTGGTGTACCAAAGTGCAAAGCAGCCAATGAGCACTTTTGAAGTGCAGTCACTGTTGTACTGTTGGTACTACGTATCAATGTTTAATAATGACCAGATCACCTGTTTTAACGAAGTAGGTTTGGGGCAAATTGGCCAAGACACATAGGATCATAGGAATTAGGAGTGATATTAGGCAATTCAGCCCTTTGAGCCTGCTCCGCCATTTAACATGATCATAGCTGATCTTATCCTGGTCTCAACTCCACTTTCCTGTAAAGTAAAGTTTATTTATTAGTCACAAGTAAGGCTTGCATTAACACTGCGATGAAGTTACTGTGAAATTCCCCTAGCCGCCACACTCTGGCGCCTGTTCGGATCAATGCACCTAATCAGCACGTCTTTCAGACTGTGGGAGGAAACTGGAACATTCGGAGGAAACCCACGCGGACACGGGGAGAATGTGCAAACCCCACACAGACAGTGACCCAAGCTGGGAATCGAACCCGGGACTCTGGCACTGGGAGGTAGCAGTGCCAGCCACTGTGCCACCCCTCCTGCTGCCTGCTCCCCACAGCCCTTTATCCCGCTTTTCATCAGAAACATATCTATTTATCAATTAAACTCCACACTCTCCTACATAATCTTTTACCTGGGAGGGTAGAGAAGACCTTGGCTACTTGTCTCATCGAAAGATGACTTTTTCAAGAGTATTCTTGCATTGGTGCATCAGTTTAGATTTTATGCTCCAAATATCGGGAGTGGGGTTTGAACCCCCAACGGTTTTATCTCCGAGTTGAGAGTGTGATCCGCTGAGCCACAGCTGGCAGTTAGCATTTACATTTGAAAAGGTTAATGTAATTTGTTCTCCCCTTTCACCTGAATATTAGCCGGGATAAGTGTGACTGCGACTTGTCATTAACCAGAGAGCACACGTTTAAATGAATCGGTAACACTGACAAAGCCAATGATCGAAGTGCCAGATGGCAAGCTGCTACGTTGCCTCTGTTTTTTGTTAGATACAAGCCAGGACCATAACCCTATTAGCACAGTGGTCATGTGGCTGCTATTTCACCTCGAGGAAAAGAAAATCCGCAGTTGTGCTGTCAGAGCTGGAGGCCAAGATGTGAAATGAAGATTTCATGAAAGCAGCTGGTGCTGCGGAAAGCAGGGCTGGGTATGCTGTCACTGTCAAGACCATATGGTTCTTGTTGCCAAGGTTTTAACGTTTCCTGCTTTTGTAGTGATTTCTGACTGACCTGCTGAAGAAGGTCTTTTGTAAAGATGAGATCTGGATTTTTTTTTACCCGCTATATATTACGTACATTATGAAAACAAAATTAACATTAAGCATTTAAGATGAATTTTTTTAAAATTGGAAGCCTGCAATTCCCTTTACCCGCTTTCTGTAAAAATGAACGGAGCAAGAAATAACGAGGCTTGCAGTCTTTGCCTCCTGACTGTCTCATAGTCTGTGTTAATATCAGAATATGAAAGGTTTGTGTAATAACTGAAAGGCTCAATAACTACTCGGCAGGTGAAAGTAACAAAATTGTTTATTCAAATTAAACTTTGTATAAGGCAGGGCGATGAAAACCACCTTACTCCATGGGGGTCAACCGCCAGCGCTCAACTGCTGTTGCACGAGCTTGGACTTGCGCTCCACTGCCCCAGAGTGCAAGCTTGAGTGCGAGCTTGGACCCGCGCTTCACCATCTCAGAGCATAAGCTTGGACGCCTGGCTAGATTTTCTATATCCTTTCAAATGCCTGGCCACCAAATACGATGATCATTAATTGAGTAGACTGGGACTGATAAGTCACTGGCGCAGATGTAGGTCCAACATTTTTCAGATTTTCCCCCATGCATGTAACCAATTTAGCTATTGTACTACTTAGCTTTAGGGGTTGAACTTTGCTTTGAAGGTATTTAAATGCCTGCTCCCTACGATGGTAACAGAAGTACACTTCCATGCTTAGTGGCTACCTGTTTAGCAAGGATACTATTACGATAGGATCTGATTTACTCCTCTTGACATTATTCAATTGATGTATCTCAGATTCCTCTTCTGAACCATGTCCTGGTCTTTTTTTTTGTTTAAGCCTGGTGCATTTGTTTGGCTCGGTACGTAATTCGGATATGACCTCCTCATTTGCAGCCAGATAGATTAAATCCCAGAATTTATATTTTCCTGGGGTGATCTCCCCCGCACCTAACACATGCATCAGAATTTCTGGGTTGTTGACCCGTTTTTATTTCTCTTCTGCCCCCTGCTTTGCTCAGCGAATTTCTGCTCTTGTCTCTTCTGCACATTCAACTCTGCCCTTCTGACTTGTAATGGTTTTGCGCCATAGCTGATGCACCTCACCTGCGTGCACTCACTGTAACTCGAGAGCACCTCTCTCCACACTCTCAATTGCCTAAGCTATTTCCCTGGCTTTCTCTGAGGAAATCTTATCCTCTGCCAGCAGCCCTTTGTGTAAGTTTATTATTTATGCCGCAAACTAATCTCTCTCACAGCATATCACTTAGCGCTGGTCCAAATTCACATGCCTCTGCACTTTTCTTAGTCCTGCCGTGTATGTTGCAATTATCTCCCCTGTGTCCCCTACAGCAGACTTAAACTTAAAACACTGCATGCTGATAGATGGTCTGGGGATATAATGATCCTTTAGCAATGTTGCAAGCTAATCAAAAATACCCAGAGTTACTGGGGATGTTAAATTTCTAATGAGATTATAAGTCTGTGGTCCACATATTGTCAGAAGAATTACTTTTCGCACATCCTCTCTACTATTTATTTACCGCTAATGAAATTACAGGAGTCTTTCAATATAATGAACCCAGTGTTCAGCCTCTGGGTCAAAAGGATCAATTTTCCTAAAAAGTGGCATTACTTTTACTTACTGTTGCTGCAGAGATTTTTGTTTTCAAAACTTTGAAGGCTGACTCCCCCCCCCCCCCCCCCCTCATTTCCAGGAGCTGGCGACTGTAGTCCTGATTTACCTCGTCGCCAGTGTAATAATTGCATGGTCAACAAGTAACAAGCAGGTGAAAGTAACAAAATTGTTTATTCAAATTAAACTTTGTACAAGCTAGGATGATGAAAACCACCTTACTCTTCGATACCCGAGGGGTCGACTGCCAGCACTCTACTGCCACTCTCCAACCACTGCTCTGCAAGCTTGGCCACTCTGCGTGCTCTGCCATCCTATCACTGTTTGCTTATAGTATTAAAGCACATTTTCCACGTGGATCCCCAGTGCAGTACCACTCCGTGTGATTTACTATCCGCCCTTGATGCTCACATTGATGACACTCTCTCATTTTATGCAAGAGCTTCATTTTATTATTGAAATGAGCAGTTTCCCCAGGCTTCTCTCACCCCCGTCACTTTAACTTTGGCATAAACTCCCATTCGTGTGTGTAAATGTGTGATTCCGATTAGGTTATTTCTAAAACAATGCTGGTATAATGACTTTAATCAGGCAATTGAGGTGGGCCTGTTAGAAAATGAACTCCCTGCTTAAGGGCCTGAAGTTAATTTGATTTTGTTTATTTGGTTGGCATCAAAAGATATCCCTGATTAAGGGCCAAATAGATGGGCCAATCAGGGAGCCTGCTGCTTTGTACTTAACTTTGTATTGTCTCCAGCCAGGACAGTTAGTGAGATTTTGCAAACCCAGGCAAGTCGTCGGGGTTACAGATAGTGTGAAATGAACCCAAGTTCCCAGTTGAGGCCGTCCTCATGTGTGCGGAACTTGGCTATCAGTTTCTGTTCAGCGATTCTGCGTCGTTGTGTGTTGTGAAGGCCGCTTTGGAGAACGCTTACCCGAAGATCAGACGCTCAATGCCCATGACTGCTGAAGTGTTCCCAATACACACCTCTTTAACCTGTGCTTAACCCTCTCTCCACTCACATTGTCTGTATCTTTAAGACTTGATTACCTTTAAAGACTCGCATTCCAACCATTATCTTCTAAATTGAGTTTGTGTCTATATATGCCCTGTTTGTGAACACAACTTCTCACTCACCTGAAGAAGGAGTGACACTCCGAAAGCTTGTGCTACCAAATAAACCTGTTGGACTTTAACCTGGCGTTGTGAGACTTCTTACTGTGCTTACCCCAGTCCAAAGCCGGCATCTCCACATCGTGGAGTTATTTGTACTTAACCAGGAATGTCGGTTCCTCCGGGATTCCGAGTGTAGACGGCGAACTGAAAGTACTCTGTACGCTGTTGTCAGACTTGTAAATAAAGGGATTTTGGTGAAGAGACTTCTGCCTTCGTGGACTTACTACAGCTGGAAAATCTCAGCAGGTCTGACAGCATCTGTGGGGAGAGAATAGAGCCAACGTTTCGAGTCTAGATGACCCTTCGTCAGAGCTGACTTTTGCTTTTATCTTGGGTTAGTTCTACGCCTCTCCCAATTTTTCCAAAGCCCCCTCTAGACTTTGAATGCTCTTCAGCATCACCTCTAAAACCTCTAATTGCAGCAGGACTCCAGTTTTTGCTTCTGTGAAGCACTTTGGAAAAGGGCAAAATAATGTGCCTCTGTAAAGCACCCTTTCTGACCTCAGGATCATCTAAATATTTCACAGTCAAGTAAATTATACAATCATAGAATTCCACAATGCAGAAGGAGGCCATTTGGCCCATCGAACCTGCACCGACCACAATCCCACCCAGGCCCTATCCCCATAACCCCATGCATTTACCCTAACTAGTTCCCCTGACACTAAGGGGCAATTTAGCATGGCCAATCCACCCAACCCGCACATCTTTGGAGTGTGGGAGGAAACTGGAGCACCCGGAGGAAACACACGCCAACACGGGGAGAACGTGCAAACTCCACACAGACAGTGACCCAAGCCGGGAATTGAACCCGGGTCCCTGGCGCTGTGAGGCCCACTGGTGTATTGTTGGGAAAAGTTGTAAAAGCATTATATAAATATTAATTATTGCTGAGACTGACCTTTAAACTATCTCAACAAAATGCCAGCATTAACTCAGAATGTCTTAGAAAGTTGCGTGTGACTCAGAGTTGTTGTGAGAATGGTAAATGATCGGTGACAGTATTGTTGTGTTTTATCCAATTTATCAGCAGGTGAAAGTTAATATTTTGAATAGGTTCAATCATTAATTCAGGTGAATGATTCTACCTGAAATGTTAACCCAATGCTGATTGGCTTTTATTGTGCATTTCTAAAATTCTTCGTTTAGTTTTAGAATTCTCCCATTAGTGACATTTATCTGTGATTCTGTTTGCTGAAGCTGATTGTATTTCCTGTAAAGTGGATGGTTTGGGCCAGGGTTACCACGATAACAAAGGATTTGTGCAATCCTGTGTTTATTTTGGATTTCCACTTGTGTGCATGTTTTTGCACATTACCAGTCTGTACACGTAGCACTGTCATCCTGCTGGGGCCTGACCTGCCACCCGAATCTGGCAATTCGCCGTTCTCACCAGGGCAGACTTTGCTGAAAAGAAAAACTTGCCTTTATATAGAGCATTTCACAACCATGAAGCATCTCAGAGCACACTGCAGACAATCAAGTACTCTTTAAAGTATAGTCACTGTTGTAATGTAGGAAAGTCGGCAACTAACTCGTGCTTCGCAAACTGCTTGAACTACAGTTTGGTAATGACCAGATTATCTATTCTTCTGATGTTGATTCAGGGATGAATGTTGGCTAGGACATGGGCATAACTCACCTGCTCTTCCATAGTGCCATGGAATATTTCACATCCACCTGAACTAACAGATGGGGCCTTGGTTTATCATCTCAGCCAAAAGACAGCACCTCTGACAGTGCAGCATTCTCCCAGCACTGCGCTTGAGTGTCAGACTTGATTCTTGTGTTCAAGCCCTGCAGTGGACATTGAACCCCGAGCCTTGTGATTCAGAGGCGAGTGTGCTACCAACTGAGCCACAGCTGGCACTAATGCTAAAGAAATAACAGTGCTCACTTGTTATGGAGTAAATCAGGAAGTAACTTCTGGTGACTGTACATGTGTTGTTTAATGTGGAAATCAGGACGCTGCTGTTCAATTTCCCCCCTCCTCCAGTCATTGCATTGGTATTTCACCAAGAGACTTTGCATTGAAATACATAGAAGTTTTTTTTATCCTTCTATGGGATGTGGACATCACTGGCAAGTCTTTGTTGCCCATCCTTGATTGTCCTTGAGAAGTTGCGTTATTTATGCGATAGATAGCCACAAAGCTGGCCAGAAAAATGGAGGACTTTGTGCATTGTGGATTTTTAATGGCATGATAAGCTATAGTTGTAGAGTTTTCCAGCAAAGAGGCCTTTTGGCCCATCATGTCTGTGCTGGCCATTCTAATCCCATTTTCCAGCAATTGATCTGTAGCCTTGTTAGTCTTAGTTAGAGCTAACCAACTTCTCTGGCCCTGAAAATTAAACTTTTACAAGTATGGAGTCTCGATGATTCATCTTTTAATTATTGTTAGAGTTTTTTAAAAAACTTTTTACTTTTTTCCTTTGTCCCTTTCTCCTTCTGAATCCTACCTTTCTATTCCCTCTCTTTATTTGGCTTTCTGTACCTGATTCGATATTGAGTTAAATATTTTTGCTGACACATCCTGGTCAGATTCATTCGCGATTCCTCCATCTGATTAGTTAAGGAGATTAACACTTTCTTTCCCTGTTGGCGCAAGTCCCAGATTCACTGTCAAGGGGACTGCTCAGAAATGGCTCTCTTGATTTTCGGTCAAGTTCCGGTCCAAATTCTGTGATCTGCCTCACTACTGAGAACAAAATCCTAGCCCATTGCTTTATTATTTTGCTCAATAACTCTGGAGTGTTTAATATGCCAAATGTGTCAACACTGCTGCGTTATATGCTTCACTGTTGCCTTGAGGGAATTCCTCAAAGTGGTGTGCCCTCTCATCCGAAGCATTGAAAAACCTTAGAAAAGGGAGAATTTAACGGCCGTAGGCACACATAGATTATTAAGAGAAGGCATCATTGTTTTAAATAACTCATCTGTATTCACATTCATCATTTGCCCCTATGGAAATGTCACAACTTATTCTTCTCACTAAAAAATTAAAAAATATATTTTGTATATTGCCCAAAGATCTGTGTATTAAGTAAACCACTGGTCAGCAAAGCTTTGCACGGTTGCTGTTTTTGATGAATTAAAAGCAAAATATTGAATTAGCCCAAAGTGAATTTTATTATTGCAAGACAGAATGGTCTGGGAAAATCAGAACATTAACTCCATATGTTCTGACAGCTATTTAAATTTTGAAATGTGGCTCATGATGCTATAATAATGTTTAAAAATAAACACTATTGGCACTCGCAGGATTTCTGAGATGAAATCATTGGCAGCAATCATAACGAATAAAAATACTGTTTGTGAATTCATCTTTTCACCCAAAGCGAGCAATCCTGTTTCAAATTCCTTTGTTCAAAATGCAATGAGAGCCTGCAGGTGGAGAGTTTTGGTATTCCAAACAAGCACACCAGAAAGTGTCAGAACTGTAGCCCACCATGATGATCCCTCGGTAATGGGATCCCTGTTGTGGCAATGTTGCCAAAGGAGAAGCCAGTTGGAAGCAAGGTGGTTTGTAACAAATAGCCGAATAGGAGCATAGGCAGATGCTTGCTTTGTTTTGAATATTCTCGGTGGCCGTGCATGCACAGTAATCCGGGTTAGAGTAGAAAACAAAGAGGGGAATTTAAAAATTGAGGCATTTCTTAGCTTGGAGCCAGTGTAGGTCAGTGAGAACAATGTGATGGGACTTGGTGTGAGTTAGGACAGGGCAGAAGAGTTTTGGATGATCAAAGGGAATGAGATAACTCGTTGAGGGCAAAGGAAAATGAAGAGCCGGTCAGTGGGACTAATTGGATTAAAACACGATAGAAATGCTGGGAAAAAAATCCAACAGTGTCTTGGGAAAGAAATTGAGTTAACGGCCAGGATTTTCCAGGACCCAACGTGAGTCCATTGACTCCCAGCAGGACGGACAATCCTGGCTGGGTGGGAGCTGGAAAATTCTGCCCATGTTTCAGGTTGGGTGACCTTTTTCGGATTTCCAGCATCAGCGGTATTTTGCTTTTGGACTAAATTGGGTTGTTCTTTGAAAGAGCTGGTGTAAACTCAAAGGACTGAATGGCCTCCTGTGTTGCTATACTGTTCTGTATAATAGACTGTATGCACATATAGAGGGGACCCTGCTGGCTGATGTCCTTGCTCTCCAATTTAAAATTGTTGCCAACCAGATCACGGCAGGGCAGCAGTATATAACTCACCTGCTCAATTTGAATTCATGCTAGACTTAGGGTGGGGGTGTTAAAGTCAAAGGAGTGTTGACTAGTACGGGGTCTCATCGCACTTTTAAAAATGATCATTTTGACATTTGCTTAAAGTCTAAGACAGCTTATCTCTTCCTGAATAACATCACCCAGTTTGCCCCGCCTCAGCTCATCTACTGCTGAAACCCTCATTCTTGTCTCTTGTTACCTCTAGACTTGAATATTCCAAAACATTCCTGGATGGTCTATCACATTCTAAAACGTAAAGTCATCCAAAACTCTGCTGCCCCTCTCCTAACTTGCATTACACTTCACTGACCCGCATTGGCTTCCAGTGAAGCAACATCTTGATTTGAATATCCTCACCCTTGTTTTCGAGTCACTCCATGGCTTCACCCCTTATCCCTATCTCTTTCATCTCCTCCAGCCTTATATACCGATGAGATTTCTGTGCTTCCCAAATTCTTGCCTCTTAAGCATCCCCAATTTTAATCATTCATCTATTGGTGGCTGTGCCTTCAAGTTGCCAGGGTTTGGATCTCCCCCTGCACACTATCACCTTTCTACCTTTTTCCTCCTTGTAGAGCACTCCTGTGAAACACCTTAAGTTTAAGTTTATTTGTTTAATTTAAGCTTATTTATTAGTGTCACAGCTAGGCCTCCATCAACACTGCCTCTACTTTCTCAGAAGACTAAGGAAATTTGGCATGTCAGCTACGACTCTCACCAACTTTTGCAGATGCACCATAGAAAGTATACTTTCTGGTTGCATCACAGCTTGGTATGGCTCCTGCTCTGACCAAGATCGCAAGAAACTACAAAAGGTCGTGAATGTAGCCCAATCCATTACAGCAAGCCAGCCTCCCATCCATTGACTCTGTCTACACTTCCCGCTGCCTCACAAAGCAGCCAGCATAATTAAGGACCCCCATGCACCCCGCACATTCTCTCTTTCACCTTCACCCGTCGGGAAAAAGATATAAAAGTCTGAGTTCACATACCAATCGACTCAAGAACAGCTTCTTTCCTGCTGCCATCAGACTTTTGAATGGACCTACCTTGCATTAAGTTGATCTTTCTCCACACCCAGCTATGACTGTAACACTACATTCTGCACTCTCTCCTTTCCTTCTCCATGAATGGTATGCTTTGTCTGTATAGCGCGCAAGAAACAATGCTTTTCACTGTATACTAATACATGTGACAATAATAAATCAAATCAATGACGTTACTGTGAAAATCCCCTAGTCACCACACTCTGGTGCCTGAGGGAGAATTTAGCATGGCCAATGCACCTGACCAGTACATCTTTCAGACTGTGGGAGGAAACCAGAGCACCCAGAGGAAATCCATGCAGACACAGGGTGAACATGCAGACTCCACACAGACAGTGACCCAAGCCAGGAATCTAATCTGGGCCCCTGGTACCGTGAGGCAGCATTGCTAACCACTGTGCCGCTCTAGGATGTTTTATTACATTAAAGGCGCTATATAAAGATAAGTTGTTATTCTAGTTCTCTTTTTCCACACTCCACAGGTAAGTATAATAATGGGAATAACCTAAACTTATTCTGTTTTAAAAATTTACCTTCATCTGTGTATCCACTGTATGGTGTAAAACCTTCTTATTGAGATATCCGCAGGAGTTTTGTGCGTGATCCGTTGCAAATGTTTTCAGGTATTAACAGCTACTCTTAAAATTTTCAGGTGTAGCTCCTTGTTTTATATGTATTTAATCTTGCTGTTGGAAATGAGGTGCTTTGTAACTTGTAGCCTCAGAGAATTATGCTCAAATGACTTCCATTTGACTTTCTCCCACGTTTATTAATCATCGGTCATTCGCCGCAAGCTGCTTTGACAAACTGTGGTCCGTTCTGGATGCGCACAGCCTCTCGACACCACGACACTATGATCCTGATATGCTGCCGTGAGCGAAGGCAAGAATGTCTTTATTGGCTATTTCGACAAACTGGGGTCACAGAACTGAGAGTTCTGTGTCACGAGACAATTGCGAATTTTGATGCGCTCAGCGGGTATGGGAACCGACACAGAACTGACTCTGAGCAGCAGTGTGCATACATCACCACTGAATTGTATTTTATTCGTTCTTGGGATGTGAGGATTACCTTTCAAGGCCAGCATTTATTGCCAATTCCTAATTGCCCTTGAGAAGGTGGCGATGAGCCTCTTTTGTGAACTGCTGCAGTGCAGGTACACCCGCAGCGCGGTTAGGGCGAGAGTTTGACCCAGGAATGGTGATTATAGTTCCAAGTCAGGATGGTATTACTTTGCACAGCAACATAAGTGTGCTCTCTGACTGAAACTGCTTTGAACAGTTGATTCTCCAGAACTTCACAGCAGTTTGCAAGAGCCATAATCATCAGAGTCTCTGCTGCTGTCCTAGTTCTGAGGTTAGGACATTTATCTTCCAGATTGCCATCAGTAGCAGGAAAGCCACGTGTTTGTCATTGTTGGCATTTCATCAAGGTGAAAGCCCCTTATTTTACTATCTGCAAATGTTGATATCAGCTATTTCCTCTTTTTAAGGTTGACCGGGGGGGGGGGATGCTGGAAAATCTCAGCAGGTCTGACAGCATCTGTGGAGAGAGAATCGAGCCAGAGCAGAGCTCTGATGAAGGGTCATCCAGACTCGAAACGCTGGCTCTATTCTCTCGCCATGGATGCTGTCAGACCTGCTGAGATTTTCCAGCATTTTCTTCTTTCTGTCACCTCAGACAGTTACTGGTTAATAATCCAGAGGAGGGAGGACTGTAACATGCCATACTTTAGCACTCGTCTACTTTGTAAGCATGTGACATGGAACTGGATCCTTGTCAAACTTGCACTGAAGTGTAAATTGAACTTTCCAGAGAGGCTGTCTGCACCTGATTGGAATTGAGAACCAAGTGTGGCACCGTGAAGAGAATCTGCTGACATCCTGTCTCGGTGGCAGTAATGTGGATGCAGTGATACGATTTAACAGTGCTGTGAAATTACAGTTTACATTTTTTGAAACTCTCAGTATAGCTCATTAGAGGTAAACAGCAGATTGTTTCGAGAATATTGCATGTTCTGTTGCACAATTTTGCTAACTTAACAGAAATGGCTACTTTCATGTCAGACTTCAAGACCAAACTAAAATTAGCAAGGGTTTTTTTTATTGTCATTGGTGTTAATAGAGTGCTTCTTCAAGAGCCACAGACTGTATTAAACTCTCAACTGTACACATTCCAGTCTTTATACCGTGTACTCTGCCTGGAAACATCTTAAAGTCACACAATGAAAGAAATTCTTCGGACTGTTTGTAATTCAGTTTTGAAGTTGTCTGTATCACTGGACCTGCCTTCCTTGGGGAGAACCTTGCACTTTATAAACACTTGAGGAAGAAAATTGCATTTGATATAAATTCTAGATTTGTAATACTGTCACCTATATTTTCTCAGTTTTTAGTTCAGCAAAGGCTTCATGTGGAAGTCCAGATCAGTGCAGTATTTGGGTGAAGGGAGATACTTAAGAGAGAAGGGCAGAGGACAGTTCAGATTCTAGTCAAGGATAACCACCAGGATGTTGATGCTATTGAATGTGAAGGGGCAATATCTAGATTCTCTCTTGTTTTAGATGATCATTGCCCTCGCGCTTGTGTGGTGCAAATATTACTTGCCCTTTGTCAACCCAAGCCTGGATATTGTCCAGGTCTTGCTGCATTTGGATGTGGACGGCTTCACTATCTGAGGATTCACGAATGATGCTGAACATTGCGCAATCATTCGTGAACATTCCCACTTCTGACTTTATGATGGAAGGAAGGTCACTGATGAAGCAGCTGAAGATGGTTGGGCCTATGACACTACCCCGAAAAACTCCTGCAGTGATGTCCTGGAGCTGAGGTGATTGGTCTCCAACAACCACAACCATCCTCCTTTGTGCCAGGCATGATTCCAATCAGTGGAGTTTTTTGCACCTGATTCCCATTGACTCCAATTTTGCTCAGTCTCCTTGATGCCACACTTGGTCAAATGCTGCCTTGATGTCCAGGGATGTCACTCTTGCCTCATCTCTGGAGTTCAACGTTTTTTGGTCAATGTTTGAATGAAGGCTGTAATGAGGTCATAAGCTGAGTGACCCTGGCAGAACCCAAACTGAGCATCAAAGAGCAGGTTGTTGCTGATTAAGTGCGTCTTGATAGCGCTGTTGATGACCCCTTCCATCACTTTACTGATGATCGTGAGTAGTCTGATTGGGCAGCAATTGGTCAGGTTGGATCTGTTCTGCTTTTTGTGTAGGACCTACCTGAGCGATTTTATACATTGCAGGATAGATGTCAGTGTTGTAGCTGTACTGGAGCAGCTTAGCTCGAGCTGCAGCAAGTTCTGGAGCACAAGTACTATTGCTAAAATATTGTCAGGGCCCCAAAGCCTTTGCAGTATCCAGTGCCTTCAGCTGCTTCTTGATAAACAGGACAGTCCTTCACACTTGTTCTCTGGTCCTTACCTGCCTCCATTCCCCCCACCACGAATTCTGTCTCACCCCAGCCTGCTGGTTGTGTCTCCCATTCTAATTAGCTGCTGGCAGGGAACTTAATTTGGAGGGGAGAGCGTGATTCTGGCAAGTTGGCCTTTTAATGAGCATTCATGACATGCGAATGAATGCATTCGGGGTTCCTGACATTGTTCTACAGGAAACTCCATCCACCTTTACCTCACCGAGGATGTCTGGAAAACCAAATTCCAATCTGTCTGGTGTCGGGAAACATATTTTTACTCGCACCAAATTAAAATTATTGTCTCCGCCCTCCAAGTGCCGCTGCAGACGATTCAAATGAAGTCTCACCAAGATTCTACATAACTGTAGTGATGCCATGTTACTTCTTTATCTGAACTTTTTGTGAACACTTTTTAGACCAGCAAGCTAGTTTTTAATGACTTCTGTGCTAGAACAAAGTAAATCCTGGTGTTCATCCACCCCCACTCTAGCTTTCCTGTTTAGTTTGTATTCCCATCTACTACTCTTAGCTTGACAGCGTGCTCCTGCAGGTTTGTCCCATTGAGCTCTGCCTACTATCATTCCGCCCACTCATTTAATCTATCTGCATTCTGCCCGGTTATTCATTAAAACTCCTAGCTTGGCATCACCCTGCACACTTGAACGTGCTTTTCTCTATTCCTTAATCCGTGCCAACTGTAAACAGAGTTAAAGTGGGAAGCAACTTTTGTCCAATCTGAGGGAATGGAAGCACAGTGCTTATGTTTCATAGAATCCGTACCATGCAGACGGAGGCCATTTGGCCCATAAAGTCTGCATCGACCACAATCCCACCCAGGCCCCATCCCCATAACCCCATGCATTTACCCTAGCTAATCCCCCCGATACCAAGGGAGAATTTAGCAAAGCCAGTCCACCTAACCGGCACATCTTTGGACTGTGGGAGGAAACCGGATCACCCAGAGGAAACCCACGCATACATGGGGAGAATATGCAAGTGACTCAAGCCGGGAATCGAACCTGGGTCCCTGGTGCTGTCAAACAGCAGTGCTAACCACTGTGCTACCGTGCCACCCATGTTAATGGACCAGTAATCCAAAGCACTAATGTGCTGTGGGGAAGGAAAGTTGCCATCTTGGTGTGCCCTGTGTGTGATCCCAGACCCACAGCATTGTGGTTGAATCCTAACTGCCCTCAGAACTTTTACAGATGCACCATAGAAAGAGTTCTTTCTGGTTGTATCACAGCTTGGTATGGTCCTGCTCTGCCCAAGGCCTCAAGGAACTACAAAAGCTCATGAAAGTAGCCCAATCCATCACGCAAACTAGCCTCCCATCCATTGACTCTGTCTACACTTCCCGCTGTCTCGGCAAAGCAGCCAGCATAATTAAGGACCCCATGCATCCCGCACATTCTCTCTTCCACCTTCTTCTGTCGGGAAAAAGATACAAAAGTCTGAGGTCGGGTGCCAACCGACTCAAGAACAGCTTCTTCCCTGCTGCCATCAGACTTTTGAATGAAGTTACCTTGCATTAAGTTGATCTTTCTCTACACCCTAGCTATGACCATAATACTACATTCTGCACTCTCTCCTTTCCTACTCTATGAACGATATGCTTTGTCTGTATAGCGCCCAAGGAGCAATACTTTTCACTGTACTAATACATGTGACAATAATAAATCAAATCAAAAACTGACCTGGGACACCACTCTGTTGTGGGCAATTAGGGGTGGGCAATAAATGCTGACTTTGCCAAAGCCTACATCCTGTGAATGATATTTCAAAAAACCTTTTATTCTAACTTTGTTTCCTACCTCCCCATCCAGTTCCTTGTCCGTGCCTCCAATTTCATGCATCACGTTTTTTTTTTATCTGGCAATCTCTTGTATGGAACCTTATTAACTGTCACCTGAAAATGCATGTATCTGACACCCATTGATCTTCCTCCACGCACATCTGTCAAAGAGCTTTACTGTGTTATTTAGACATGACCTACTTTTCACATGTTTTGCTGATTCTTCTGAATCGGCTCATATTTTCCAAGTGCCCTCGGTGACAGGTTTTCACAATTTTTGAACTACTTTTATTAAACACAGAGCCTGTAGGTTTTACTATTTCATTTTTTCCGAATAAAGGTATAATTTTTGCTATCATCCAATCTGCAGCTATAATTATCCTTGAATCCAGCAAGTCTGGGAAGATTATACCTAATCCATTCCCAATTTTTCAGGCTGCTTATTTTAATTCCCTCAGATGGAAACCACCTAGATCTATGGATATGTTCCAGCTTCGATGCCATGATTTTGTTTAATGTTTTTGTGTTGATATAGTTAGTTATGCTGGGTCGCGCCAGGACTCGTGTGTATAAGCTATCCGAGGACAGAACTAGATGCCAGGAGTTTGTTCTTTTCCTGGAGGATATCCTGGGTAGAATTTTACGGCCCCTCCTGCTGGTGGGATTTTCTGATCCCGCCGAAGTCAATTAATTTTTGAATGACTTGCTGCATTTTCCAGGCCCTTCCATAACATGGCTGTAAAATTCTGCCCAGTTTCAGTCGGTGCAGTGAGTGCTGAATCTCAGCATACCTTCAAAATAATTTTGAAAAAATTATTTTTCATTCATGGGACATGGGCATCATTGGCTGGCCAACATTTATTACCCATCCCTAATTGCCCTTGAACTGAGTGGCTTGCTGGGCCATTTCAGAGGGCAGTTAAGAGTCACATGTAGGCCAGACCAGGTAAGGGCGGCAACTTTCCTTCCTTAAAGGACGTTAGTGAACCAGATGGGTTTTTCTGACAATCGTTTCATGGTCATCAGTAGATTCTTAATTCCAGATATTTTTTTCTTATTGAATTCAAATTCCACCATCTGCCGAGGTGAGATTTGAACCCAGGTCTCCAGAACATTAGCTAAATTTCTGATTAATAGTCCAGCAATAATATCACTAGGCCATTGCTTCCCCTGGAGAACTGGCATTCTGTTGCTAAGATCTCCATTATTGGTACCTTGCTAATAACTAAAGCAAATACTGCTTTGTCCCTTGTTGGATTGGACCCTTTGTGCTTTAGGAAATTATATTAAATGGATTTAACGATTTGTTCCCTTCCCTTCATACGATTCATAAGTGGCCAATGGTGACACAAGCTGAGACCTGAGCATGAAGGTACTGCAGCTTAAGGTTCAGTGTCAGGCACTGGAAGAGCAACACCTGAGAATGCTGCACATAGAGGCTGCTTGATACGTAGTAGCCTCACTCATTGAATGTGCAACTGATGCATCAGTTTTAGCATCCTGCATTGCTTTGAGACAGTGTCTGCTACAATTGAGGAAGATGCAAATCTCCCAGAATTAGAGATCCAAGGGGTTAGGAGTTGAAAGAAATCCACTTTGGTAGGGGGGGACAGATGTGCAGAGTATTTCTGAAATAGTAAGAGATTAGAAAGTGTACACGTACAATGATACCTAGTGTCCTCGCCAATAAGTCACTGAAAGCTAACATGCATCTGTAGCAAGCAACTAGGAAGGCCAATGGTATGTTAGTTTTTATCACAGGAGGATTTGAGTACAGAAGTAACAAAGTCTTGCTTCAGTTGGATGGAACCTTGGTTTAACCGCACATGGAGTACTGTGTGCAGTTTTGGGCATTGGTTGCATCAAAACATTTTCTACTCAGCAGCAGGGTGAGGCAGGGTTGATCAAAATGTTTTACCTCCAGTGGATCTTTTCCCTATGGGAAGGCTCCATTAAGGTGTTTTTCTGATGGTAAGATGGGGAGTTTGCTATTTGTCCCGCTGTGAGTGAGGGCAGTGACAAGATGGATCATTTCCTCCGTAGCCAGAAGGTGATTTGCATGGGTTTATTTTCTCTGTGACTGGGTATTTTTAAAGTTTTGAAGTTTATTTATTAGTGTCACAAGTAGGCTTACATTAACACTGCAATGAAGTTACTGTGAAAATCCCTTAGTCCACCACACTTCGGCACCTGTTCGGGTACACTGAAGGAGAATTTGGCATGGCCAATGCACCTAACCAACACGTCTTTCGGACTGCCGGAGGAAACTCTACGCAGACACGGGGAGAATATGCAGACTCTACACAGACAGTGACCCAGGGCTGGAATCGAACCCAGGTCTCTGGCGCTGTGAGGCAGCAGTGCTATAGTGTGTTTTTTCTCTTCATTGGACAATTCGCTTATATCTTGAAAGGGGTTCTTGGACCCACTTTGTTTTCATGGCAGTTGTAGACAAGGGATTGTTCTGGAGATTCAATTATTAATCATCTGGGGAGGTCAGATAGTCCTAGTGAACCTTTTTCTCCTCAATGTGAAGGTGGATGTGGGGTGGGGTGTTGCTGTTCATGATATGCTGTTATCCATTTTCTAAATGTGTTCTCTGTCGTTCACTTGATAACATTCTCACCTATGGGTCAGAAGATTGTGGGTTCAAGTCCCATGCCAGAGACTTGAGCACACAAAATCTAGTTCAGTCCTGGGGAATGCTGCACCGTTGGATGTGTTGTCTTTCCAGATGAAACATTAAATCCAGGTGGGAATGGAAGATGCAATAGCACTATTTTGAGGAGCAGGGGAGTTATTCTTGCTGTCCTGGCTAATATCCCTCAGTAAGAAGTTTAACAACACCAGGTTAAAGTCCAACAGGTTTATTTGGTAGCAAAAGCCACACAAGCTTTCGGAACCTTAATCTCCTTCTTCAGGTGAGAACAGGGCATATAAAGACACAAACTCAATTTACAGAATTATGGTTGGAATGCGAATACTTACAACTAATCAAGTTATAAGGGACAAACAATGTGTGTGGAGAGAGCATTAAGACAGGTTAAAGAGATGTGTATTGTCTCCAGACAGGACAGCCAATGAGACTCTACAAGTCCAGGCAAGCTGTGGGGATTACAGATAGTGTGACATGAACCCAATATCCCGGTTGAGGCCGTCCTCATGTGTGCGGAACTTGGCTATCAGTTTCTGCTCAGCGACTCTGCGCCATCGTGTGTCGTGAAGCCGCCTTGGAGAACGCTTACCCGAATATCAGAGGCCAGCATCCCCCACGATGATGGCATTGCTGCAACGGCCTCAGTGCTCAGCGCCGACAACTGCCAGTTTCCAGATGCAATTTTACAACTCATCCGCTTCATCCTGGACCACAATGTCTTCACCTTCAACAACCAGTTCTTCATCCAGACGCATGGAACAGCCATGGGGACCAAATTCGCACCTCAATATGCCAATATCTTCATGCACAGGTTCGAACAAGACTTATTCACCGCACAGGACCTTCAACCGATGCTATACACTAGATACATTGATGACATTTTCTTCCTTTGGACTCATGGTGAACAATCACTGAAACAACTATATGATGACATCAACAAGTTCCATCCCACCATCAGACTCACCATGGACTACTCTCCGGAATCGGTTGCATTCTTGGACACACGCATCTCCATTAAGGACGGTCACCTCAGCACCTCACTGTACCGCAAGCCCACGGATAACCTCACGATGCTCCACTTCTCCAGCTTCCACCCTAAACACGTTAAAGAAGCCATCCCCTACGGACAAGCCCTCCGTATACACAGGATCTGCTCGGATGTGGAGGATCACAACAGACACCTCCAGACGCTGAAAGGTCCCCTCATAGGAACAGGAAATGGCGCTCAACTCATCGATCGACAGTTCTGACGCGCCACAGCGAAAAACCGCACCGACCTCCTCAGAAGACAAACACGGGACACGGTGGACAGAGTACCCTTCGTCGTCCAGTACTTCCCCGGAGCGGAGAAGCTACGGCATCTCCTCCGGAGCCTTCAACATGTCATTGATGAAGACGAACATCTCGCCAAGGCCATCCCCACACCCCCACTTCTTGCCTTCAAACAACCGCACAACCTCAAATAGACCATTGTCCGCAGCGAACTACCCAGCCTTCAGGAGAACAATGACCACGACACCACACAACCCTGCCACAGCAACCTCTGCAAGACGTGCCAGATCATCCACACAAATGCCATCATCTCACGTGAGAACACCATCCACCAGGTACACGGTACATACTCTTGCAACTCGGCCAACGTTGTCGACCTGATACGCTGCAGGAAAGGATGTCCCGAGGCATGGTACATTGGGGAAACCATGCAGACGCTGCAACAACGGATGAATGAACATCGCTCGACAATCACCAGGCAAGTCAGTTCTCTTCCTGTTGGAGAGCACTTCAGCGGTCACGGGCATTCAGCCTCTAATATTCGGGTAAGCGTTCTCCAAGGCGGCCTTCACGACACACAACGGCGCAGAGTCGCTGAGCAGAAACTGATAGCCAAGTTCCGCACACACGAGGACGGCCTCAACCAGGATATTGGGTTCATGTCACACTATCAGTAATCCCCACAGCTTGCCTGGACTTGCAGAATCTCACTGGCTGTCCTGTCTAGAGACAATACACATCTCTTTAGCCTGTCTTGATGCTCTCTCCATACACATTGTTTGTATCTTAAAGACTTGATTAGCTGTAAGTATTCGCATTCCAACCATTATTCTGTAAATTGAGTCTGTGTCTTTACATGCCCTGTTTGTGAACAGAATTCCCACTCACCTGAAGAAGGAGCTTAAGGCTCCGAAAGCTTGTTGGTTTTGCTACCAAATAAACCTGTTGGACTTTAACCTGGTGTTGTTAAACTTCTTACTGTGTTTACCCCAGTCCAATGCCGGCATCTCCACATCATAATATCCCTCAATCAGCATATTACCCGATCATTGCTCTTTGTGGAAGGTTGCAATGTGCAAGTTGGCTGTAAAGAGCTTGGGATGTCCTGAGGTCATGAAAGATGCTTTCTGAGTGAAAGGCTTTTTTTTTTCACTTTCACTGCACGGCCTGCTGTAACTCCGTGTAGGTTTACAGTTTGCTGCTGATTTCTTTTGTTTCCTTTTAACTCATTAATGTTCCATCACTGATTCAGGGAACGCAATGTCTCTGTATAGCACCGTGTTCATCTAGTCATCCAAGTGACACTCTTCCATTTGGGCTCCCAGTTGATGAACGGAGATCTTCAAATATCATCAGCCCGTTTCTACATTCCACAAATCTTGTGAATCATTCTTGCTCTTTATTAACCCCGTTTTTAATTGGAACTTTCCCATCAGTCTTCTCAGAAGCTCAACCGGTATGTCATGTAACATTACACTGATAGCACTGCCTACTGTTGCAGTGTCTCCATACTAGTACCGCCATGTCCATTTTTAATATCAAATGATTTGGAGTAGTCCATTAATGAGGCTAGATTTTTTGAAATCTCAGTGATTTATCTATCAGTGCCGTTTTGGAGCACTGAGCTCATTTGGTTCAGTTGGTTAACCAGATTAAGTAAGTTATTTTGCCTATTTTGCTTGTGAGTTTCACTCTTGTCAAAGATGTGCTTTTCTTTAACTAAATAATGCAGAAATGTAGTTTAAAGTCTAGTTTGCACCTTTTTCATGGCATTGGGATTTAAATCAGTGGCCATTTTCTGCCAGTGCAAAGTTGAAGTTGATCAAGTGTTTATTTTCTTTTGATAGACCTCTTCCCCTTTCCAAAGGGCAGGAAATGCTTCGCAAAGCCCGATTATATATTCAGCAGCAACAGTACGATGAAGCGGTAAGTATCACATTAAAAGTATAATCATTCACGTTGGGAAATTGATTCCGTATTATGACCATTTAAACAAGAAGTACACTGTTGATTTATTATTTTAATATAAAATGAAATGCATTGTTACTCTCTTTTTGGAAGCCCAAAAAGCTTCTGTCCAGATCTAAATTACAATGTAGAATCTATCAGTGTAGTTCACCAAACCTTTGGGTGCCTCTACTTCAGAGAATACTAAATATTTCATCTTTACGTTTTTGAGAAAAGTAATATTTATATTCTGGTAAACAGTCTGCCATCTCTCCATTTCATCCAAACGTTCTTTTTTTCACTCAATGCACACTATTCTGGAAACTGGCTGCCCAATGGACTACGTGAAAAGATTTAAGAAAGCAAATACAAATTGTTGTATTTATTTCACAAGTATACCGCATTCAGTTTGAACCATGGTTTCAGCACCCATGGTGAAGCTGTTCCTTTCAGTCTAGAACTAGGGGGTCACAATTTGAAGATAAGGGGTAAACCTTCTAGGACTGAGGTTTAGGAGAAATTTCTTCACCCAGAGGGTGGTGAATCTGTGGAATTCACTACCACAGAATGTAGTTAAGGCCAAAATGTTGTGCTATTTCAAGAAGAGATTGATGAGCCCTTGGGGCTAAAAGGATCAAGGGATATGGAGGTAAGGCGGGATCAGGATGTTGAGTTTGATGATCAGCCATGATCGAAATGAATGGCAGAGCAGGCTCGAAGGGCCAAATGGCCTACTTCTGCTTCTATTTTCTATGTTTCTATCCTTTACCCTCTTTATTTACCATCTGCGGATTCTGTTTTCTGTCCAAAGTATTCAGAGGGCCAAAATTATTAAAGGAGTGGCAGCTTCAACAAGTAAACTTGGACAAAGAACCATCTGACTGATCATGGAGACAGAAGCCACTCTAACTCCATCATAGGGGTATAGGTATAGGAGGATGCTAATCAGCCTTCTCAAGCTTCTCAAGTTTCACGGCTGCTCCATATCTTGCCTTCATTCATAGAATCATAGAATCCTACAGAGCAGAAGCAGGCCATTCTGCCCATCGAGTTTGCACCAACCACAGTCCTACCCAGACCCTATCCCCATAACCCCATAACTAGCTAGTCCCACTGGCAATTTAGCATGGCCAATCCACCTAACACACACATCTTTGGACCTGTCATCATTCACGTGTCTTAGTTCCTTACCAAACAACAATTTCACTCTTGGTGGGTTTTAAGTTTTTCAAACAAGCCTGTCCAGCCAGCTTTTTGGGGGAGTGCATTCAAGATTTCCATTACTCTTTGTGTTTAAGAAGTGTTCCTCAGATCATCCCTAAATGGCCTAGCTCTCATTTTAAGGTCATGCCCCCCTGTTCTAGACACTACCACCTGAGGAATTGGTTTCTCTCTGTCTACCCAACCAAATCCTTGTATCATCTGAAACACCTCAATAAGATCACCCCCTAATCTTCTATACTCATGGGAAAACAAGCCTAGTCTATGTAACCTATCCTTATAATTTTGGCCCTTTGTATTCCAAATAGCCCACGATTAAACCAATAGGGATCCAGAAACATCCCGTAATGCAGACTGAGAGATTTGTTGACCCTCGTGTCTATCTGCCCCTCACCAATCTGCTGTGATTGCAAAATAGAGCAGGTTAGGGGGAGGCGATGGCCTAGTGGTATTATCACTAGATATTAATCGAGAAGCTCAGCTAATCTGGGGACCCGGGTTCGAACCCCGCCATGGCAGAGGGTGGAATTTGAATTCGGTAAAAAAAATCTGGAATTAAGAATCTATTGATGACCATTGTCGATTGTCAGAAAACCCGATCTGGTTCACTGATGTCCTTTAGAGAAGGAAATCTGCCATCCTTACCCAGTCTGGCCTACGTGTGACTCCAGAGCTATAGCAATGTGGTTGACTCTCAACTGCCCTTGGGCAACTAGGGATGGGCAGTAAATGCTGGCCAGCCAGCAACGCCCATGGCTCATGAATGAATTTTTAAAAAACTTGTCACAAATGAGGTCTCTGTGGAGAATGAGAATTTCATCAGTAAAATATGCAACCACAGGTCAAAACATGGATATGCATCAACCTGCCATTAAGTTTCCATCTATTTATATGGAAAAAAGAGCATTCTTGGAAATGGAACCAAAATGCTCACAGAAGATAAATGGTTAACAAAATGTGCTGAAAACCAGTGCTTATGGGAGGCTCAGTTAGAATTATACTGGGGCTAAATTCAAAGGGCAGATTGCGTGGACTCGGCTTATAACTCTGTGAGTGTAGAAGATTATTGATCTTATTGAGGTGTTTGAGATGATAAAAGGATTTGGCTGGGTAGATAGCGAGAAACCAATTCCTCTGGTAGAAGAATCTAGAACGGGGGGGCATGACCTTAAAATGAGAGCTCGGCCATATAGGGATGATGTGAGGAAGCACAACAGAGTGGTGGAAATCTCAAACGTGTTGAATATAACTTCAGTAACATATATACTACATATTGCAAGGTTCATCCCTTCATAACAGACGGTTACTAGAAAGGCTGCAGATACATCATTGCAGGCATAACTTTGCATCTTCCTTCGAGCCCGAAGGACAAGGTGCCAAGGGTCATGTCAGTCATTTTCTTTTCAGCCGCTGCATTTGTAAATCAGCGCGGGCTACTGGCAAGAGGATAGGAGATCCTGCAGCAAGCAGACTGGGGCAATTATCACCAGCAGTGTAAAAGAAGATGCATTCTTGTTTAAGACACTGGCGCAATGCAGTCTTCTCACACACACACAAAGTAAACTTTTCAGCAAGACATCTGCAAATGGATACTTTGTGGAATAAAAACAGAAAATTCTTAAACTACTCAGCTGGTCTGGCAGCATCTGTGGACGCAAACAGAGTTAAGGTTCTGAAAAGCCAACATGGTTTTTGTGCTCAAGTCTCTGAACTCTTAACCTTCTGACTCTGGGGTCAGAGTGCTGCTAACTGAGCCACAGCTGATTTTTAAAAATCATTTCCAACTCCACTTTCTTGCCCTAAATAGCACCAGCAGTAAGTTCCCCTCCGAGACACACACTATTCTGACTTGGAACTATATCGCCGTTCCTTCACTATCGCTAGGTCAAAATCTTGGAACATCCTCTCTAACAGCAATGTGAGTGTGCCTACACCACCGCAGCAATTCAGAAAGGCAGCTTACCGCCAGCTTCTTGCGGGCAATTGAGGATGGGCAATGAATTTTGACCCAGCTGGTGATACCCACACATGATACCCACATGCTGTGAAGCATATTTATTTAAAGTCACCATATCCTGAGTTCCCTTACTGTTTAAAGGTTTATAAATGAGAACTAGAATTAATGTGAAACTTAAAACTTGAATGATATAGAAAATTTGGTAGCGGGCAGTACTTTGCCCCATGCTGGCATTGGTAAAATTTTGGAATTTTTTTTATAAGTGTATAATTTTGTAATAATGTAACTTTTTTTTAACAATGAAAAAAACACTAAGAGGCATACCTGTAGGTTCCATTCTGCAAAACTACCTAATAAAAGATACCCCAGTTTACCCGATCAATTTAAAGTAAAAATATTTACACGCATTGTGCAAGTAAATTCAGGGTAAAAAACATGTTTAAAAGAACAGTAACATAATATGTTAAATCTCAACCTGCACAGCATCAACAGTGGCATGCAACAATATGCCAAAAACCAATCAACCTTGATCTCATAAAATGGCAGAACAAGCCCGATGGGCTGAATGGCCTACTCCTGTTCCTATGACTGCCAGCCTGTAGATTAAAAAAAATAAAGGCAACAATAAATTGAGAAAAAAACACTTTGCATTCCTCATCACAACTTTTTACATCTATTCTTCGCCGTGAAGCATGACAAATTTGACAATTAGGTCTAAATTATTTCCCACTTGCTTCTTTATTGCTGCGTATCACACTGGGATTGGCAGTGGGGAACAGAAATAAATATACCATGAGATTAATATTCAGTTTGATAATCCAAGCAATGGACTATGATTTTTGTTTGTGAAATAATTTCCATTGAGCACATTATTTTCTGTTGCAGATCAGCCTTTGCAAGTCGTTAATAGACCTTGCCCTGGAAGGACTCTCCTATTATCACACTTATGATCGAGTCTTCTTGGGAATTAGTGTAGTGCTGGGATTTGTGGGATGGATATCCTATGCTTTTGTGTTGATTGTCAAACGCCACACGAGACTAAGTGAGCCAACCTCCAAGCTGGACAAGGTACGTGAAAAGTACTCAATGGAGTATGAAAAATGACCATCACTTGCAGTAACCCTTGGGCGCTTCGATTTAAGAGAAAAATATTCCAGCTGAGTACTGTAAGATAGGAAAATCATTTTTAGGATTTGGAGGCTTTCAAAATGTCTCTGAGCAGTTAAACGTTGTAGCGGTTTCAAATCACTAGATTTCAAATCACTCGGAAGCCAATGCTTCCCTGGTATGTTCTTCTTCTCGCTTGACTTATTTCTGTAATTTCAGAGGCAGTTGTTCTACCCCATTGTAAATCTATGTTGTATTTTATCTGTTTCACAGCTGTCCTCCAATGATCACCTTCCCGCACTATTCACTGGGGCTGGCATGGCGTTAACGCTGTTTCTGGTGATTCAGAGCTGCCCGTGGACCTATTACATTTATTGCCTGCTACCAATCCCAGTGTGGTATGCAGTAATAAAAGAGTAAGTGGGAAATAATTTAGACTTCGGTTGTCAAATTTGTCATGCTTCATAGCAATGAACAGATGCAAAAGAAAATTGTAATGAAGAATGCAAACAGACTTTTTTCCCCCCAGTTTATTGTGGTCTTTATTTTGTTTTGTTTATCTGCTGGTTTGCAGCTCTGGTGCCTTGGTGCATGATGCTGTGCGGATTGACATTTAACACATTTTGTCATGGCTGTTTTAAAACCAAGTTCTTTTACACAAAATTCGCTTGTGGAATATGTGCTAATACCTTTTAATCAGGTAAACTGGAGTGCAAGTATTTGAGGCAATGGTTTCCCTGTGTGAATTCATCACATACACTTGCAGTATGGTATTTAAAAAACAAACTTAAATTATTACAAAGTTATATGATTATAAAGAAAATTTCAAGATTTAATCAATGCTAGAAGGGGGCAAAAAGCATTAATGATGGAGACAGAGTACACTAATGGCATAGAGAATCTGGTGAACTGGTGTGACGACAATAATCTCTCCCTCAAAGTCAACAAAATGAAGGGGATAGTCATTGACTTCAGGAAGCGTGGTGGAGAACATGCCCCTGTCTACATCAACGGGGACAAAGTAGAAAGGGTCGAAAGCTTCAGGTTTTTAGGTGTCCAGATCTCCCAACAACCTGTCCTGGTCCCCCCATGCTGACACTATAGTTAAGAAAGCCCACCAACGCCTCTACTTTCTCAGAACACTAAGGAAATTTGGCATGTCAGCTACGACTCTCACCAACTTTTACAAATGCACCATAGAAAGCATTCTTTCTGGTCGTACCACAGCTTGGTATGGCTCCTGCTCTGCCCAAGACCGCAAAAAACTACAAAAGGTTGTGAATGTAGCCCAATCCATCATGCAAACCAACCTCCCATCCATTGACTCTGTCTACACTTCCTGCTGCCTCGGCAAAGCAGCCAGCATAATTAAGGACCCCACACACCCCGGACACACTCTCTTCCACCTTCTTCCATCGGGAAAAGATGCAAAAGTCTGAGGTCATGTACCAGCCGACTCAAGAACAGCTTCTTCCCTGCTGCTGTCAGACTTTTGAATGAATCTACCTCACATAAAGTTGATCTTTCTCTACACCCTAGCTACGACTGTAACACTATATTTTACACTCCCTCCTTTCCTTCTCTATGAACGGTATGCTTTGTCTGTATAGCGCGCAAGAAACAATACTTTTCACTGTATGTTAATACGTGACAATAATAAATCAAATCGAAAATTAATTAACTCAAGGTTCCCTGTTCCAATCTAAAACCAACTGGACTATTCATTATGAACTCTAATTGCTAAAAGATGCATAAAATAATAGTATCCAGTTTACAGACTTGCAAGATGCTGCGCCTGCCCGGCTCAGCTTTTTCCCTGCAGTCCTTTTAGATTGTGGAAGATGTAAAATATTCAGTGATTGTTCAAAATTTAGTTAAATATTTAATTGATTATGATGATGTGATAGGATACACTTGCCTTACCTGCTCCACCACATACCAAAAACTGTTGCTGTGATGCCCAAGTTCTACCCGTGTACCGCTGGCAGCAGATAAGATCTAAAACATTTGTTTGCGCAGCGCTGCTTCCGAGCGATGCTATGTAGAATACATCCAATCCCCGAGGCAGACAACCTTCCTTTACCTTTATGGCTTGTGGAGGATTCTGCATTGATATCACGACTGCATAGATTCTCAAAATTCAGGCCATCAGTGTTAAGTCTTTTTTAAGATGCTGCTACTTTCTGCTCTGGTTTCTAACCTGCTAAAAATTGATTTTTTTGTGTGAATTCCATTTATGGAACTATATATTCTATGTTACTGTCTTTTATCTATTAATCTTGAAGAATGTTGTTTTATGAATGTTATCTGTGAATTGAAAATTAAATTTAGCTTCTAAGTAAAACTGGTCTGAAATAATATTTTACTCTTTTGCTTTTTTCAACAGGTTTAGAGTTATTCAAAATGTAATCAATTTACTTTTGACTTATCCTGCAAAATCCATTGGCTATTTACTGCTTTTTATTCTGGGCATTGAAACTATGGTAAGTGTTGTGAACGATGTTTTTCATATCCTTTGTTTCCTGTCTAAATTATGGATGAAACTTTTTTTTTCCCCTCTAACAAATGGAAATGCCCCAGCTCTTTGGGTAATTCCAACTTCAGTAGATTTATGAATTCAGAGCAGAACATGTTTCTATAGGTATGGAAAGAGAAAAAGATTGACAAAAACAAATGTAGGCCCCTTACAGTCAGAAATGGGAGAATTCATAACGGGGAACAAAGAAATGGCTGAGGAACTAAATTTGTACTTTGCTTCAGCCTTCACAAAGGAAGACATGAATAATGTACCAGAAATGCTGAGAGAAACATGTTTTAATGAGGAGCTGAAAGAAATCAGCATGAGTAGAGAAATGGTTTGGGGGAAATTGATGGGATTGGAGATGGATAAATCTCCAGGGCCTGATAATCTTCATCCCAGAGTACTTAAGGAAGTGGCCCTGGAAATAGTCAATCCATTTGGTGGTTATTTTCCAAAATTCTTTGGACTCTGGAATAGTTCCTACAGATTGCAGGGTAGCTAATGTAAGCCCGCTATTCAAAAAGGGAGATAGAGAGAAAACAGGAAACTATAGACCAGTGAGCCTAATGTTGATACGAGGGAAATTGCTAGAGTCTGTTATCAAGGATTTCATTACTCGGCATTTGGAAGGCAGTGGTATAATCAGACAAAGTCAGCACGGATTTACAAAAGGGAAATCATGCTTGACTAATCTATTGGAATTTTTTGAGGATGTAACCAGTAGAGTTGACCGAGGAGAAGGAGTGCATGTGGTTTATTTAGACTTTCAGAAGGCTTTCGACAGGATCTCAAATAACAGACTACAATATAAAGTCAGAGCACATGGGATTGCAGGTAATGTCTTGAGATGGATAGAAAGTAAAGTAAAGTTTATTTATTAGTCACAAGTAAGGCTTACATTAACACTGCAATGAAGTCACTGTGAGATTCCCCTCGTCGCCACAGTCCGGCGCCTGTTCGGGTCAAAACACCTAACCAGCACATCTTTCAGAATGTGGGAGGAAACCAGAGCACCTGGAGGAAACCCACACAGACACGGGGCGAACATGCAAACTCCATATAGACAGTGACCCGAGCTGGGAATCAAACCCGGGTCCCTGGCGCTGTGAAGTAGCAGTGCCAACCACTGTGCCGCCTCCAGAAAGCTGGTTAACAGATAGGAAGCAAAGAGTTGGCATAAATGGATCTTTTTCTGATTGGCAGTCAGTGACTAGCGGGGTTCCGCAGGTATCTGTGGTAGGACCCCAGCTGTTCACATTATATATTAATGATTTGGAAGAGGGAACTGAATATATTATCTCCAAATTTGCAGATGATACAAAGTTGGGTGGATGGGTGAGCTATGAGGAGGATGCAGAGATGCTTCAGCATGGCTGAGTGTGTGGGCGTATGCATGGCAGATGCAGTATAATGTGGATAAATGTGAGGTTATCCACTTTGGTAGCAATAATAAGCAGATAGATTATTACTTGAATGGGTATAAATTGAAAGAGATAGATACTTAATGAGACCTTGGAGTCCTTGTGCATCAGGGAAGTAAGCGCACAGGTACAGCAGGCAGTAAAGAAGGCAAATGGTATGTTGGCCTTCCTAGTGAGAGAATTTGATATAGGGATAGCGATGTTTTGCTGCGGTTATATAGGGCGTTGGTGAGGCCGCATCTGGAATATTGTGTGCAGTTCTGGTGTCCTTCTGTGAGGAAGAATGTCCTTGCTATAGAGGGAGTACAGCGAAAGTTTACCAGGCTGATTCCTGGGATGGCAAGTCTGTCATATGAGGAGAGTCTAGGTCAGTTAGGATTATATTCACTGGAGTTCTGAAGAATGAGAAGGGATCTCATAGAAACTTATAAAACTCAGACAGAGTAGATTCAGAAAGAATGTTCCCAATAGTGGGCGAGTCCAGAACTAGGGGTCATAGTTTGAGGATAAACCTTTTAGAACTGAGGTGAGGAGAAACTTCTTCACCCAGAGAGTGGTGAATGTGTGGAATTCACTACCACAGAATGTAGTTGAGGCCAAAACATTGTGTGATTTCAAGAAGAAATTAGATATAGCTCTTGGGGCTGAAGGGATCAAGGGATATGGGAGGAAGGGGGGATCAGGATATTGAGTTCGATGATCAGCCATGATTAAAGTGAATGGCGGAGCAGGTTTAAAGGGTTGATTGGCCTACTGCTGCTTCTAGTTTCTATGTTTCTATGTAACATTTCCAACAATTTGGTACAGACTTTCACACAAAACGGTGATAATGAGGAAATGTAAAGTTAATTTTAAAACTACCACAGGGAGTAGTTGAGGCAAATGGAATAAATGCATTTAAGGAGAAGCTGGATAAGTACATGAGGGAGAAAAGATTAGAGGATTGCTTGGGTAATGTTAGCTGAGGAAGCTGAAGGCTGGAGTTAGACGAGGAAGAATCAAATGGAGCGTAAATGGCAGCACTGAGCAAAATGACTTATTTTCTGTACTGTTCATTGTATCTGATTTTGGTGTGGAAAGGATTTTTTTTAAATGCAGGATTTAAATACATTGGCCCAGATATTTACTCGGGAGGAAGGAATAAATCCGGCAGGGAAGGACCTCGGGCTGTGAAACCTGGGAAATGCATTTCCCGAGCGTCCTGTGGACATTAAATGCAGGATGTCTTTTAAATGTTTTCGATAGGTGTCCCGCCTGACAGGCTGTCTCCCTGTCAAGTGGGAAAGCAGCTGGGGAGTGGATGTGTGGTCAGTTTAAAATGCTTGTTCGGATGGGGAGATGTGAGAGTTGGACAATGTGAAGGTCCAGTAGCATGAAGGTTAGCATGTTGGATCAGGTCTAAGTCGCTCTCGTAGCCCACAAGCAGTGTCATAAAGCCACTAATCTCATGGATCCAACCTTTCTCATCTTCTTTCAGCTGCTGATGTTTACTTTTAAAAATCCAGTCAAAATGCGGTCGCGCAGCCACCTTAAAAGACTTTAGTTCCCAGTGGGTCTCCTCAGTGAGGATTAGCTACTTGGTCTCCAACCCACCTCCCAACAAAATCAGAAACAGGCCAGTTAGGATTGGTTTTGATTTTTTTTGCTAGTTTGGCCTTCCCCACCAGCTCCCTAAATGATTTTGGGTATTTCTCTCCAAATAATCTGCATTGACATTCATTGTCCATCGCTCTTTGTGAAAAAGATCTTTGCTGGTGTTAACACTCCACTGAACCTCCTCCCATTTTCACCTCCTCCCATTTTCACCTCATTCCATCAGCAAAGTTGTTTATTCCTTTTCCCCTCGCCTGTTTATCTTGCTTACCCTTAAGTGTATCTCTGCTAGTCTCCTCACCCACTCCTTATGGTATTGAGTTCTTCATTGCACCACTCTCTGAGAAAGAGGTTTCTCTTCAATTCCTCCTTGGATTTGTTGGTGGATTCATGAAGGGAAAGTCATGTTTGACTAATTTACTGGAATATTTTGAGGATATAGCGAGTGCGGTTGACAGAGGGGAACCGGTGGATGTGGTGTATTTAGATTTCCAGAAGGCATTCGATAAGGTGCCTCACAAAAGGTTGCTGCATAAGATAAAGATACACGGAGTTGGGGGTAAAGTGTTAGCGTGGATTGAGGATTGGCTATCTAACAGAAAGCAGAGAGTCAGAATAAATGGGTGCTTTTTCAGTTGGCAATCAGTGACTAGTGGCGTGCCGCAGGGATCGGTGCTGTGGCCTCAACTATTTACCATATACATAGACGATCTGGAGGAGGGGACCGAGTGTAGGGTAACAAAGTTTGTGGATGACACAAAGATGAGTGGGAAAGCAAATTGCGTGGAGGACACAGAGAGTCTGCAGAGTGATTTGGATAGGCTAAATGAGTGGGCAAGGATCTGGCAGATGGAGTATAACGTTGGTAAGCGTGAGGTTATCCACTTTGGAAGGAATCATAGTAAAATGGACTATTATTTAAACGGTGAAAAATTACAACATGCTACTGTGCAGAGGGACCTGGGGGTCCTTGTGCATGAATCACAAAAACTCAGTTTGCAGGTGCAGCAGGTAATCAAGAAGGCAAATGGAATGTTGGCCTTTATCGCGAGAGGGATGGAGTATAAAGGCAGGGAGGTCATGCTGCAACTGTACAGGGTACTGGTGAGGCCGCACCTAGAGTACTGTGTACAATTTTGGTCCCCTTATTTAAGAAAGGATATATTAGCTTTGGAGGGGGTACAGAGAAGGTTCACCAGGTTGATTCCAGAGATGAGGGGGTTAGCTTATCAGGAGAGATCGAGTAGACTGGACCTGTACTCATTGGAGTTTAGAAGGTTGAGGGGAGATCTTATAGAGACATATAAGATAATGAAGGGGCTAGACAGGGTAGAAGCAGTGAGATTATTTCCACTTACAATGGAAACAAGAACGAGGGGGCATAGCCTCAAAATACGGGGGAGTCAATTTAGAACAGAGTTGAGGAGGAACTTCTTCTCCCAGAGGGTAGTGAATCTTTGGAATTCTCTGCCCAATGAAGCAGTAGAGGCTACCTCGTTAAATGTGTTTAAGTCACAGATAGATAGATTTTTAACCATTAAGGGAATTAAGGGTTATGGGGAGCGGGCGGGTAAGTGGGACTGAACCCACTATCAGATCAGCCATGATCTTATTGAATGACGGAGCAGGCTTGAGGGGCTAGATGGCCTACTCCTGCTCCTATTTCTTATGTTTCTTATGTTCTTAACCTGTAGACAGAGGTTCTTCTTTCTCTGGCCATTCTTTCTATTTCTCTGTGTTCGCTGGTGTCAGCCTCTTTTTCTGGATTTTCTTTTCTGATTCTTTCTTTGATCCAGTTACGCCCTCAGAAACAGTAGTTCACCTCTAATTTGATTGGAAAATGTATGACTAGAGGGAAATTAGTGTGCCATCCAACAATTTGAGTTTGTTTAATTCAATAAGATGATAACTGATCTGTATCTGCTCCATCTACCTAGCCTGATTCCGTAATCTTTGATGCCCTTGCCTACAACTAGCCTCTAATTTAGCTAGGCATATGCAAAAGTTTGTTTTCTTAATAGGCACAGGCTAGGTTGAATGCACTTTTCACTGAGCCTGCCTATTCCACCTAGGAAGCATTGAATGGCTGCTCCCTGTCTTGACACGTCTGCTGTTGAAACCCACATTTGTGCCTTTGTTACCTGCAGACTCGAATATTCCAACACATTCCTGGCTGGTCTCCCACATTCTACTCTCCGTAAACTTGAGGTGATCCAAAACCTTTGTCTTAAAACAAGTTCAGTTCCCCTATTGGCCCTGTGCTCACTGTCCTACACTGGCTTCTGGTCAACCAATATCCTGATGTTAGAATTCTCATCTTTGTATTCAAACTTCTTTATGGCCTCGCCCCTCCCTATTTTTGTCATCTCCTCCAGCCTCTCCCAACATATCCTCACTCTAATTCTGTCCTCCTGTGGATCCCTGATTTTAATAGCTCCATCTTTGGTGGCTATGCCTTCGGTTGCCTCCGCCCCAAACTCCAGAATACCTTCCTTCCACCATTCTGCCTTTCTACCTCATCTTTCCTCCTTTACAGCACTCCTTCAAACTTTGACAAAGCTTTTGGTCATCTGACCTCATCCTCCTCATATGACTCGATGTTAAACTTATTTTATAATGCCCCCGTGCAGCACCTTGGGACATTTCACGATGTTAAAGGTCCTTTATATATTGCGCAGCTGAATAATGGACCATGCAGGACGTACCATAAACATTCTGTCCTCCGATTGGATTGTGAGACTTCTGCCTATTTCGTGAGGAACCAATCTTGGCATGTTATATTAAATCAAATTTACCTCCAGAGGCATTAGATTCACAGGGCAGCCAAGTACTGAGGGCATGGAGAGTGATGAATTGAGTTGGATGGACCATTTTGTTAAATGACTTCTTTAACCATCCTACAGATTAAGGCAATAGGAACGAATTCAGGTATCGATCATCCACGTTTGTTATGTTCAGATAACTCTCTCCAGGAGAGTCGGAGTGAGTTTCCAGGAATCCTCACTCATGTGTTGGTGTTCTGCCTAATTGGCGGGTCTCCTTCACAATCCCCATGTAAGGATCAGCAGGTGAGGAAGAATAGCTAATACAATATAAGTACAGGTAGGGCTGTGATAGTTAGCAAGCATTAAATTGGAAGAAGTATCATGTGGGGACAAATTGCATTTGATTTCCAGGCTATTCTCTTCAATCCTCCCAAGTATTGTTTTGAATGTGCCTCCTGCCATTCTTTATGTATTTGCCTACCTTAAGAAATTAATATGACATTATATGGCACAACCTCAGGCTAAAGGAACGATCCTTTAAAACAGAGATGAGGAGGAATTTCTTCAGCCAGAGAGTGGTGAATCAGTGGACCTCGTTGCTGCAGAAGGCTGTGGAGGCCGGGTCATTGAGTGTATTTAAGACAGAGATAGATGGGTTCTTGATTGATAAGGGGATCAGGGGTTATGGGGAAAAGGCAGGAGAATGGGGATGAGAAAAAAATCATCCATGATTGAATGGCAGAGCAGACTCGATGGGCCGAGTGGCCTAATTCTGCTCCTATGCCGTATGGTCTTATCGTCTTATTGTATGAGGAAGAAGAAAAGAACACAATGGGATTATCTGCACACCCATGGTGTGTTTTGCAGTGGCAGAGGCAGTGGGATCTTCTGGCTCCACTGCTGTTAATGGGGACTCCCACTGCTGTTAATGGGGATTCCCATTATCCCCCCCCCCCAACCACAGCCGGGGAACAGGCAGCAGGGATTCACCATTGGCAGGACTGGAAGATTCGGCATGAACGGCCAAAAAATTCCAGCCAACATCTATTTATTTGATTAGATCAGAGGCCTGGCTCTCCCTTCCTAACAGCACTGTGGGAGTACCTTCACCACATGGTCTGCAGCAATTTAAAAAGGTGTCTTACTATCCCCTTCTCAAGAGCAATTCGTTATAGGCAATAAATACTGGCCTAGCCAATGATGCCTATATCCCATGAGTGAATAAAAGAAACGCCCTCATTTTTAATCATCTTTTATATATCTTTTAATCTTGTACTCATACTTTTTTATAAATGATGTTATATCTTGGCTGTAGTTGATATCATCTTTGTAATACATCACTTAAGCCATAAGGTATCCTTCTCTAATGCAGTTCCTGGATCATGTTGGTGTAATATAACTGTGTAAGCCCATCTTGAATATCGCTGCAGCTTCAGAACATCTAACTCGAAACAATGAAAGCAAATTCTGGCATGGTTTTGTGGAAATAACCTGTCAACATTTAGCAGTGCTGACATCTCTTGATAGTTTGTTCTAAGAAAACAGGCATGTAGCTCGTGGCATTCAATAGTTAGGTCCGCCCGACACAGTGGTTTAACAATACCAAAACACGTTTCCATTTCCGTGCTTTGTTTAATACTTTTTCTGATTTTAAATACTATTTGTACCCATGTCTTTTGGCGGGATGTTCATTGTTTTTAGATTGTGAGCTTCTTCCACCGACAAGTCCTCACGTTTGGGCTGATGTCATTTGCCAGTTGGCCACTGCTATCGAAGAGGTTTCATCAAAACAAGGTGTGCATCTGTTATTTCATGTAACTCGTGCTCTATTATATCCTAAAAATGTGCTCTTTTTGAAAGATACTGCCATTTCACTGTCTATCTATATATTTACTTAGATATAAATCTGACTTTTGCTCGGTAGTATAGAAATTGAATATTGCTGAGAGACATGTTGTTCAAGTTTTTCATCTTACACTCATTGGGACAAACACAAGAATGCCAAATTTCAAATGATCGCAACAATTTATACTACAACCTGATTGGGCTAATAGCTACACTAACAACCAATTTAAGATAACTAGTCAAGCTTGTAACATGGCTCACTTGCCCTCACTCAAACTGACATATGTTCAGAAACAGGGACCTGTTCTCTGCAGACGAAAGGAATATTTTCAAGACTTGCGCCTTTTTTGAATTACCCGGGAGCTTGGGAAGCCGCTAGCTCCCTGCTACTTGCAGGCAGGCTTGATGCAGAATTCCCGACATCAGAGCTGCACCCCCCCCACCTCCTTCCCGCCATGTGATCCAGGGGCAAGCTTACACATACACAAGCCTGTCACCACGCAATCGGGTTCAGGTGACCACCACGGACCTCTGCTAGACCCCCAAGGGTGTCCAGCCTGCCGACGGGTGCCATGACAGTAGAACTAAATCTGAACCATTTCCTTTTCCCCATCTATGGCCTAGGGAGATGTAAGCCAATTGCAGTTGCATAATATCTGCCCTCAGCAGAGGGTAGCTAACTCGGTATCGACTGGTAATAAACCTGGGATTCCCTGGTCTGTGTGGCTTAGCACTAATGTGTGCGTTTCCCTTCTTAGCCATTGGAGTCTGACTGAAGTTGAGACGAGTGAAACAGGTATAAATGGAGAGGAAATCAGTTTGCTTTATGTATAACAGATGAGATTCTCTGGCCTCTCTACAGTGCCATTCCCGTGTTTGTTTGGGGATAAGGGGTAAACCTTTTAGAACTGAGGTGGGGAGAACTTTCTTCACCCAGAGGGTGGTGAATCTGTGAAATTCACTACCACAGCAAGTAGTTGAGGTCAAAACGTTGTCTGATTTCAAGAAGAAATTAGATAGAGCTCTTGGGGCCAAAGGGATCAAGGGATATAGGAGGAAGGGGGGGACCAGGATATTGAATTCGACGATCAGCCATGATGAAAATGAATGGCAGAGCAGGCTCGAAGGGTCAAATGGCCTACGTCTGCTTCTAGTTTCTATGTTTCTGTGGTGGGGGGCGGTGCAGCATTGGATGGCAGTGGGATCTTCCGGGTCCGCTGCTGTTAATGGGATTTCCCATTGACTTGACCTCACGCAGCCTGGAAACATGCAGTGGGGATGCGCCGTCGATGGCACCAGAAGATCCCGCTGGTGTAAACAGCCAGAAAGGTCCGGCCAAAGTAACCAATATATCCGGCGATGGGAGCTGTGGTATCTTGTTTTGTGGTGATTACAGCAATTATTATTCCGACATGTGCACCTGATAAAAATTATAAAGCTTTCTTACCTTAGTTGAGATCAGTTGAATTTAAATTCAGTGATAAAAGAAATGATGTTGTAGTCCTCTGACTCTTAATATTTACATTAGCTGGAAATTGTCTTGTTTCACAGGCTAAACTTTAGTTGGCACGTTAGTGCAGTTTGTGCTAATGTTGTTTTCTTTTTGCTTTTTTCATTCTGTTTTCTCATTAGGTAATGTCTTTAAGCTGGGTTTTTTTCAGCTTTATCCTGGCTGTATTTCCATTGATGCCAGTTGTTGGAAGAAGTCCCAATATTGCTCTCGTGTAAGTCTGCACAAGTCTTCTATTTAAAACAAAACTTTGTTTTATGTCACTTGGAAATTGGTTGGGTAATTCAGTACTGGGGTATCCAGAGGTAATGTGGACAGAAACATAAGGGAAGGGGGAACGATTCTCCCAGCCCTCTGTGCTGCTCTATCAGCGCAACAGGCTGGGAGACTTCAGCGGAGGCCATTTAACGGGCTCCTTGCTGGGCACCACACCCTCCGCACGTCTCTGCGGCCAGGACTTTTCACATAATCTGCTCTGCGCTGGAAATTGGTGCAGAGCTGATTTCCATATTTGAATTCCGATTTCTGTTTCATTAGCGGGCCCAGGATTTAGGTCTCCAGCCCACTAGCGCCTTCATTCCAGCGGGGTTTACTCCTGCTCCCCATTGATGGGGAACAGGCAGCCGACCATGCTGAAGAGACAGGGGCCATGGAGGCCCCCCAAGGAAGTTGGGGGTAAGAGGAGAGTTGCCCCCTGGGCATTGCTAGTCTGGCAGTGCCAGTCTGGCTCCCTGCCACTGCCCAAGGGGCAAACTGACCCTTGGCGCTGTGAAGCAGAGTGGGGGGAGATCAGGTGGGGGGGGGGGGGGGGCGGGGGGGGGGACTCGCTACCACTCTGCATAGGGATTTGTGGCAGAGGGAGGGAGGACGGTGATTGGGCTAGCTGTCCGGGTGGCGGGGATTGGGGGGAGAGGGGTGGGGGGACATCGGTGCTGGCCCAGAAGGCCAGTGATCGGGTGGTGGGAGGGGACAGAGGGGCAGCAATGTGGAGTTGCGGGGCTGGCCAGTGATCGGGAGGCTGGCAGTGTGGGGCTACTGCGTGTGTGCCGATCTCCGCTATGACAGATTGGCACATGCGCAGTGGCCCACTCAGCGCTATGCTGTCGGCCTCTCAGGCGGGAATAGGCCCCGTCCCCAGATTTTCAGCATGAATCTTTCTGAGGCTCAGAGTGCAGGAGATTCATTTTGAAAATCCCGCTAAAAAACCAGCGGGAGTTACTCCTGTTTTTACGTGAATTCGGTGCTTAGAATAAATTTGGGAGAATCGCCCCCAAGGTGTGAGATTTTATGTTTTCAGACAATAATTGAGGAAGAAATCACTCCCATGTATTTATTTTGATACCTTGTACGTGTAAGGTGCTGTGTAGAGCGGGAAGATTCCGCCTCCAGTGCGGTGGTGGGCAACCTGTGGCAGGGGAGCCACCTGCGGCCCATCTGGTACTAAAACATTGGAGCTTTGGGCCATTTGGGTGTGAAAGCAGGAAATGCATTTTACACAAAACAGAGTGAAAATTTGGATCTCGCTCTCTTACAAGTCTGCGGATGCTTGGGGGTCAACTGGAATTTTCAAATTGATAGATAGGTTTTTATTGGATCAGGGTACTGAGGAATAATAAACAGAGGAGAGTAAATGGAGTTGAGATACAGATCAGCCATAATCTGCTCGAATGGTGGAATGCTCAAGTGTTCTTTAAATGTCTCCAGTGTTTTACCTCAATATTACAAGGTTTATTCCACAGGGTGTGTCCTTATAGTGAGAAGAAGAATTTCCTGGTACCTGTCACAAAATGGCCATTGATCTCATTAAAATGGCTCCAGGAAAACATGATTCAACAATGTGTTGAAATGTTTTGTTTCTTCCAGACTAGTGTACTGATTAAATTATGAACCTGAATTTGCAAATATAATAAATCAAATCAAGATACTTGAAATGAAAACCTTGGGTTATTTGATTTGATTTTTTTATTGTCACATGTATCGGTATACATTGAAAAGTATTGTTTCTTATGTGCTATCCAGACAAAGCACACCGTTCATAGAGTACATAGGGGAGAAGGAAAGGAGGGGGTACAGAATGTGGTGTTACAGTCATAGCTAGGGTGTAGAGAGAGATCAACTTAATGCAAGGTGATTCCATTCAAAAGTCTGACAGCAGCAGGGAAGAAGCTGTTCTTGAGATGGTTGGTACGTGACCTCAGACTTTTGTATCTTTTCCCCAATGGGAGAAGGTGGAAGAGAGAATGTTCAGGGTGCATGGGGTCCTTGATAATGCTGGCTGATTTTCCGAGGCAGCGGGAAGTGTAGATGAAGTCAATGGATGGGAGGCTAGTTTGCGTAATGGATTGGGCTTCGTTCACGACCCTTTGTAGTTTTTTGTGGTCTTGGCCAGAGCAGGAGCCATAACACGCTGCGATACATCTGGTAAGGATGCGTTCTATGGTGCATCTGTAAAAGTTGATGGGAGTCAGAGTGGATATGCGGATTTTGGGGAAGAACAGGGGAGTGCAACTAAATGGATGCTTCTTCAGCACAAGACACAAGTGGCCCCTTCTGTGCTGCATCGTTCTGTGATTTTAAACAGGCTCGAGGGGCTGAATGACCTGCTCCAGGCCACAGGAAATATATTTTAATTTGATGTCTTTTATTGGAAACAGAACGGGAGCTGGATTACTGACTGCCATCTGCAGCTTCATCTTCCTCTGTTCCTTCAAGACGGCAAAGGCAACATCAGTTGAAACCACAGTGAACAGAAGTGTATATACGGCACAGGTTTGGATACATTCTCCATGTTTATACAGAATCAAATCCTTATCCAGTACTTTGAATTACTTTTAGCAATGTATATTTACCTTGAGGCCTTTGAAAAAATCTTTTCCTATTATTGCTGCTTTGTGGATGCTAGCTGACTAATAGTCACAATTCTCATGTTGTGTCTGGGTGACAACCTTCACTGGCAGTTTGTCAAATGAATTTCTTTTTAAATTCTGGCTGAGAGCAATAACCTTGCTGCTTTTTTTTCTACTTCTATCAACACTGTTTTCATTCTTCAAAATATATTTTTTAGAACAAAACATTTTATATGGCCGGGATTCTCCGATCTTGTCCCTGCTGCAAGTCAGAACGGGGAATTTGGCGTTCCAACCAAAACTCTTCATTTTCAGCGGCACCGGAGAATCCCAGCCACAAATGAGGACTGGGGATTTTGGCATATTTGTCACATAAGCCTTAACCTGATGGACTGTATTTCATGGTAAAGCATAAAACCATGGGAGCCAGTGTTTGGGGAGATGGGGAGAAGGAACTAGTGATGGGAAGGAAGTAACAGAAAAGGCACAGTGGTTAGCACTGCTGCCTCACAGTGCCAAGGACCCGGGTTCAATTCCAGCAGGTCACTGTATGGAGTTTGCACGTTCTCCCCATGTCTGTGTGGGTTTTCCAGGTGCTCCGATTTCCTCCCACACTCCAAAGATGTGCGGGTTAGGTTGATTGGCCATGCTAAATTTACCGTAGTGTCAGGGGGATTAGCAGGGAAAATATGTGGGGTTATGAGAATAGGGCCTGGGTGGGATTGTGGCCGGTACAGACTCGATGGGCCGAATGGCCTCCTTCTGCGATTCTATGATTGTAAGTTCTCCTCAGATCACAAGGCAACAGTCAATAATTGGAATGCAACATTTTATCACCAAATGAAAATTCAGGCATTTTTCAAAAAAATTTAAGGTCACAGTTGCATATCAATTAATTTTTAATAGCATACACATGCAATTCACTTCAAATTGTTCTGATATGTTCCTTTTGTACCAAGCCTGTGTGAGCAGGCAATTTGCTGCCAAGGTTTTCTTGAAATATCTATAGGGCGATGCACCAAATTAGCTTGTGGTGAATGGGCTTCCTTATCTTTAGCCTACCTGCACCACAGCTGTGGATAAGTGGCTTCAGGTAACACCTCTCCCCATTTCAAAGCTGAGCCAAATACACTGTGATAAATTCTTGTGAGGATGTCTATCACCGTGCTGTTTAAATCGTAAGAATTTTCTGGGACTGCAGCATTTAGTGGTACAAAAGAGATCTAACAAAAGACTGGTGTTCTCACGCAGATCGCAAGCATTGTTCTGTCAATCTATATTGTGAACACGACACACTCCAGTTTGGCTGTTAAACACGGGCTGCCTTTAACCAGTCAGGTCATCAGTTGGACGACGCTCGGTAAGTGTGAGCTGCAAGGAAGATTTCCAAATGAAGTTAACACTTTGTAGCGCAATCAATGACGTAGCCCTTTAGTTTTTTGGGATTGGTGGCAGTGCTCAATTGCCTTTGGAACTGCTCTCTGAATATGTGGAGCTGAGGTGATCATCATTCTCTATGAATGGATTAGAGGCAGCAAAACTGTGGAATTGTAGCAAGAAGCATCACGTTTTCTCCCAGTTGGTATTCAACGCAAGTAACAATCATGGTTCACTGGTTCACCCCTTGAATCAGAAAGTATCAACTGAAGCTCCAGCCCAAACATTTGAGGGTAAATGTACTTGAGATACAGATGATCTATGATCAAATGAAACAGCAGAGCAGATCATAGAATTCCTACAATGAAGAAGGAGGCCATTCGGCCCATCAAGCTTACATCGACTCTCTGACAGAACATCTTACCCAGACCCACCCCTGCCCTATCTCCGAAAGCCCACATATTTACCCCGCTAGTCTCCTTAACATCTTGGGATGCTAAGGGGCATTTTTGCATGGCCAATCCACCTAACTCGCACATCTTTAGACTGTGGGAGGAAACCGGAGCACCCGGAGGAAACCCACACAGACACGGACAGAATGTGCAAACTCCACACAGACAGCGACCCAAGGCCGGAAGCAAACCCAGGTCCCTGGTGCTGGTGAGGCAGCAGTGCTAACCACTGTGCCACCGTACTGCCCTCAGATCTGAGGGTCTGAATGGAGTATTCCTTAATACCCTTGCCTAACAAAAATCTGTCAATCTCTCTTGAAAACTCCAGTTGACCACCTTTAGAAGAAATTCAATTTTTTTACGACCCCGAGTGTGGAAAAAGCGCTCCCTGATTTCACTCCTAAATTGCCTGGCTTGTGTCCTTTGTTCTGGATTCTCCCAACAGAGGGAATAGTTTCACTAAATACCCTATTAAATCCCTCTATTAATGTCAACACCTCAATTATTTCTGAGCTTCAAGGATTCATTTATGTAACCTATCCTCGGAATTTAACCCTTTAAACCCTGGCATTGTTATTATGAATCTGGACTACTACAACCCACCAAGGCACCTAAATATTTCCTCAGGTGCCCAGAACTGAGTGCAGCACTCCAAATGGGACCTGATCAAAGTACAACCTAACCATCAGTTCCTCATTAGAATTTGCAACACTGAAGATAAAGGCACATTTGATTATTCCTTGTACTGCTGCCAGTTGTGGTGCATGGTTGCAATTCCCTTTGTTCCTCACTGTTCCCAGTTCCTCACCACTGATAAAATATTCTCATTTGTCTTTCTTCGATTAAAAATGGATAACATCTTACTTCTCCACATTGAACTTCATTGCCTGCTCATATTGTCTGCCTGCGTCCCTTTGCAAATTCCTGTTTCCACCCACACAACTTACCGTGCCTCCCAACTTAGCATAATTTGCAAACTTGGAAATGCAACTGTATATTCTTCATCCAACTCATTAATATACATGGGCCCCTGTGCAGATTCCTGAGAAACATTGTTGTCACACCCACCAAATTGAGAGGAAATACTTTGAGCGGAATTTTACCAGCATGTCTGCTCGAGGTTCGTACGATCCCGCCTGAGGCTGACGGAGAATGCCATTCTCCGAGCCTCGCCCGCCTCTGGAATCAGGGCAGGCGTGCCGGCAAAATTCCGACCTTCATCCCAACTGTTTGTTTCCTACTTCTCAAACATTACCCACCAGGTCAGGCGATTACCTCCAATTCAATGTGCCCTCGTTTTTGCTAATAAACCCTTGGGTGGAACCTTTTCAAGTACCTTCCGGAAGTCCATATTAACAACGTCCATAGACTCCAATATTCTTGCATGTTAGTCACCACCTCAAAAAAGAGAAAGCAGTTGAGGCTAAAACATTGTACGTTTTCAAGAAGGAGGTAGATATAGCTCTTGGGGCTAAAGGATCCAAAGGATTTGGGGGGAAATTGGGAACAGTTTACTGAGTTGGATGATCATAATGAATAGCAGAACAGGCTCGAAGGGCCGAATAGCCTGCAGCTGCTCCTATTTTCCATGTTTCTATGAAGTTAAGTGAAAGTTTTGTTTTGTAGCTGAGTGTTCAGTGCTGCGCAGTCCCAACACCTGATCGCCTAGAAATTATAACCATCATACAATAATTGATGGGCTCTGAATGTGCGCAGGATGCTACTTTATGTGATGTGATACCACATTTTACATTGATATTCGACACTGCAGCACTATTGACTTTCTCTCACTATGTTTTGTTCCAGCCTCCTCCTTACTGATGCCTTTGCTTAGCTCAACATTTATTTTCCAACGACTGCTGAGCATTAATCTCTCGTTGATGTCCACCTACCTCTTGCTCAGCACAGGGTATCCTTTCTCTTTGTAAATGTTGGTGCTGCTAATAATTTCTTGGAGAATGTTAAAAAGCCAGGCTCTAAGGCTTTGTCCATTTTTGGAGGGTAAATTTATATCAAATACTGTTTATCTCTGAATGCTCTAAGTTTTCTATGCTGCTGACCTTGTACAAATAGACGTTTAACCAAGGGTATTTTGTACGCTTTGTCTGTTTAAATAGAACTGTAAGTAATTGAGGTCAAGGTATAGTGAACTGTATAGTGTAGGGTTAGTGTGTGCATTTTTAGAAGAGGTTCCAGTGATCTTAATGATCCAGCACCATTTAATGCATACAATAAAGTCATATTGTTATCAAAGTTATGTAATAAACTGCTTTATAATGCAGTAAAATAGGGCACTGAAGAGTTGCACATCATAATATAAAATAGACAGTACCTACAAAAACACCATGATGCCTTGGGCATCACATGAGAGGTGCTCACTTTTCAATACATTCTATTTCTCTCTCACCCATGATGGAGTTTGTGGCTCGGGATTCTTTTGGTCAGTTAAATTTGTTTGGCTGTTGGAGCAGGAAAGGATCTACACTGGGTTGAGAGTTTAACACGAGGAGAGAGGGAGAATGCCAATGTTAATGAGCTTGTATTACTGCAACATTGAGGCATCAGATAGCTGCAATTTTATTACACAGCAGTGAAACACTTCTCATACATTGTCACCTTGTATTAACAACCATGGGTAGTCCATTGTAAGAAGTTTAACAACACCAGGTTAAAGTCCAACAGGTTTATTTGGTAGCAAATTTAGTGACATTTGCTACCAAATACACCTGTTGGACTTTAACCTGGTGTTGTTAAACTTCTTACTGTGTTTACCCCAGTCCAACGCCAGCATCTCCACATCATAGCCCATTGTACACAGTCTTTTAATAGATCATACCTGTAAGGTCAGTCATTTTAGTTTTAATTTGTAAGATCATAGTCTTTAGTCCGCTAATTATTTTTAGGAATGTTCTTTGTTGTCCTTTGTTTGGTGGTGTTCCTATTGGATGACGATGTGGTTGAGGAACAAAGTATGTTTGCATTGGCTAATGGAACAGGTCAGGTCAGTCTTTTCAGAAGTGTAACAGTGACATTCAGTTCTGATTAACCGGAATTTCCTGTATCTAAACATTAGAAACACCAAAGCCGCCATCTTTGGCTCCCAACATGAAGTTCAGGCTCTCAACAATGGGGAGATCACTTCTCCCTTGACCTGAACTGAACTGTTGGTAATCTTGCCGTCTTCTTTCACCCCTAAACTGAGGTTCTCATCCCATATCCTGCAGTGCAATTAATTCCTGCTTCCAGCTTGAAAACAGCACCTATCCTCCCCCTACCTCTCCACTCCATGGTTGAACCCCTGAAATTCTCTCCCAAAGTTCTCTTTGTCACACATGGTCCCTATGTTTCTTTGAGACCTTCCCCAGAAGCTTAACATTTAACCAGCCTTCATAATAACTCTCTCTTGGCTTTTTTTTAACTTCCTTGTACATCTGTGTAGAACATTAGAATGTTTTTCCCACGTTGAAGGCACTATCTGAAGATCTTGTCATTTTACCTCCCTCAACAGGAGATGTCTGTTAATAATAAACCTTTATGCCGCCATAAAAATGTAATTAAATAGCCCTTACACTTTGGAATGAGTTAGGAACTCGGGTATACAATTGTGAAGTTTGTGTTCCTTTTGTCATTTTGAATGCAAGCTCATGGGTTCCTTCAGCTCCAAGGCCATTGTGTAACTGGCTTTTTAGCCATCTTCACCTGGCCAAGTAACTACCCATTTTACCTGGGATTCACTCTTGTTCTGCAACCTCTCTCCCACCTTGCCACAGCATTCTCTCTCCAAGGTCAACCCTTCCACGAGAACAGCTGTGGAGGGGTCCCTTGGACCCCTCCACAGCCACCCGCTGACTGCTCCATCTCCTTCCTTTCCTGTCCTTGTTCCTGCCGCTGTTGTCGATGGCTCCCTTTACTCGGGCACTGTTCCTCTCCCTTTCAAAACTGTTTAGCACAAATCTATTTGATTGTCCGTCTCGTATGGAGGTTATGTTTTGAGCATCCTACAGGGGTACTATTTGTATAAAAAATGACAAGATCTTTGACAAGCTGCCAACAATAAATACTCCCTTTAGAGATCTATCAAATTAGACCATTAATGTTTTGTTCCTTTAAAAAAAAATTCAGAACCTTGGTTTATCTAACTATTTTAAATATGTTGATTTCAAATAAAATGTGACATTAAAATAGTTGTTTTTAGGTCCTTTTTATAGACGATAAGATTTTAATTACAGTAATTATCTTATCATAAACGTAATAAGGCGGTAAACTGTCTGGCAGCTGGGCAAGACCATAGTTGAGTGTTACCATCACAACCATAAGTTATCACGTAGACCTACCCATCTTTACACTTGATTGGATAGTAAACCTCTTGTGTGTGTGTTCAGTTCCAGTGTGATCATAGATCTCAAAAGTTTATTACCAAATTTAGTTTGTAGTTTCCAAAGTGCATGACAACCTTATCAGTGACATGAAGGAAAATGCTGTCTGATTCTGAGGTAATTTCTTATTTAAATTATGTTTTTAAACATGTAAGTAAACTGTTCTAATGGTAATAGACCACTCGCCCAGCACCAAGACATTATTATCAAACCTGCCCAGTTCTGCTTTGACTGGTTGACAATCCCGCTCCACAAACTATGAGTTCTACTCTGATTATAAATCTCTGGGCTCAGACTAGTAATCACATTACAACTTTCACCATAAATAGCAGACTGGGTGAAGGGGAAAAATGCAACACAATCTTTGAGGTAAGACAATATTAAGCAGGGAGGCTTTTGTCTGTCAGCTTAGCTCATTTGTTAATTCTTGTGTCTGACTCAAAAAATTTTGCTTTGAGCCCCACTTGAGCAAAAAAAAACCAAGCTGGCACTCCAATTTGCAAGGGTGCTGCATTGTTGCACGTGCTGTACTTCAGGTGAAACTTGCTTGCATATTGCAGGCAAACAGTGAGAGTTCTCACGGGCCAGAAAAGAGCAAGAACGTTTCATGTGCCTCTTTGGAAAAAGATTAGCTGGCCATTCATTCAACAACAACATTAAGTTGCATTGAAATAGTGCCTTTAAATGTAGCAAAATGCCCCACAAGGTGCTTAAGATATGGATAAAAAGATTTTTGCCACTGAGTCACATTGGGATATTTAAGGACAATTGATCAAAACCTTGGGGTGGTATTTGATGTAGTCAGTGGGGTTCCTGCCTACTGGCTTGAGAGCCCCATGTCATCTCCTTTGGAAAAGACCTGCTCAGGCACTTGAATAGATAGTGGCAAACCTTCCCTAGGATCAAGGACCCTGGGGCAGAGGTCCTGTCCCCTGAGAGCTAAGGCCAATCGGAGGTGGGCAGCTGTCTATTGCTGGGGAGTGCCACTGAGTAGGCAATGGGAACAGTCGGTGATGCGTGCACCCCAGGCTGGGATTGCTAAGGGGCCCAGGTGAATGATAAATGGAGGGAATGTTGTGAGGGAGTGGAGTCAATGCCAAGGGCGGAGGGATGGCTCACAGCAGGAATCTCCCCCACCCCAATGCCAGGTCCCTCGATCAGGTGCTGAGTGCCTGACAATGAAATACTCCCACAACTCTGACAGTGTTTGCTTTTTGGATTTCCCACGAGGCGTGGCCCCTGTCTGTAGCTGGGTTAATACCAGTGATGACGGAATGTGGTCCTTTATGTGGACACTAATTGTGGGTACTAATTGCCTATTTAAGGACCTCAATTGGTGGTGGTGTAGGAAGGCTGCCCCTGAGCCTTCCTGCAACAGACATAATAAGGACAGAGGTGGGAAGACAGTTGGGCCCCCACCTGCCATCCAGCCTCATGATTAAACAGCCACCAACACCAAACCCGCCTTGGAAGGAGGGCATTAAATTCCATCCTGGGTCAAGGAAGTAGCTTTTAAGAAGTGTCTGAAAGAAGGAGCGTGTGACAGCAATTTTGGAAGGCTTTTAGAAGTTAGGGCCAAGGCAGCTGAAGGCCTGGCTGTCAACGCTGAAGTGATTAAAATCAGGGAATTTAATTCATTCACGGGATGTGGGCATCGCTGGCTAGGCCAGCATTTATTGCCCATCCCTAATGAAACTGAGTGGCTTGCGATACCATTTCAGAGGAATTTAAGAGTCCACCACACTGCTGTGGGCCTGGACCGGGTAAGAGTGGCAGAGCAACAAGATCTTGTAGATCAGTTGTGGGATCATGCTGTGCCCTAGGTAGCTGCTGCATTTATTTGCCTGGTAAGAATGACTGAGCGCTGTAGTAATTCCCTGTCTGCAAAATGCTTTGGAAGTCTCTTAGCAATGACATAAAATGTTACAGGAATGTCTTTACTTTCTGAGGTGAAATTGAGAGTCCGCTTTCCTGCAAGGGATTACAATTGGGAAGGAGAAATGATTCCAGCATTTGCAGTATTTTGTTTTTATTTGTATATAAGGAGAAATAGGATTTGGAGCATTCTTTCAGCCGTTCAGTAATATTTGGGAAAACGTTTATATCCACTCACTTTCGAAGAGTCTTACTATTCTTTCCCAATGTATAAAAACTGCACCATCTCCAGGTGGGTTCCTGTGCAATCTCTAAATTACTTACTATTCACTTCACACCAGTGCCATGGGATAGGAGATTGAGGCAAGATGAAAATATTACTTTCCTGAGAGGATTACTGAACCAATAGCTTCGATTTCTTCAAGGTAAAATTGTACAAACACCTAGAAGTGTAAGACGTGATCTGATGCACACATTAGGATAGCTGTAATTCTTGTCTCTGCCTCACAAAGTTGTTGAAATGAGGTTGACATGCCAATGCAGTACTGCGGGAGTGCTTGGGGGAAGAGGGGGGTGTTGTGTGTGTGTGTAAGGGGCAGGTACCAAGACACAGGGTCTCAATGCCCCCTCCACTCAGGGCACTTCCGATGATCTCCAGGAAGCTGTGTGGAAAGCAGCAACAATTGGCTTTCCTTCCCCCATTTCAGAGCGGACGCCTGGACACTGGGCTGCTGATAGGTTGGATTTAATAAATTGTACTGTTTCCAGAAGCATGGGGAGCTTAGTTCAGACCAGATCAGGCACTCTTGTTTGTGTGATTGATTTCCAGTGATACATATATACATGTGACAAAGTCAACAAGCAACACCCCTTTGATCAGAATGCTTTGCTGAGTGTATTGGTGAGACCACATCTGGAGTATTGTGTCCAGTTTTGGTCTCCTTATTTGAGGAAGGATGCGGTGGCATTGGAGGCAGTTCAGAGGAGGTTCACCAGATTGATTCCGGGGATAAAAGGGTTGACGTATGAGGATATGTTAAACAGTTTGAGCTTATATTCACTGGAGTTTAGAAGGATGAGAGGAGATCTGATCGAGGAATATAAAATTTTAAAAGGAATTAATAAAGTAACTGTAGACCAAATGTTTCCTCTTATGGGGCAATCTAGGACAAGAGGTCACAGGTATAGGTTGCAAGGCGGTAGAGTTAAAACTGAGAGAGGAGGAACTTCTTCTCACAAATGGTGGTGAATTTGTGGAACTCGTTGCCCCATAGCACAGTGGAGTCTGAATCGTTGAATGGTTTCAAGAAGGAGATAGATATATTTCTAACAAAAAAAAGGTATAAGGGGAGGTGGATTTGAGACCAGGAAGAGATCAGCCATGATCTGATTGAATGGCGGAGCAGGCTCGAAGGACTGAATTTGCCTACTTCTGCTCCTAATTCCTGTGATCCAGACATGTTAACTCATCTTTCATACTTGTTTGATATTTAATATTGAGCTAAGTGGCCATTGAAGAAAAGGGGAAAAGTTTTATTTAATTTGTTGCAGATGAATAAATAATAACCTGGTCCAAATTTCACAGTTTGGAATTCAAGATTATTGAAGAATTATAGTTGATGGTTTAGCCTTTAACAACTTGGTGCTTCAACCAGATATGAGGCTTTCTTTCCCCTCGTGCTGTCCTGCCTTGTGTTTATTTGGATTAACCTGGAACAAGAGACAACCCAGTTTCACAATATTTCTCCTGCTGTAAAGGTAATGAGAAACCCGTTGTTTTGAAATTGGTGGTTTGCTAACTGTTGTAACTAATGTCACACTGTATGATAGTGGCTGCAAAACAGGAGTGTATTTATATAAAACAGATCCATTGAGGGGAGGCGGATTATGTGTGTTGTTCCAAAAATACAAATCGACAATATTGGTATTTATCGCTAAACAGTCTTGAAACAAAGTTGTAACCTCAACATGAATATTTCTAGCTGTCCTAGCCATTGTTCTTTCCATTCAGTGGGTACAGCGCTCTCCTAAATGCTTCCTTGCACCCACTCGTCACAAATGGACCTCCAAGCACTGTAGAAAAACCATGCTGGGGATGCATGGCTATACCTCAGTGCATTTATTGCATTCTTCCTGTTCGAGCCAATCCGTGGCTGGATCAGAAATGACGGAGCACTCGTGGAGAGGGTTGTGCCATGTCAAGTCGCTGTCACTGATCTGATTTCCTCACCTCTGCTGCTCTCCCCATGGTGAGGCACTGAATGGAGGCCAGGTGCTGTCTCTGCAGGGAAGCTGGGAAAACAATGTGGGGAGCCACTCTTGTGCAACTTCTGGCAGTTGGTTAACAGCACTGGCAGTGCTTCAGAGAGGACTGATAATCTCAGAGGTGAGGGGGTGGGAGGCAAACTGGTGCTTTGAGGTTGACAAAATCACAATGTTTAAAAATGAGAAAGAGACTGTTGAACAAAGCATCAGTGATAAACACTATCTAGTCGAGAGCGCACGTTCCAATTACCCAGTTCAAGCTGCAGTCCACTTGTATTTTCCCTGGGCTTGAACAGTCAGAAGCATGGGAGTGATTTCTAATAATAGGTTTAACACATTTGTGTTCCGTGCACAGAACTTGCTGCCGCAGGATCCTGCATTATGAATTCGGATGCGGAGGTGAGGGCACACTTCACAATGGTTCATCTAATTAAAATTCATTCATGCTGACCTCCGCACTCGAATTCCTCATCCACAGTCCTGTCAAGTGAAGTCTATGCTGGAAGCACCAGTTGATAAAATCTGTACCTATGGGGTAAAAGAGATAATAAGATAACGATCCAAAAACAGTTTCAAAAGTAAACATGAAACCAGTTAAAGCAAAGCAAACTAGTATTCCTGAGCTTACTTCAGGCACACAATGACCGCTATTTTACGACCTCGCTCGGGCGAGGCTCGTAAAATCCTGCCCGAGGCCAACGGAGAATTCCGTTCTGTGAGTAAAATTCTGGCATAGATTGGCGAATGCATTTCTGCCACTGGACAGAGGTCAGTTCTTAAAAGTGCTTTGAACTTGCTGATATGACAATATTGAACACTGAGCCATCACAGACCTTCAATTTACAAAATAATCTCACTGAATTCGCTCACCTATTTCACCCTCAAATATTGTCTCGTTAAAATACAGGATTTTACGAGCCTCGCCCAAGCAAAGTCATAAAATAACGGTCATTATGTGCCTGAAGTAAGCTCACAAATACTAGTTTGCTTTACTTTAGAATTGGTTTCATGTTTACTTTTGAAACTGTTTTGGAATCTTTGTCTTATTATCTCCTTTACCCCATAGGTACAGATTTTATCAACTGTAGTGTAGTCACCACATGGCTTGATGTCTTGCATTATTTTGATGAACTCCAGAACTACTGTTTCCAGACCTTAGTAACATGTTGGAGGAGCTCTGCTTTCGCTGTCTCCGCTTATGGTTTGATTTGATTTAATGTTATTGTCACATGTATTAGCATACAGTGAAAAGTATTTTTTCTTGCGTGCTATACAGACAAAACATACCGTTCACAGAGAAGGAAAGGAGAGTGTAGAATGTAGCGTTACAGTCATAGCTAGGGTGTAGAGAAAGATCAACTTCGTGCAAGATAGGTCCATTCAAAAGTCTGACAGCAGCAGGGAAGAAGCTGTTCTTGAGTCACTGTCCCATTCGTGCTTGTGAATGTGAGGGTCTGCCCTCTGAGCACAATGCTGGGAGGTCAGCTCTAATGTAAAGTCACCGTGGCAGGAAACAAACGAGCAGTTTGTTAATCTAAGGTGTCATATCAGCTGGATTCCAGTTACGATATGGCACTCTTTAAAAACTGTGCAGTATCCTGACCAGACGTGGCCAGCTGTGGAAATATGGAAAATATTTAAAACTATGGAATTTATGCAGAGCAGAACTATGAGATGTCAAAAGTTTATGCCACAAGGAAAGACTGAAGAAACTGTCCTCGTGTTTGATGAGAAGCAACTTCCAAGGGTACTCGGCATTTAATAGCATACATAGCCACAGTTAAACTACTCAGTGACTGCGAGGGTACAGTACGAGAACAAAAGGGATCCAGCTTATAAGTGGCGAAAGGCAATTTAGGACAATATCAGGAAGAAATTCACCCAAAGACTAATCAACACTCAGAATAGTCTACTAGGTAAAGGGAATTGGATTGAAACTTTGGATTAATTCAAGAGAGAGTTCAAACCAGAGGCAAGTAAACTATTGTTCATTCTAAATGGAGAAACCTAGATGGGCTGAATGGCCTCCCACACTTTTTTTACACTGTTGTGATTTTTCGTGAGGGACACACCAATCAATCTTTTATTCCTTATTCTATATTATTGAAAGTATTAAGTTATGTATGTATCTCACGGTAAAATGTTGATACAGTGATTGACACGAAGTTCCAGTCATGCTAATTTCTTCCAGCACTGAGATTTGCTTCCATTCCAGCAGCTATCCATGATAAATTTTGTCCAGAAGGCTGACAGCATGCACGTTCGATACCTTGGACTGGATGACATCAGGCGGTCTTATTTCTTTGTATCCTTCTGCATTTAGTTTCTAGGTTTGTGATTGTATTTCAAGATATTTGTCTTCAGTTAATCTCATTCAAAGGTCAGAAATTACAATTCTAAACCAAGTAGCTGAAGGTCCTGTAGATTGACCAACTGTGTATATAAGCATCTGTGTAACCAGAAACAAATGTAGGCAATCTTATCTCTTGGGAATACATTGATGAGATAAATTTCTGGGGTCTGGTGAGGGTTGAGATGCCACTGGGGGCTGGAATTTTAGACTGAATTGCCGGATTCCTATTTAAAGTGCAGCTCAAATTCTGCTGGGAGAGGGGCATTTAGCTGTGTTTTCTAGGCCCTCTTACAGGGTCAAACGGGCATTTCTGGGACAATCTGTGGGGTGACCCAGAAATTCCTTCAATTATCCCTGCATTGATCCCAACACAAATCTTGCCAGCTGAGATAAAAGCAAATTACTGCGGATGCTGGAATCTGAAACAAAAACAGAAAATGCTGGAAAATCTCAGCAGGTCTGACAGCATCTGTGGAGAGAGAATAGAGCCAACGTTTTGAGTCTGGATGACCTCTGGCTCAGATGGTTCTGACGAAGGGTTATCCAGACTCGAAGCATTGGCTGTCTTCTCTCTTCATGGATGTTGTCAGACCTACTGAGATTTTCCTGCATTTTCTGTTCTTGCTAGCTGAGACCTGGCGAGAGTTCTTCTGGCAGCGTTATTTGGGGTCCCAGGATAAATGTGAACAATCCCAGAAGGAATCAATTAGAATGTTTGGGGAAAATAAAAAGGTAGGTGAAAGGTTAAGGCACACTGCTCTACTTTAATGGTAAGGCTCATGACAGCTAACCCCACCCTCCCTCCTTTACTGTGACTCTGACTGTCCTTGCGATAGAGCAGGTGAGCACCCTACAGCAGTGGGCCACCCTTGAGTATTTAATGGAGTCATTGGAGTGTGTCTCATTTCCATGCATGGCTGGAACTTTCATTCACCTGTGGGTACGGCACACCCAGAATCTCAGGCCCTACTGCCGAGATTTGTGTAATTTGAAATAGAACAAGACTGCTGAGTGGCTTATTGAGCTTGTACGTCGAGTAGCTGAGCTATATAAATCACGAAAGTCCCAGCCCTGGGCTGTGTTATCTGGTCTCAGCCTTAGCAGTAGGTGCTATGAATGACCTCCAAAGAATCTGCCAGTGTTTCTGCTCCTATTCACCATCCAGGCAGCCCTACTGGATATTCATGGTGTATCAATGGTGTAAGTGTGGAGACTGGTTGAGGACAATATTGGACTCTGCTACGATGCCTTGTACTTTGATTGTGGCTTGCATGTGAACCATGTCGATAAGTAAATGCTTTCAAGAAAGATGGAGTAGAGGAGAAACTTTGTGTGGGGAGAGGCAAGGGAGTTGAAGAATTTATCAGCTTAGATTACTCTTAGAAACGGGTTGCAAAAACATGTATTAAATAGAAATATCAGATTCCGGTTACACAGGCAGCCGTATTGAGTTTAAGTTAATTTATTAGTGTCACAAGTAGGCTTGCATTAACACTGCAATGAAGTTACAGTGAAAATTCCCTGGTCGCCACACTCCAGCGCCTCTTCAGGCACACTGAGGGAGAACTTAGCATGGCCAACGCACCTAACCAGCACGTCTTTGGACTGTGGGAGGAAACCAGAGCACCCGGAGGAAACCCATGCAGACACGGGAGAACAAGTGACCCAAGCCAGGAATCAAATCTGGGCCCCTGGCGCTGTGAGGCAGCAGTGATAACCACTGTGCCATCCATAGAACCATAGAAAATTACAGCTCAGAAACAGGCCTTTTGGCCCTTCTTGTCTGTGCCGAACCATTTTTTGCCTAGTCCCACTGACCTGCACTTGGACCATATCCCTCCACACCTCTCTCATCCATGAACCCGTCCAAGTTTTTCTTAAATGTTAAAAGTGACCCCGCATTTACCACTTTATCCGGCAGCTCATTCCACACTCCCACCACTCTCTGCGTGAAGAAACCCCCCCTAGTATTCCCTTTAAACTTTTCTCCTTTCACCCTTAGCCCATGTCCCCTGGTTTTTTTCTCCCCTAGCCTCAGCGGAAAAAGCCTGCTTGCATTCACTCTATCTATACCCATCAAAATCTTATACACCTCTATCAAATCTCCCCTCAATCTTCTACGCTCCAGGGAATAAAGTCCCAACCTATTCAACCTCTCTCTGTAACTCAGCTTCTCAAGTCCCGGCAACATCCTTGTGAACCTTCCCTGCACTCTTTCAACCTTATTTACATCCTTCCTGTAACTAGGTGACCAAAACTGTACACAATACTCCAAATTCGGCCTCACCAATGCCTTATATAACCTTACCATAACACTCCAACTTTTATACTCGATACTCCGATTTATAAAGGCCATTGAATCCATTGAATGACAGTGCAGGCTTGAAGGGCTGTGTGGTCTATTCCTGCTCTGATATCTTATGTTCTCATGTCAGCTGCTCTGCATTTAATCACCATAAAAATCAGGTCACTTGTCATCTTCACTATCATGAACTGTCTGAATTTGAACTCCAGGTTGCATTTAAACTAATCCAGAGTTTTGAAAAGTGTTACAGATTAATCTGCAGTATTAGATTTTTGATACAATTCTAAAGCGAGTAGCTAATTTCAGTGAAAGCAAAATACCACAGATGCTGGAAACCCGAATTTAAAAACAGAAAATGCTGGAAAAACTCAGTGGGTCTGGCAGTGTTATTGGAGAGAGAAACAGGGCTTTGAGTCCGAATGACTCTTCAAAGCTAAAGAGAGGGAGAAATGTGATTGATTATATACTGTTTAAGAGGGAGTGGAGTAGGTGAAGCAAAGTAGAAGGTCAGTGATAGGTGGAAGTTAGGGGAGCTTGCAGCAGAGATGTCTAGGGTACGTGACAAGAAATGTTAATGACAGCGTGAAGGACTGTGGAGGGTGCTGATTGTGGCATAAAGGTAAGACAGCTGAATGTGTTAAAAGGAGAACAAAGGCCAGTGCTCAGTGAAAGCAAAACTGAAGAACAAGTGATAGGTGACCTTGTGGGGTTGCATCGAGACACAAAAAAAATTTGGATAAAAAAGGTGTCGATGTAGAGAAAAAAGGCCACAGTCTAAAGTTGATGAACTCGATGTTGAGGCCTGGGGCTCTAATGTACCTAAACAGAAGATGAGATGTTAGAGTCACAGAGATATACAGCATGGAAACAGACCCTTTGACCTAACTTGTTCACACTGACCAGGTTTCCTAAACGGAACTAGTCCCATTTGCCTGAGTTTGGCCCGTATCCCACCATGTACCTGTCCAAATGTCTTTTAAATGTTGCCACTTCCTTTGGCAACTCATTCCATATACACACCAGCCGTCCCTGAGGTCCCCTTTAAGTCTTCACCCTCACACCTTAAACCTATGCCCCCAGGAATGGACCTTGACTTTCACCTTATCTATGCCCCTAGGACTGCTGCCTAACGTTGTCAGGGGCTCAGGTTCGATTCCCAGCTTGGGTCACTGTCTGTGCAGAGTCTGCACATTCTCCCCGTGTCAGTGTGGGTTTCCTTCGGGTGCTCTGGGTTCCTCCCACAGTCCAGAAGATGTGCTGGTTAAGTGCATTGATCATGTTAAATTCTCCCTCGGTGTGCCTGAACAGGCGCCGGAGTGTGGCGACTAGGGGATTTTCACAGTAACTTCATTGCAGTCTTAATGTAAGCCAACTTGTGACACAAATAAATAAACTTTAAAAAAAAGGTTCCAGCCTCCTTATAATTCAAGCCATCCAGTACCAGTAACATCCTTGTACGGTGTTGTTCCTCCAGTTTGCGTTGGGCTTCGATGGAGCATTGCAGCAGGCAGAGGGCAGACGTGTGAGCTTGAGAGCAAGATGGTGAGTGGAAATGGCAGCTAACAGGAAGGTTGCAGACTAAATGAAGGTGTTCCGCAAAGCGGTCACCCAGTCTGAATTTAGTCTTCCCAGTGTAGAGGAGATCGCATTGGGAGCAGCGAATACAATGGGCCAAATTGAAGGGGATGGAAGTGAAATGTTGCTTCACCTGAAAAGTGTGTTTGGAGCCTTGGACAGTCAGAAAGAGGAGATAAAGGGGCAGGTGTTATACTATTTGTGATTGCAAGGAAAGGTGCTGTTGGAGAGGGATGAGGAGTTGGAGGTGATGGAGAAGTAAACCATGGTGTCATGGAAGGGGTGGTCCCTGTGGAATGCTGATGGTGGGGGGTGAAGGGGAAGATGTAGTGGCATCATGCTGGAGTTGGCAGAAATGGTGGAGGATGATCCTTTGAATCTGGAGCTGGTGGGATGGAAAGTCAGGACAAGAGGAATCCTATTGTGATTCTGGGAGTGAAGGGGTGAGGGCAGAGATGAAGGAAATGGGTCGGACGTGGTTGAGTGCCCTGACAACCACAGTTGGGGTGGTGGGGGGAACCTCAGTTGAGGAAAAAAGCAGACATGTCAGAAGAGACGTCTTTGAAGATGGCATCATCGGAACAGGTGCAACGGAGGTGGATATTGGGATGGAGTTCTTAGAAGAAGTGGGCTGTGAGGAGCAGTCATCGAGGTAGCTATGGGAGTCAGTGGGCTTGTCCTGACTTGGAAATATATTGCCATTCCTTTGCAGTCGCTGGGTCAAAATCCTGGAATTCCCTCCCTGACGACATTGTGGGTCAACCCACAGCATATGGACTGCAGCGATTCAAGAAGGCAGCTCGCTACCACCTTCTCAACGGGCAGTAAATGCTGCCATGTCCCACGAATGAAAAAAAAAGAATGTTGGTGGTTAGTCTACCTTGAAATGGAGCCAGAGAGAATCAAGGAAGGGAAGGGAAGCATTGGTGACGGACCATGTGAAGGTGAGAGGGGTGGAAGTTAGAAGCAAAAATCGCTAAATTCTTCCAGGTCCAGACGAGAGCACGAAGCGATAGTAATACAGTCATCAATGTAACGGAAAAAGAATTATGGGAGGACTCCTGAGTAGGACTGGACTGCTTCACCCACTCCAACCCCTTTTATACAGCATCTAATCATTCACATTTCTCCCTCACTTTAACTTGGAAGAAGAATCATACAGATTCGAAACGTTAACTGTTTCTCTCTCCACAGATACTGCCTGACCTGCTGAATTTTTCCAGCATTTTCTGTTTCTATTTACGCTAATTATAAGTGCTGCATGACTCAACTGCAGTGAGAACTATTCAAATAAATTCATATTGTTGATGTCTTGATATTCCTTATCTGGGAAATAAGATTTTCTTCATTGTGACAGCTTTCTTTGGGACTGGAAACATTGCTTCTGTCAACAGGTAATCTGGACATCTTATATTATCGAAGTGAACTATTTTAAATGGTCACTGCACAGAAAATAAATCTTAAGAAGTTGTAATCATAGGATGCTTGCATTGGATTCACTTAATTCACACCTTTGTATATATTCTGCAGTTCTGATTTATGGTATTGAGGATTAGAAATTCAGAGCATGTTTTTAGATTATATGAAGAAATGATTGTGGATGTATGAAATGTGAAAAGGTCCCATTTAAAACAGAATTTTCTGCAGGGGGTTGTTCAAGGAACAGAATAATGTATTTACAAATAAATGCATATTCTAATGTAGCTTTATCCTTTATCATGTTCCAGTTTTGATCCTGCGTCAGTCTACTGCTTCTTGACTGTCTTCAACCCTTTTGTAATGGGAGCATTAATGATGTGGAAGGTCAGTATATTCAGCCGAATGTACAGAAAGCCTCTGGTTTCCTGGATTATTAAAGGTCACACAGTTTTTTTTCCCCTGACAAGATAATTACAGATCAGGTAGTTCACTCAGCCCATTTCATTCATTCAACCAGAAATACCATTGCAGCGTGCACTTGTTTCTGAAATGGTTCTGTGATCTTCACATCTGTTCTTACACCCGGCTGTCATAGAACCATAGAAATCATGGGATTTTCTGGCCATTCCTGCCCGTGGAATCTTCTGGTCCTGCCATTGGCGGAAGGTGCAAACAGCAGGAAGTCCTGTTGACAGCGGTGGGACCATAAGATCCCACTGCCGGCCAATGACAGGATACCTCCGCAAAACACGTCACGTTTGTGGGGGGGGTTTAAGTGGAAAATACCTCCCCAAATTTTCAACAAGATGTGAAAAGAGCTTCCTGATAGCTTTGCTTCATCTGAAGTTCACGTTTGCTCTTTACTCTGTGGGTGGGACCACAGGAGATGAACTAGTCAGTCTTTTTACTCAAAGAACAAAGAACAGTACAGCACAGGAAACAGGCCCTTCGGCCCTCCAAGCCTGTGCCGCTCATTGGTCCAGCTAGACCATTCGTTTGTATCCCTCCATTCCCAGACTGCTCATGTGACTATCCAGGTAAGTCTTAAACGATGCCAGCGTGTCTGCCTCCACCACCCTACTTGGCAGCGCATTCCAGGCCCCCACCACTCTCTGTGTAAAAAAGGTCCCTCTGATATCTGAGTTATACCTCGCCCCTCTCACCTTGAGCCCGTGACCCCTCGTGATCGTCACCTCCCACCTGGGAAAAAGCTTCCCACTGTTCACCCTATCTATACCCTTCATAATTTTGTACACCTCTATTAGATCTCCCCTCATCCTCCGTCTTTCCAGGGAGAACAACCCCAGTTTATCCAATCTCTCCTCATAGCTAAGATCCTCCATACCAGGCAACATCCTGGTAAACCTTCTCTGCACTCTCTCTAAAGCCTCCACGTCCTTCTGGTAGTGCGGTGACCAGAACTGGATGCAGTACTCCAAATGTGGCCTAACCAGCGTTCTATACAGATGCAACATCAGACTCCAGCTTTTATACTCTATACCCTGTCCTATAAAGGCAAGTATACCATATGCCTTCTTCAGCACCTTCTCCACCTGTGCTGCCACCTTCAAGGATTTGTGGACTTGCACACCTAAGTCCCTCTGTGTTTCTATACTCTTGATGACTCTGCCATTTATTGTATAACTCCCCCCTACATTAGTGCTTCCAAAATGCATCACTTCGCATTTATCTGGATTAAATTCCATCTGCCATTTCTCCGCCCAATTTTCCAGCCTATCTATATCCTGCTGTATTGTCCGACAATGCTCATCGCTATCCACAAGTCCAGCCATTTTCGTGTCATTTGAACCTGTCTCCTCCTGTCCTATTCCCACAAAGTAATATTCTGGATTTACCTCTTTTATACCACAGGAAGCTGTAGCACTTGGTTATGATATAGACTAATAATCTGGAGGGCTGTAATAATGATCGGGAGACAAATCCCGCCACAGCATCTAGTTACCATATCCATAGAGATGATACTTTTAAAAATTCGAACTTCCATTTAATAGCTGAAAGGATGCCATGACAGGTTTTCATGTTTTAAGACTTTCAATGTAACAAATGACTAAAAGCAGTGTTGTCTGAACGTAACCTTTGTAGGCAACTTATACTTTAGCACTGCCAAAAACACACTTCATTGGTGTACTTTGCACTGTCCTTTTACATCAACATTCAATTCTGCTTCTTGAACCTCTTTCAACTTCATCTGTAGCTATTTCTGCGCCATTTATGAAAGACGTCTGTCTCCCGTTTTTCTTTTACATGTGCAGTGCATGAGAATTGACACTTGCCCCATTTTACTGGAATTTCTGCAGCTCCTCCATTGAAGAGTGTGGATGAGATCCTCCGTGGGAATTCTTCCCCGAAATTCCTAACCGTGGCCACTTAATATTCAAAATAGTTATTACGGTGGCACAGTGGTTGGTACTGCTACCTCACAGTGCCAGGGACCCGGGTTCGATTCCCGGCTTGGGTCACTGTCTGTGTGGAGTTTGCACGTTCTCCCCTTGTCTGCATGGGTTTCCTCCGGGTGCTCCGGTTTCCTCCCACAGTCCAAAGATGTGTGGGTTAGGTGGATTGGCCAGGCTAAATTGCCCCTTAGTGTCAGGGGGATTAGCGGGGTAAATATGTGGGGTTATGGGGATTGGGCTTGGGTGGGATTGTGGCCGGTGCAGAATTGATGTGCTGAATGGTCTTCTTCTGCACTGCAGGATTCTATGATTCTAAAAGCTGACAACTTGCTGAAATTAGGAAATAAAAGCTGCCTGAACTGAGCTGTGATGTTTTAATTTGACCAGAATTTAACCATCAGTATTGTTTTTATTTGTTAAACACTTGTCAATTCCAGCTGCCCTTGGAGAACTTTGCTATTGGACAAACTTGGCTCTTTTGTGAAACATGATTCACTTCTTTTTAACACAGTGCGTCCATGGAAGGATGCCATGCAGTTCCTCATGGAAGCGATGCGGGCTTTTGGGAAATCCTATTTTGAGCTTTCGTAGCATTTCTTGCCACTCCAGTACTCCCATTTCAGATACATCTTTGCTTCTCATTTCAGCTGTTGACAATCGTGCTCCGGTTGTTTTGTTAAACAGCTGAGCTTCCCCCTGAGGAACCGGTTATACAGTCAGTGCCCAACAACAGCCAGCAAAACACAGTCATTGATCACAATCTGTCACTGGTTTCATCTGTCAAATCCGTGGCGTGGTTCTGTTTCTGTGTCAGGGCTCCAGGGCATATCGCTAATTGCTCTGGACAGCCACAGTTCCAGTGATTCGTGATTTCCCTTGGAAACAAAATGGTTTGATCGAATCCTCCACCGGATGTGAAAAATGAATCCTAAAAAGGAGCAGCATTTTATTTTGCCACACTTATCCCTTTTACATCGGGAAGATTCCCAAATAAATATTTCACTGGTTAACTCAATCACTGAGCACTCTTTTGTTGGTTATGTTTTGTTTTGCAGGGGACTAGGTAGTTCAATTCTGGTCTTACACCCCTGCTACCTGGGTTCAAATCCAGTGCCTACAAAAGACCTCACTATATATTTTTCATGTAAATCCCACTGACAGGTTGCAGACCATGGTGCCATCAGTGCATTTTTCATGCACTGTAATAATTCCCTGTCTATCTTCAGGGAAACGTTCCCTCTTTTAGCTTCAAAAAATGCATTAAAAGCAAAAAAGTTGGGCAGCATCTGGCACAAAGGAAGCTGATGTGGTTGCTACTAGGGTTCAAATTCTGCATCAATTCTATAAGATCGTTCTCCTTTCTCAATAGTCAAGAATATTCCCCTGATTTTCATAGAATCCCTACAGTGCAGAAAGAGGCCATTTGGTCCATCGAGCCTGCACCAACACCAATCCCACCCAGGCCCTACCCCGTAAACCCACGTATTTAGTCCGCTAATCCCCCTGACACCAAGGGGCAATTGAGCATGGCCAATCAACCTAACTGGCACGTCTTTTGGACTGAGGGAGGAAACCGGAGCACCCAGAGGAAACCCGCGTGGACACGAGGAAAATGTGCAGACTCCGCACAGACAGTGAACCAAGCCAGGGATCGAATCCAGGTCTCTGGTGCTGTGAGGCAGCAGTGCTAACCACTGTGCCACCATGCCAGCCTTTTTTTCCCCCAGATTATGTTTAAAAAAAGGAACTTGCAATTATACTGTGCCTGTCACAGCCCAAAACACTTCCACAACCAATCAAGTACTTTGTGAAGTGCGGCCATTGTTGTAACAAGGAAACATGCCAGCCAAATTGCAGACAGTAAGCTGCCACAGACAGCAATGTCCTTATGACCAATAATCTGCTTTAGTGATGTTGGTACCTGGCCAGGAAAACAGGGAGAGCTGCTCTGAATAGTGTTGTGGGATTTTCTCTTTGCTTCCACCTGAGAGGACAGGCAGAGAGGTTCGACAACATGTCGAACAGTGTAGCATTCCCTCAGTGCTACACTGGATATAGTCTCAATATAGATTTTGTGCTGAAGGCTCCAGTGTGGGACTTGAACCCAATACCTCAGATGTGAGAGCTGGAAGATTCATGGAGAAACAAACAGAAGCATGAGTTAAAATTAATATTTACATTCGCCTCTCGATCCTAATTACCTAACCTGCTGTAAACAAAATACTCTGATTATGACTCATGGATGACAAAGTTGATTATCAAACAAAACCCTCATGCTGTTTGTACTAAAGATTTATCCTCTCTTTATACAGTAATTTCTGTCTTTAATTAGGAGGGTGTTCCATTTATGTTGGGCTCCCTGCTAACACTGTAGTATTGCTTCAGACCACTTTATAAAGAAGAGAGTGTGGTGACCTTATTATGGTGTTGGATAGTACAGAAAGAGCATCTTGATGTTGTGCTTGGAAAATCCACAATTCCTGCTTTATAATAAATTCACCCATTTTATTTCATTTGAAGAACATTTACGATTATGACTAAAGTTATGTAATCAAGCATTTTCCTGCGGGGGAGGGGGGCAGGGGAATAGGGGGGAGACACAGGGCAGTGGAGATGTGAAGATGTTTACTATGCTATGGAGCAGGAACCAAATGTAATGTCTTACTATTTTTGCAGATACTAATTCCTTTTGTGATTGTGATGTGTGCATTTGAAAGTATTCAAGTTTCAACTCGTTTGTCGTCAAACAGGTACCGCCAAGTTAAATTATTCATATGTTGTATAAGAATTTTTCTTTGCGAAGTACTTTTTGAAATGTCACTGAAATGCACTGCCAGTGAATCTTTAACATGTTTTCTCGTGTTCCTTCCCAATAGTCTCTTTCTCATTGTGCTTGTAATCTCAGACATCATGGCTTTGGTGAGTCGCTCGTGATACTTAAATGATCGAACCTGAAATTGAAATTAAGACATTATATAACGCGTATGAAAACCTGCTGGGCAGCGTTCCATTCCTGCTTGGGTTAGTGTGAGATAAGGGGTTGGAATTTCTAGTGCAGGCACAACCTACAAAGATGTTAAACCCAAATAAAAGCAAATTACTGCGGATGTTGGAATCTGAAAACAAAAATGCTGGAAAATCTCAGCAGGTCTGGCAGCATCTGTAAGGAGAGAAAAGAGCTGACGTTTCGAGTCCAGATGACCCTTTGTCAAAGTGCACTCACCTGGGGAAGTAGCAGCGCTCCAAAAGCTTGTGATTCCAAATAAACCCGTTGGACTTTAACCTGGTGTTGTGAAACTTCTTACTCTATTATAGATAAGATATTATTAAACTAGAAAGAGTGCAGAAAAGATTTAGTAGGATGCTACCAGGACTTGATGGTTTCATTTATAAGGAGATGCTGGATAGACTGGGACATTTTTCCCTGCAGCATAGGGGGCTTAGGGGTGATTTTATAGAGGTCTATTAAATAATGAGGGGCATAGATGAGGTAGATAGTCAACACCCTTTCCCAAAGGTATGGGAGTCTAAAACTAGAGGGCATAGGTTTAAGGTGAGAGGGGAGAGATACAAAAGGGTCCAGAGCAGCAATTTTTTCACTCAGAGGGTGGTGAGTGTCTGGAATGAGTTGCCAGAGGTAGTAGTAGAGGCGGGTACAATTTTGTCTTTTACATGGATAAGAATGATATAGAGGGATATGGGCCAAACACAGACAATTGGGACGAGCTTAATGGTAAAAACTGGGCAGCATGGACAAGTTGAGCCGAAGGGTCTGTTTCCATGCTGTAAACCTTTATAACTCAATGATTCTGTGCAACGTTACACTCAAATTTCATTAAAACATGGCCAGACATAAAATTATTGGAAATCAGTGTAAGCAAGTGGGGCCAAAGGGAGGCATAAACTCTGATTTTAAATGTCTTCATGAAAATAACAATTTGAACTAATTTAACCAGCATTTCTACTCATCAAACGCAGCTGATCTTCAGAGTCTGTAATCAGGAAAGGTTTTTACTTTTTAAGCTGACTTGAACTAGAATCATAGAATAGCTACAATGCAGAAGGAGGCCATTCAGTCCATCAAGCCTGCACCGACAACAATTCCAACCAGGCCCTATCCCCGTAACCCCACATATTTATCACACTAATCCCCCTGATATCCCCCTAACACTAGGGAGCAATTTGGCATGGCCAATCAACCTAACCCGCGCATTTTTGGAATGTGGGAGGAAACTGGAGCACCCACTCAGACACTGGGACAATGTGCAAACTCCACACAGACAGTCACCCAAGGCTGGAATCAAACCTGGCTCCCTGGCACTGTGAGGCAGCGGTGCTAACCACTGTGCCACCGTGCCATGACTGATGTCATTTTGAACAAACGCATTCAAAGAAATTATTCACCTCAGTAAGGATCTTTTCCTTTCAAAAAAAGACACCCAAATGCAATAAAGCACCAAAAAGATTATTTTATTTTCTGCTGCAGCTGAAACTCTGGTTATAATTTGAAGAAAGCTTACGTGCAAACAGGAGATCATGTATAGAGTTCTGTAACTTGTAGTTGGGGCCTGGCCACTATTCGAAGCAGAGGGGTCAGCAGATGGTCATAAAAGATCAGGAAGTTTAGGAACATTGCACCTGTGCACGCAACTCACCTCGTGCTTGGCATTCTGCAATCTTTCAGGCTGGCATCTGATTTGTATTCTGATTGAGGACGTATCCGGGTGCACAGTGGTTAGCACTGCTGCCTCACAGCGCCAGGGACACGGGTTCAATTCTGGCCTTGGGTGACTGTCTGGAGTTTGCGCATCCTCCCCATGTTTGCGTGGGTTTCCTCCGGGTGCTCCGGTTTCCTCCCACAGTCCAAAGATGTTCAAGTTAGGTGGATTGTCCATGCTAAATTGCCCCGTAGTGTCCCAAAATGCATAGACTAGGGGAATTAATGGATAAATATGTGGGGTTTACAGGGACAGGGCCTGGGTAAGATGCTCTATCGGAGAGTCGGTGCTGAGTCAATGACCCGAATGGCCTGCTTCTGTACTGTAGGAATTCTATGGTCTATTCAAGAAATTGAAGGCTCAGAAATCTAGGCTAATGCGTTCTTTAGTAAAGAAGTTTTAAAGGCAGGAACTGATTAGGATATTGTGCTCATTTAGCAGAAAAAAAGTCTTGGTAAGTTTTTACAATGCATGGTAATTTTAATGTTTGTTGTTAATCTGCTTTCACAGCATTTCTTCTTCCTGGTGAAAGACTATGGAAGCTGGCTGGACATTGGGACAAGGTATATCAATCTTTTGTATTGGGTTTAAGGTTACTTGGAATTTTTATTTATAGTATATATGTGATGTATTGTGTACACATTTTGAGATACATATCATCAAATCTTTCAAAGGAGCAACTTTAATTTCACCTTCCTTGATTCTCGTACACACACCCCTTGTCACCACAATATTCCACTGCACTAATATAAACATTGGCAGAAAATGTCTACAATGCTGAGGATTAAACGTCAGTTTCAGCTGTCAAAGAGGCTGGTTGTTTGTCAAATTTAGCATGCTGCGACACGAAACTCCACCACGCTTGTTTTCATTGCTGACGACTCAGCTGTGTAAGTGGAGTCATGTCAGAAGCACTGCATTGTCCATCTTGGATATCACGCTAGGCTTCGTATGAATGTGAATTGGTTTTAACAAATTGTCCAAACTCTCTGAAATTTCAGATACCAAGGCTGTAAATGTTGCCTAGACTAAGACACTTCCACAACACTTTAAAAGTAGCTAAGTTCTATGATTTAAAAAAATTCATTGGTGCAACATGGCCGTCGCTGGCTGGCCAGCATTTATTGCCCATCCCCATTTGCCCTTGAACTGAGTGGCTTGCTATGCCATTTCATAGAACCCCTACAGTGCAGAAGGAGGCCATTCGGCCCATCGGGTCTGCACTGACCACAATCCCACCCAGGCCCTATTCCCGTAACCCCACATATTTACCCTGCTAATCCTCTGACACTAAGAGGCAATTTAGCACGGCCAATCAACCTAACCTACACATCTTTGGACTGTGGGTGGAAACCGGAGCACCCGGAGGAAACCCACACAGACATAGGGAGAACGTGCAAACTCCACACAGACAGTGACCCGAGGCTGGAATTGAACCCGGGTCCCTGGCACTGCGAAGCAGCAGTTCTAACCACTGTGCCACCGTGCTGCCATTTCAGTGGGCAGTTGAGAGTCAACCACATTGCTGTGGCTCTGGAGTCGCATGCAGACCAGACCAGGTAAGGACGGAAGATTTCCTTCCCCAAAGGACATCAGTGAACCAGATGGGTTTTTCCCACAATCGACAATGGTTTCATGGTTATCGGTAGATTCCTAATTCCAGATTTGTTTTATTGAATTCAAATTCCGCCATTTGCTGTGGTGGGATTCGAACCCGGATCCCCAGAACATTAACTAAATTTCTGGATTAATCATCTAGCGATAATACCACGAGGCCATTACTTCCAATTGGTATGTTGTCCTTTATCATTACTGCTTTTAATCATAGTGGCCCACACCTAATATACCCTAGATATGGTATCAAAAAATGTAAACATACCAAATGAAAGCACGCATTCAGTAATCTAAATATGACCTTTTTATCCTTATTGATCCTCCAGTTTGCAATATCCTCGAGCCTAAACTTTGTCATAATGTTTGCAAACTTCAGTAATTGCTCAAAACATTTCAGTCGTCTGAATTAATGAGAGACTATCATTTTCTATTTTTAGGTTTTCCCAGTTAATTAAACCCTTGAGTTGAGATGTGGCCCTTTCTCCACCTTGGAGCTATGGTGTCAGTACCCCCAGCTAGCACAGTAACAGCACTTCAATCACAAGGATTTAATTAGTCAGGAAAGTTAACAGCCTGTGGTAGCAACAGTCCTGCTTTTCCTCCCCCCCCCTCCCCCCTGCCCCCCATCCCACATTTTATTCTTATCCAATTCCCTCCTTTTGCGGTTGCATCTGATTTAACCCCAGTCTACCATAGCCCCACTGTCACTCTTCCATGTGCTGTTCTCCATGGCTGTTAATCTGAAACCAGAGAATTGCCAGTAGTAACATGACCCCAGTTTTGGAGAATTAGAAATATTGAGACAACAACAGCTTGCTTTTTATGATGTACAACATAGAACAGTACAGCACAGAACAGGCCCTTCGGCCCACGATGTTGTGCCGAGCTTTATCTGAAACCAAGATCAAGCTATCCCGCTCCCTCTCATCCTGGTGTGCTCCATGTGCCTATCCAATAACCGCTTAAATGTTCCTAAAGTGTCTGACTCCACTATCACTGCAGGCAGTCCATTCCACACCCCAACCACTCTCTGCGTAAAGAACCTACCTCTGATATCCTTCCTATATCTCCCACCATGAATCCTATAGTTATGCCCCCTTGTAATAGCTCCATCCACCCGAGGAAATAGTCTTTGAACGTTCACTCTATCTATCCCCTTCATCATTTTATAAACCTCTATTAAGTCTCCCCTCAGCCTCCTCCGCTCCAGAGAGAACAGCCCCAGCTCCCTCAACCTTTCCTCATAAGACCTACCCTCCAAACCAGGCAGCATCCTGCTCAATCTCCTCTGCACTCTTTCCAGCACTTCCACATCCTTCTTATAGTGAGGTGACCAGAACTGCACACAATATTCCAAATGTGGTCTCACCAAGGTCCTGTACAGTTGCAGCATAACCCCATGGCTCTTAAACTCCAACCCCCTGTTAATAAAAGCTAACACACTATAGGCCTTCTTCACAGCTCTATCCACTTGAGTGGCAACCTTCAGAGATCTGTGGATATGGACCCCAAGATCCTTCTGTTCCTCCACAGTCTTCAGAACCCTACCTTTGACCCTGTAATCCACATTTAAATTAGTCCTACCAAAATGAATCACCTCACATGTAGCGCCTCTAACACAGGAAAAACATCGCAAAGTGCTTCACAGAAGCGTTATCAAACAAGATTTGACACCGTGCCACACCTGGAAATATTAGGAGAGCTGACTCAAAAGATTGACCAAAGCGATATGTTGTAATGAGCGTCTCAGAAAGGGAGAGAGTAATCGAGTGCACATAACTTTGCAGGCAGGGTTGTAATCATACCACACCTCAGGGGCACCAATGAAAGTTGCTTTTTGGCAATTGGGTTAAGAGTCAGTATGTTTAACAACTGCTGTGTACGTTAACAACACCTTCAAGGCCAACACAGCCCAAAAAGCTTGTTAAATTTTATCAGGTGAATTTGGATATACTATTGACTTTGGCCAATTGCGTAAAGGGGGCAATATCCAATCAGCTGCTTGTTATACCTCACATCTAGTTTACATTTCTAAAGCCTCTGGTTCAAAGTCATCCATGGTCATACACTTACTCCCATTGTATTTTTGTAGATTTTGGTGCAAAATATCTTGTGTATTTTTCTCTTACATTGGATACCTTTGGGTATTGTGCAGGTGGGAGGAAGCTGCTGACCAACTCTTTCTTCTTCCAGAATCACTTGCCCAGAATGTCAGGAACCGTCGTCCTTGGGGAGAGGGCGGGGTGGTTGTGGAGGGTGTGGGGATAATGGTTGCATAATATGGTTGCCTGCATATCTTCGTTCTGCAACATCCTCCCCCTCCCCCCCCCCCCCCCCCCCACCCTCCACACACACACACACACACACACCAAATTGACAGAGGAGAGGGGGCGGGGGGGGATGCACCCCTTTCTTGAACACTTTTGTGCAGGGCCATCCAATAATCAGCTTCTAAGAAAAATGGCCGTGCCAACACTAGACTAACTACTACTTTAGACACTGGGCCAGCTTCACCTTAGTCGAAGCCTCGGGAAATCCCAGGCAATGAAACGGTGGGGGGATGGGGGGGGGGGGGGGGGAGGGGGTTGGCTGATGTCATGGGTTCTTACCTCCTTATTCCTACCCCAAGCCCAGCAAATGAGACCCATCGTGGCATAATGTCAAAATAAAAACAACGTCTCTCTGCTTCTGCTTCTGTATAATGATGATTGAATTGCAAACAGTCTTCTACAAATATAGCCCCGGGCATTGTTTTTAGTACTGCAGTGTGCATGCATTAGTATCACTCATGTCGGTGCATGACTGTGAAGAGAATTGCTAAGAAAATATCTGAATCTTGAAAGTCTTTGCCTGTATAAGTGGCACAGCTCTCTTGCCCTGTATGCCATGCACCATTGTAGAGTGAGAACTGATCTGTAAACCACTCACAACTCATTGAAATTCACCGCTGGATATGGGAAGTGTAATGCAGACTAGTTTCAGGGTAAACATATTCCTGCCTTCCCCTTGGCAATTAATAATGCTGCTGTCGCTGCAATAGCCACGATATGCTGGCTGATACAATCTGGCATTCTCAGATCATCACTCTTCATGGACACATTCATGTGTGTTGTGTCCAGTTCCATTGGTCAGAGGGTCTAGTATGACCAGCTGAGGAGGAGTGAACTGACTCCCCTCTAATCAGCGTCCATTGTTGGTCACAACAAAGGCTTAAGTTTCTCCTTCACAATGATATGCCTTTTCCGAATCATAGAATCCCTACAGTGCAGAAGGAGGCCATTTGGCCCATTGAGCCTGCACCAACCACAATCCCATCCAGGCCCTATCCCTGTAACCCCACGCATTTACTCTAGCTAGTGCCCTGACACTAAGGGGTAATTTAGCATGGCCAATCCACCTAACCTGCACACCTTTGGAATGTGTGGGAGGAAACTGGAGCATCCGGAGAATCCAAATGTATTTAACGATCAGTGAACAATAAGAAGTCAATCAAACAAGGTTTTCTTGAGTTAAAGAAAGAACAAATTTATTAATAATTAAACCCGAGGGGGGAGAAAACAATGTGACATCAAGCATTCCGCTCTCATGTGGACATTTGGGCACACATGCGCACGCACGCATACAAAGTTATCAGAATATACGGTTAAATGTCCTTTGATTCTCTTTGAGGAGTGGATTTGTAAGCGTCATGGCTGATCTGCATTTCTTGGTTTCATGGATGTGGTCAGATGTAGAAGATGTTGCAATTGTTACGACTCTCAGTTCATTGACAAGCTTCTATTCAGGGTGCCTCCTTAACCGGGTAATACACTTGTTCTGAGAGGGAGAGAGAGAGAGCTTTCAACTTGTCTCTGCAATCTCTCTGCAATGATGGTAGCCTGGCCTGTTTTCCTTTGATTGTTTCCCTCCAGTGCCTGTCTAATTTCCTTTTGAGATCATTGATAGTCTTCCCTCCCACCACCCTCATGGGCAGCAAGTTCTAGGCAATTGCCATTTGTTGTGTAAAAGATTTGTTTTATACATTCCAAACCCCCACTCCTGCCCACTCCAACATCTTTTGTCAAAAACCTTAAACCTGTGTCCCTTACTCCTTGCAAGATAAACAGATGAGAACAGCTTTCCTTTGTTTATTTTATTTGATCTGTCATAATCATGTGCACCTATTAAATCTCCCCTCAACCTTCCTTGCTCCAAGGAGAACAACCTCAGTTTCTCCAACCTAACCTCATCTAAATTCCCTCATCCCTGGAGCCATTGTGTTAAATCTCCTCCGAACCCTCTCAAGGTGTCAGCTGACTGTCAGCCTGTGGCTAATCTTTACATTTGAGTTGATGTATTCAGTTTGACTGAGTCCAATCCTGTGACTGTTCACAGGTGGACAGAGTCATGGACCACAATCAGAAATAAGAGCCTGGCTGGTTTTTGGCCCTATCAGTAGCTCTGCAATACAGAGGCCATTTAAAGAACAGCCAACATCACCCCAAAAATGTCCAGCTAACAGCACAGACCGGAGTGAACCCGGAATCTTCCTGCTCTATTTGACCTGGGTTAGATGTTACATTTATGTTCACAGCCATCAAGGAGCCTCAAGTCATAATGTTGACTTATGTTTGCCAAGGGCGGCACAGTGGTTAGCACTGCTGCCTGACAACGCCAGGGACTCAGGTTCAATTCTGGCCTCGTGTCACTGTCTGTGTGGAGTTTGCATGTTCTCCCCGTGTCTGCATGGGTTTCCTCCAGATGCTCCAGTTTTCTCCCACATTCCAAAGATGTGTGGGTTAGGTGGATTGGCCATGCTAAATTGACCCTAGTGTCAGGGAGATTAGCAGGGTAAATGTGTGGGGTTACGGGAATAGGGCCAGGGTGGGATTGTGGTCAGTACAGACTCGATGGACCGAACGATCTCATTCTGTACTGTAGGGATTCTATGAAGGAACTGAACCGGGTGTTAATAGATTGGTATTGGGCAGTTATTATCAGTGTCACGGTTTCCTGATTACATTTGATTTTGGGGCATTATCAAATCCAGCTGATGATACACGTGGTTGTGTAACTGAGCAGGCCTAGGTGGAGACGGCACTGTCAGAGCAGGTTCTGATTTTATAGCTCTACTGTGATTTTCACAGCATCTTTATTATATGTTTACATTTAAGTTAGAAGCTTGGTATAGTGAGGGGTTTTTAAAAACACGTCTGGAGTGACCACAAAGTCTACCTTTGGATCTGCAGCGGTTCATTCAAACAATAGTGTGAATACTAAGCGCAATGTTATCCGTACCCCTGTGTCGCATCCCTCAGCCCTAAATGAGTTGTCAGTGGTGAAATGCAGTGTACTCTTAGTCTCGTTCTTCAGAGAGACAGTGGGGCTAGGCATTTTTTTTTTCCATCTTCTTCAACCGCTACTTAATTGTAACAACAAAACTCTTATCTTGTGTTCAAAACTATGAGACAAGATCCTCCAAAAACTGTTGTCGACGCGATGAACTTGCAAACAGTAATTTTTGTAAAAGTTGTTCTGGCCTGGCAGATGAGAGATCTTCCAGTTTCAAGAAGGGAAAATCCCAGTGGGTTCATCAAGTGTGAGACCTTTTGTGATGTTAGTGTACCTTTCAGAAAGTTTTTTAAAATCATGATCTTTGCAGCTCTCACAGCTTCAGTGATTCTCATTGCTGTTGAGCTGTCTACCAGATGTCCTTTTATTGCTCCTTAAGTGGCTTAAATTTGGGGCCTCAGGTACTCTGAGATTAGTTTTATAACCCTGCATTGTTAGGAGGAAAACTGGTTGGCAGGTCAGGTGACTGGAACTCTTTCATTTTCAGTTTGGGCTGCAGGTTTGAGTTTTAGAAGGGACAGCAAGCTGAAAAGAAGTCTCTCTCTCTCTCCCTGGTTTTGGAAATTCTGAGGGGTAACTGAAAACCTTCCTGGAGTAGAAAGTCTGTTGTTGGTGGCTTGACCAGAGTTTATCTGGGTCTGGGAAGCTGGTCTGACTTCAAACTGTTCTGGGTGTGTCAAGAGGACTAGTAAAACTTACAAGACTGAGAGTTTTCAATTCTCCAACCAAAGGATCCGATTCCAGTATCACGCAAGCATTAGTCTATGTTGTGTCAAACTTGTTTAAAGGGTTTTGTTTATGGGATTGGATTGATTGGAACACCTTGGATATATTTGTTAAGGGTTATACATTATCGTGGTTGTTTTGTTTTTGTTTGTAATTGATAAAGGTTATTGCTAATTTTCTTTCCATACGTATTAACTATATTCTTAATTAAACTTTGTTTGATAAAAGCTCGCTAGTGGGTTATTTGAATCATACCTGAAGTGAAACATATCAAACTTATCCTAGCCAAATTCAAGATGCAAAACTTATGGCCCTGGCAGGCTCCATAAAACACTTTGGAGTTTCTGATCTGAACCATAACACTTATTTGCAGCAGAATGTGCAGGGTGACCATTTAACATAAAGGGTACAAACGTCTAATGTGTTTATGTCTCATTTGGGCAGTGATGATGCGCTGTATGTATGTGGGGTTTTGACCTCTCAACAAGAGAGGCAGATCCTATCCAAAGTAGTTACCCTAACATCATTTAGCCAACATTAATTCTCCACATTGCCTATAAGACCCACAACAGAAACATTTAACCAGATTTGCTCGCTTAAGTGCAAAAACAATGTTGACTCTTCAACTTATGAAAAACAAATAAGTTAATTGATCTTTTCTTTTGTTACAGTATCAGTCATTACGTCATTGTCATGTCAATGACCATTTTTCTCATGTTCCTGAGTCGCTTGGCTGAGACCCTGACTACCCAGAGAATTGGACTGCAAGAGAAAATTAAGCAACATTTTACATAATTGTTGAGCAGCCTGGCTGATTAAACTGGACTTGCAATGGGATACTGCATTTTGGGTTAGATTAAGGCAGTGACACAGTCCGAGACTGATCACACAGGCCCTCTGTCCTAACCCTCTTGGTGTACCATCTTGGTGTACCAGATGGTATTATCAACTGGATACATGAGTTAGTTATTCCAGCAGCGGAAAGTGACCAGAGATTTGTAGTCATGTTGTTTTTAATACCAGTCAGATGCAAAATTACATGAATGTGCAGTCGTCTTGAACATGAGCACTGAAAACAAGGTTAATAACTCGATCCTGGCAACTTTACTGCAAACCAACTTTAATCTGGCTTTGGAAGATTTGAGACGGAAGTAAGCAAAACCTGGCGTAAGCAACTTTCTCACAATGAGCTGTTTACAGTCAGTGGAAAGCACGCCAGGACATCGGTGTGCCATTTTCAACTGGATTAAACCTCCTCCAGTTTTGTACGTGTGTTTGGCTGCATGTGGCAGTGAGAAAGTTAATGGTCAGAGCCAAAAGCTGAAGTTGTAATTAAGTGGTGAAGGGAGCAAGGTTGTGGATGATTTGCCAGATGGAAATCTGGAAAAGAAACGCTAATTTTAAAAGGCAAGAGAATTCCTGAATTGGGAAAGGCACTGAAGGGGTTATGTGGTACCTACAGTTATTTTTTTTTCCTGATTAAGGTTTTTATTTTTGCAATTATTTTAATTTAATGGAATCGAATTTGTGCTACTTGCTGTTCTTTATTCAAACATGCTGTTTCAGGTGAATTTCAGGGGTGTGGCAGTAGAAATAGAACCACAACTTTCACGTCTGGCGTCACCTTTTAATTAAATGGTGTTAACTTGATACCATGTTAAGACACAACTATCTCGCCGTTAAATGCATGCATTAAACAGGCAAATGTGGCTTCTGGGATTTTTGTGCTGGTGTAATATAACGACCAAATGTTGCATTTCACTTCAATGTTGCATTTCAAGTCCATAATTGTCACTGTAATGAAAATTTTCACTCCATCCAGTATGCCTGAAGTTTATAATAATCGTGGTTTGAATATGCTGTACACAACTTGAATATTTATGGATTTGTTATACAATGTCTGTGACCCAGATTTTTATGTAATACGTATTTTTATTCATCATCATCTGATGAGTGGAATATAAAGAATGGGAAATTGGTCTGTTGAATCTCATCCTTTTGAGTGCATTAATTCCCTATTCAGCATCTAGTTACATTTTAAAAGGACCTAATAATGTTTACCTCTCTTGCCTGGTTATCTATCTTTAAGTAAATAAATATTTCTTTTGATACCTGTTCTAAATTTCCTCCTTTTAATTTATATCCTCCTTTTAATTTATACCCTCCTCCGGCTATACTTTCCATCTATACCTTGAAATCATTGCTTGGGCTAAACTTACCTGTCATTTCAGAGTATGTAAACTTCAGTTGTGGAGCTTAAACTTCTTTAATCTTCTATTTTTAGCTCATCCCCTTTGTGGTGGGCGTCAAATTTTGCAACTCTTTTCATTAATAAAAACATAAAATGCTGGAAATACTTGACCGGTCTGGCAGCATCTGTGGAGCAAGAAACAAGGTGAACATTTCAGATCACTAACCTTTTGTCAGAAGGTGATGAAAGGTCTTTGACCTGAGATTTGAACACCGTTTCTCTCCTGACCTGCTGAGTATTTCCAGCATTTTCCATTTTAATTTAAAATTTATCACAACTGTGGTATTTTGCTTTTGTGCTCCTTAGTTAAAGTTTATTTATTAGTCACAAGTAAGGCCTACATTAACACTGCAATGAAGTTACTGTGAAATTCCTCTAGTCGCCACACTCCGGCGCCTGTTCAATGACCTAACCAGCACGTCTTTTGGACTGTGGGAGGAAACCGGAGCACCCGGAGGAAACCCACGCAGACAACGTGCAAACTCCACACAGACAGTGACCCAAGCCGGGAATCGAACCCGAGTCCCTGGCGCTGTGAAGCAGCGGTGCTAACCACTGTGCCGCCATGCCATTTATCTTTTTGGCTTGGCGGCAAACATAACAGTATGCTAAGTGAAGTTTGACCATTGCATCATAAAGCTTTAATGTAGCACTGTGGCCTTACACTGGGTAACTTTCACTCAAACAGATAGCTCACGAGTTCTCTGGCCCCAGTGAAAATGACTCCCACCCTCCACTGGTCTGTTTGGTATTCTAGTTCTCTAAATAGAGGGTTTTTAAAAATTGATTCAGCACATTGCCATTCGATGCAGGACTAATTCCCTATGGATACAGTGACAGCTCAACTAGAACTACTTTCCTACAAGGCAACAGTGGTGTTTTGAAAATAAATTGAGCAGCTGCTCTCAGCAGCAGCAAGCACACAGCTGTACGCATCACAGAAAGTTGTGGGGTGTCAGCATAACAAGATATAACTCAACGGCGATTTATTAGCCTGACCTACAAAAAGAAACCTACAATCCACAACAGACTTCCACAACAATCACACACTAAAAAAAGTAACCACAAAAATCTTTCCTACCAAGGTCAGTTTCTAATAACTCTAGTGTATACACACACTTCACTACAGTATGCTCACTGACAACCAAACTTGCAGTGATGATTGGACAAAATAATGTGGTAATGATTATCCTTGGGTGTGTTTTATGGTGCCTATGTTGTGCCATCAGGGATTTAGTGCTCAAGTGAGTTAGTGCTTTCCACCCTTATGATTTGGGTTTAATTGTAGCCTCGGTTGGTGCATCCAAGCCTGCGCTATCTGCTGGTTGTAAGAGCCTAGTTTCAAAAGTGAATGGGTGCCCAGCATAAAACTACTTCACAGAATTGTTACGGTGCAGAAGGAGGCCATTTGGCTCATCGTGTCCGCACCCGGTATATTAATTGAATTTAAATTCCACCAGCTGCTATGGTGGGATTTGAAGCCACGCCCCCAGGGTATTAATAAATGCAAAATACTGCAGATGCCGGAAATCTGAAATTTTTTGTTTTATTCGTTTTGGAACATGGGCGTCGCTGGCTGGCCAGCATTTATTGTCCATCCCCAGTTGCCCTTGACAAGATGGTGGTGAGCTGCCTTCTTGAAATGCTGCAGCCCACATGCTGTGGGTTGACCCACAGTGCCATTAGGGAGGGAATTCCAGGATTTTGACCCAGTGATTGAAGGAACGGCCGATATATTTCCAAGTCAGGATGGTGAGTAGCTTGCAGGGGAACTTGCAGGTGGTGGTGTTCCCATGTATCTGCTGCCCTTGTTTCTAGATGATGATGTGGAGATACCGGCGTTGGACTGGGGTGGGCACAGTAAGAAGTCTCATGTCATTAATATGTCTGGTGTATAGCGTCGGTTGAAGGTCCTGTGCAGTGAAGAGGTCTTTTTCGAACTTGTGCATGAAGATGTTGGCGCATTGAGGTGTTGTGAGACTTCTTACTTGTTTCTAGAAGAAAGTGGTTGTGGGTTTGGAAGTTGCTGTCTAAGGATATTTGGTGAATTTCTGCAGTGCATCTTTTAGATGGCACACACACTGCTGCTCGGTAGTGGATGCCAATCGAGCCTCTACTGCAGAAGGGTCATAGAGATTCAATGTTAACTCATCTTCTCTCTCCACAGATGCTGCCAGACCTGCTGAGCTTATCCAGCATTTTCTGTTCCCCCCAGAACATTAGTTTGGGTCACTAGATTACTGGTCTAGTGACATTACCATTACACCATCTTCCATTGCTACCATCTTGGTATTGGCCAAGGCATTGGACCAGCAACCCAAAGAGGTTATGAATTCATTCATACAATGGCAAGTTGTGAATTTGAATTCAATGAATATGGTATCTCTAGGATAGAAAATTATGGCATAATGAGCACAGAACTGGAAAATTACAACAATCTGGTCAGTCTGGTGAAGAAGATGAAACAATACCTCAATGTGGATATTTTCCAGCCAGTTAATACCTTCGAGGAACAAGCTGACATAAAATGATTCAAAAGCTTATAATACATTTCTTATTATGATATACACACTGACCATCGATAGCATTGCCATGTAGCCTTAAGCAATTGTAAACCTGGTCTTGTCTCTATAAGGTCTTTGCTCAGTACTTTCAATGAGTATGTATTAAATGTTTTGAGAGGACAAGAAAAGTTCAGTTACCTTTTGCCTTGTGCATGATTGTTTTCATCTACAGGTTAGGGCAAAAGCACACTGCTTTTCACCAAACAAAGGATATACTTGCCAAAGAGGGAGCACAGCAAGGGTTCACCAGACTGATCCCTGGGATGGCAGGATTGTCATACAAGGAGAAATTGGATCGACTAGGCCTGTAATCATTGACATTTAGAAGAATGAGAGGGGATCTAATTGAATGTATAAAATTCTGACAGGGCTGGACAGACTGGATGAAGGGATGTTGTTTCCTCTGGCTGGGGAGACCTAGAGCAAGGGGTCGCAGTCTCTGGATATGGGGTATGTCATTTAGGACTGGGAGGAAAAGAAAAGTTCACTCGGAGGATGGTGACCCTGTGGAAATCTCTACCTCAGAAGGCTGTGGAGGTCAAGTGACTGACTATATTTAATTAGGAAATCGATAGATTTCTGGACTCTAAAGACATCGGGGGGTATGGGGGGAAGGTTGCAGTGAGGTGTTGAGGTAGAGGATAACCATGATCACTGAATCTGGGAGCTGGCTTGAAGGGCTGGATGATCTAACCTGCTCCTATTTTCTATGTTTCTATGATAGACAAAAGAATCAAAGGCAACATGAGGAAAAATGTATACGCAATGTATGGTTAAGATCTGGAATTCATGCCTGAGAGTGTGGTGAATGCAGTTTCAATCGTGGCTTTCAAAGGATAGTTACCAGAAGAAAACAATTGCAGAAGTAGAGAGAAAAGGTGAGGAAGTGGGACTAGCTGAGTTGCTGTTACAGAGAGCACAGCATGGAACACAGCAGGCTGAATGGCCTCCCTCTGCGCTGGAACCATTCTATGATTTTTGTTTTGTTCTGCGGCTTTGACATTAGATACTGTCAAAATTTTTCGACAAATTGGGCGGCACGGTGGCACAGAGGTTAGCACTGCTGCCTCACAGCGCCAGGGACCCGGGTTCAATTCCAGCCTCGGGTCACTGTCTGTGTGGAGTTTGCACATTCTCCCCGTACCTCCAGGTGCTCTGGTTTCCTCCCACAGCCCAAAGATGTGTGGGTTAGATGGATTGGCCATTCTAAATTGACCCTGGTGTCAGGGGGATTAGCAGGGTAAATGAGGGTTCTGGGGATAGGGCTTAGGTGGGATTGTGGTCGGTGCAGACTCGATGGGCCGAATGGCCCCCTTCTGCACTGTAGGGATTCTATGTTTTATGAATTTCCAGGCATCTGTTGTATAAATGGAATGCACAATGGACAGCAGCGGTTTATAGAAATTTAACAGCTAATTTAACTCTACAACTCCCCGATGTACAATACACACCATTAATCCAGGAGAGAGAGTTTTATCTCTCCCAGTCATTCGTTATTTTCTCTTCATTTTCAGCTGCATTTTCTTTCACTGGCTAATGCTTTAAGAAAAATGTGGAATAGAAAAACAGTAGTTTAGAATAGATTGTTCTTTTATGGTATTTTTTCTTGGGCTGTGGGCGTCGCTGGCGAGACTGTGTATAAACCAGGGATGGTCGATCTTTCAAGTATTTAAGATCCAGACAGAAACCTTTTATTTGACACAAGCCTTAAGCGGTCCTACCTTTTAAGCATCATGTAGGTGTCAGCCTTGGGTCAGTGAAGGTACGTTCACCTTTAACAGAATTTATGGGCTCTGCTTTCTCAGCAGATTGTGGCACAGAATTGCACATTCTACCCATTCTGGAGACAGATTTTTTTTTCTAACCTTCAAAGTCTATTTTTGTGATTATCTGCTCTTCCGTTTTACCAACTATTGCAAATAATCGTTGCATCAATCACTAATTACCTCCTCCTAACTCTTTGTAGCCTTGACGAGGTCAAATTGTGAAGTTCCCAGAGCAGCCTCTCAATTCCATTGGAGAATAAAAATAACTTCTCAAGCTTCTTTTCATAAACTATAATGCCTTCTTCCCTGATGAGATAAAAATTCATCTACACCATGCACTTTCCACATTACTTTTACCACCGTCCTGTTTTTCCTATCCCAAACTGTAGCAAATTCTGTGGTCTAAGGTCTTGGACAAGTTCAATATGATTCCTTGTTATTCATACAATCTACAGTGCAGAAGGAGGCTATTCGGCCCATCGAGCCTGCACTGACAAAAATCCCACCCAGGCCCTATCCCCATAACCCCACATATTTACAGTTCTAATCCTCATGACACTAAGGGACAATTTATCATGGCCAATCAACCTAACCTGCACATCTTTGTATAATATGTCCAAAGATATGCTGGTTAGGTTGATTGGCCATGCTAAATTTCCCCTTAGTGTCAGGGGGAGTAGCAGGGTAAATACGCGGAGTCTACACCTTCTCCCCTTGTCAGCGTGGGTTTCCTCCGGATGCTCCAGTTTCCTCCCACAGTCCGAAAGACGTGCTGGTTAGGGTGCATTGGCCATGCTAAATTCTCCCTCAGTGTACCCGAACAGGCGCCGGAGTGTGGCGACTGGGGGATTTTCACAGTAACTTCATTGCAGTGACACTAATAAATAAACTTAAAATTCTGTGACAAGCCTTGTGTTTTTCTAGCCATTGCATTGCCCGTGCCTTTGGGCACCTCACCTGGGTTTGAATCCTGATCCTTGTTCTCTCCAAGTGGCGGCTAAGTGATCAGTCTCCTCTCCTTCATACAACAATCCTTGTTTTATTTTAACCTTCTTCAGCCAGTTCTGATGCGTAGAGTTCCTTTCACAAAATGGGGATAAATCTATTGCTACTGCAAAGGTTTTGTTCTTATCTGAGTTTTCTGAAGGTTGTATGCTGAATGAATTCCTTTCTTTGTCCAGTATTTTCTTTTCCTGGTGCTCACCTTTCTCAATTGAATCATTCTGTTCCAGCTGATTTGCTCAGAAATGTTTTCCTGTTTTAGTTATGTGACTGACTGCATGTATTGATACAAGTTAACTTCACTTGTCCATCATATTGACTATGTAAACCATTTTTCCATTGTTTAATTCAGAAAAGAATACAGAAAAACATTTTTTTCGAGAATGAGTGTATGAATTGGGAGCAGGAGGAGGCCACTCGGCCCCTCGAGCCAGTTCCACCATTCGGGAAGATCATGGCTGACCTGATTGTGACCTCAACCCCACATTCCCGCCTACCCCTGATAACCTTTCACCCCTTAATAGTCAAGAATCTATCTAGCTCTGCCTTAAAAATATTCAAAGATCTGCTTGCAAGGCCTTCTGAAGAAGAGAGTTTCAAAGACTCACAACCCTCAGAGAATAAATTCTCCCGAACTCTGTCTTAAATGGACGACCATTATTTTCAAACTGTGAACTTTTCTGGCCTCTCTGACAGGAAGAAACATCCTCTCATATTCACCGTCAAGACCCCTTAGGGTCTTACACATTTCAATCAAGTCGCCTCTTACTCTTCTAAACACCAGTGCTTACAAATCTAACCTATCTAACCTTTCCTCAAAGGGCAATCCACCCATTCTAGTAAACCTTCTCTGAACTGCTCCTAATGCATTTACATCCTTCCTTAAATAAGGAGACCAATACTATACCCAGATATAGTCTCACCAATGCCCCGTATAACTGAAGCATAACCTCTCTATTCAATTTCCACAATAAATGATAACATGATATCTGGGGAATTCAAGCAAGCTGCTTCAGTTATTTCTCAGTGGGATGTGACAAAACCTTGGCCCCAGAATTAATAGGTAGAGACTTAAGATCAACACCAACACTTTTAAATCCCTTGGCAACATAGAGCTCTTGGTCCAATCTGGCCGTTGCACACAATTACACTTCCTTGCATATCGTAATATACACATTCCTCACCTCACCCAAAAATCAAGTGGTCTCATGGGGTGAAAAGCCAGATCAAACCCCAGGCCAATTTGTGGGAAGACATGTGGCAAATTCCTCCCCAACGCGTCAATGTGATTTAAACTAGCCCAAGCAATCACTCTAACCCTGAATTCCCTGCAGTACCTACTGATTGTAACAGTGATGTCCAACCCAGCTGCCACTGGCAGGAATTTGTCGATTTTCCACACAACCCGAGATAGTGGATTCTTCCACTGGTTCACAATCCTCAAGGAAAAGAATCAGCTCCTGAGATCTAACCTAGATCCGGCCTTGTACAATGTAAAATTGTAACTCCTTCTCCTCCCTAACCTATTTAATGGGGAAAAAATTCGCAATTGGAACACCATCTAACCCATCATTAACTTATACCCTAAGCCTTAGATTCTGAGTCCGCCTAGGGATCAGCACCTAATCTTTAAGAACACTTGGGTTCTTTAACCCTGAATCTTCACGACCTCCGATCAGCTGACAACTCAGACTAAATCATCTTTGATCCAGCTTGCATCAATTTGCTACTCTCTAAATCCAGCTGCCTGTTCACCAGTTTCGCTAAGAGGTCAAGGCCGCACTCCCAGTCTTGTTCCCAAACATGGCATCAATCCTACTGATGTTTCCCGCACTCCAGTGTTTCACACTCCTGAAACCAAAACATGGGTGACTGCTGCATCTTATTAAAGGGCTATGCATACTGAGATCCTTCCCGTGTTTCGATATGCACTACAGGTTCTGAAGTTCCAGCTCAAAGCTACCTGCTGGCTAGCTAAAAACTAAACAGAAGCGATAAGACTTTTACGCTTGGTTCCAAATTCAACTATGTGTTTTCCCCTTGAGTAAAGACTAGAACGAAAATCTGGACATGATGCAATGGTGAATAATTATATCAAATAAATTAATATCATGATTTATTTTAGCCAATGCTAAAACAATTTATTTGGAAAGGGGTTTGGGGCCTTAAACTGTGCTGGTATATGGGGTGGTGTGGGGGGATGTGGCCTCATTGCTACACAAGTCTTTGCACAGGAACTAAAATGGTAACAAAGGTAGACACAAATGAACTTTATGTAAGCCGGTGTTTTATTGAAGGAATCATTCTGTATTGTGATCAGGGTCAAAAAATTAACTTCCTAGGAACTGAACTCATTGTGCGAGGAAAAGCTAAAATTAATTGCATAAACTATGAATCACAACATGTGAAAGAGCTTCTGCATTGGAGGGAATGTATATTTTAGTTCTGAGAGTCCTGGATGTGGTTGCCTGCCAGATTTTAACCTGTAACTTAAATCCCTCTCAAACTAAAGGTCAAGCTATCTAAAGGAAAGAAGATAACCTATCTATACGTGGCAAATCATTAAACTGTTGATAACCTGCTGCTTTACGAGGATATGTGCAACAGGATGAATAATGTGGCTCAGGACAGATTACATGGCAGAACTCAGTAAGTTCCAAACTCGGAGAGCATTCAGTGCTAATTATCCCCAACTCTCCTTTCCTTTAGGACCCTTCATAAAACCGAACCCACGTCTATGACAAAATGTTTGACCACCCATCCTAATATCTCCACATTTGGCCCAATATCAATCCCCCCTCCCCACTCACCCCGGATAATGCTCTTGCGAAGCATCTGGTCAAGTTTTTACATTCTCACCCTTGTTTTCAAACCCCTCCATGTTCTCACCCTTCCATCTCTGTCTCTATAATCTCCGTAAGAAGTTTAGCAACACCAGGTTAAAGTCCAACAGGTTCATTTGGTAGCAAAAGCCACACAAGCTTTCGGAGCTCCAAGCCCCTTCTTCAGGTGAGTGGGAATTCTGTTCACAAACACACGACGGCGCAGAGTCGCTGAGCAGAAACTGATAGCCAAGTTCCGCACACACGAGGACGGCCTCAACCGGGATATTGGGTTCATGTCACACTATTTGTAACCCTCACAGCTTGCCTGGACCTGCAGTTTCACTGGCTGTCTTGTCTGGAGACAATACACATCTTTTTAGCCTGTCTTGATGCTCTCTCCACTCACGTTGTTTGTATCTTAAAGACTTGATTAGCTGTAAGTATTCGCATTCCAACCATTATTCATGTAAATTGAGTCTGTGTCTTTATATGCCCTGTTTGTGAACAGAATTCCCACTCACCTGAAGAAGGGGCTTGGAGCTCCGAAAGCTTGTGTGGCTTTTGCTACCAAATAAACCTGTTGGACTTTAACCTGGAGTTGTTTAACTTCTTACTGTGTTTACCCCAGTCCAACGCTGGCATCTCCACATCATGTCTATAATCTCCTCCAGTTCCACAACCCTCGAGAGATATCTGTGTGTCTCCAATACTGGCTTCTTGAGCATCTCCGATGGTTATCACTCCACCATCGTGGTTGTATTTTCAGCTGCCCAGGGCGCTGACTCTAGAATTCCCTCCCTAAACTTCTTGGCCTCTTTTCCTTTAAGATAATCTTTAAAAAAAACTACAGTACCTCTTTATCCTAATATCTCCTTATTGTAGCTCAGGGTCAGTTTTTTTTGTCACTTGTATGAAATACCTTGAGACATTTTACGATGCTAAGGGTGCTATATGAATACAAGTTGATGTTTAAAGGATGAAGGTATATTGCTATTTCATGACAAAACCAAACTGGCTAAAGTTTCTACAGTAGCAATACCTAAATTCCTGTAAAAAGAGACGTGATGTCACCTTGTCCTCCTCAGGAAGTGAAGTACTGGTAAATGGGATTAGTATGGATTGATATTTAATGGTCGGCATAGACATGGTGGGCCAAAGGGCCTGTTTCTGTGCTGCATGACTCCAAGAGGACACATCCAAGAATGACAAATTTCAGCCAACCCCTGCCTGCGAAACCCAAGACATGATGTCAAATATTAGATGTGATTTTTACAATTAAACATCACTTGCTGAATAATCCTGAGTGTGCTAAGAATTACACAAACAACCAATTTAAGATTTTCAGTTGGGCTTGGAATGTGGCTCCCTTACACTTGCTAGAAGCTACATATACTCATACCCAGAGACCTCACTCCTGCAGGCAACAAGATCATGTTCCCAGCAGTATGCCTTTTAAGTGTGAGGGACAATAATTCCTTGGTGCATTCTCCATGGAAATGCCTCAACCAATCAGCACCCTTTTCTCATGCAGAATAAATTGTTGCTCCTTTGAAATTCAACATTTTTGCATCTTTCCTGATGAGTGCGGGGTGAAAAGCTTTGATAACATCTCTCTTTTTTTCCAGAAATACTCCATTTCTGTACTATCAAGTGACTGCTAGAATACCTAAATTGCTGCAGTGAACAGAATTTTTATTTGCTTTTCTGATAGCAAGTGGGCCTTTGAGATTCTCTGACACCACTGCACTTCAACCTGTTGGGTGGGATTTTATGGCCTCGCTCGACCCGAGACAGGAAAATCCGGTCTGAGGTCAATGGACATTCCGATTGTCTGCCCCTCGCCTGCTCCAGAAAAAAGAGAGATGCTATCAAAGCTTTCCAAGCAGAACATGCTCATGTCAGATGGAACATATTTTGTGTACGTCGTACCTGATTTGGTTCGGGAAAGTGAGGACAATAATGGTATACTGTTGAACCTCAGCATTGGACTTCAAATAAAGATGTATTTAAGGAATGATTAATAAGAACAGAGGTTAACACAAAATGCTGTAAATATGCATCTAAGATGAGTAATTCCACTTCACTGTGCTGCAATTGAGGTACGTTAAGCTATTAATTTATTCTCCTTAGCATATTGCAATTGTCCTTGATACACATTCAGCGATAGTTTATGGACCTATTTAACTGGATAATTTTTGTAAATCTAATGACATTAAGTGTAATTTACTTCCAGTCCATGCCATATCTACAATTCACTATGCAGAAATTTGCGCATTAAACTTGATTCTCTATTCCCTGCACTTTGGTACTGAATTATCTACTTTGATTAAGCAAGACTTACATTTACAGTGAAAGCCAGGGCCATCATATTATGCCCTGCTCCTTTTTTTCTGTGGTAAATTGATCATTTGCAAGCAAATTGCACCATTTGTTAAGCGACTTTTCCATGCCAATTATCCAATTTCAATATTAAACGAAAGAATGCATACGTGTTTATGCTGAACAAAGGGATTTTTTTTTACAGAACCAGAAAAGGTGGAAGTCTGAGAGCATTCTTTATTCCATTTCTCTGTCAGACTGCAAATGCCAAGCTATTCTCTTGCACGGGACGACATAGTTCGTACAGCACACAAACTGGCCATTCAGCCCAATTTATCCCAGCCAACATTTGTGCTTACATATTTGAGTTGTTGTTGTGTTGTTGCATGGCCACTTTAAGAGTGCGATCATGTGATCACTCTGCGACTTCATTTAAAAAAGTTTGTTTATTAGTCACAAGTAAGGCTTACATTAACACTGCAATGAAGTTACTGTGAAATTCCCCTAGTCGCCACACTCCGGAGCCTGTTTGGGTACACTGAAGGAGAATTTAGCCTGGCCAATCCACCTAACCTGCACGTTTTTCAGACTGTGAGAGGAAACCAGAGCACCCGGAGGGAACCCACGCAGACATGGGGAGAATGTGGAAACTACACACAGACAATGACCCAAACCAGGAATCGAACCCAGGACCTTGGCGCTGTGAGGTAGCAGTGCAAACCCACTGTGCCATCAGATACCTAGCAGGTTTTACTTCACTCTAGACCCACCCTTGTAGAGTGAACAGCTCTTCATAAACCTGCTTGTTGTTTTGAACAAAAATGTACACGTGGCAACTCCTTATTCTTTTTATCAACAACTAAGCAGCAAACATAACAGGATATAAAGAAAACTGGTGACGCGTATGGATTTGAAGTAAAGGAAAACATTTGAAGCTGCATTAACTGTTGGGAACTCGAAATTCAATGTTTTCGAGGGTTGGGCAAAATGAGCAGCCCGTCAGTGGTCACACCTCGCATTAAGTTGATCTTTCTCTACACCCTAGCTATGACTGTAACACTATATTCTGCACTCTCTCCTTTCCTTCTCTATGAACGGTAGGCTTTGTCTGTATAGAGCGCAAGAAACAATACTTTTCACTATACTAATACACGTGACAATAGTAAATCAAATCAAATCTGTCCGATGTCTGGTGAGGTAATGAAGCAAAAAGAAAGGTCCCTACCCAAAAGGTAATTGGGGAATCCGGAAAGTTCAGGCTGTGGTACTCACCATGTGCGCAGTTGCAAAGAAAGCCAAGTGGGTAAAGTGCAAAGTAAAGAGCCCATGAATTGAACTGAAATCAAGGGTTAGTTTTTACTGTTACAATCGGCTCACTTTAAAAATGCATTGATCCAGCTTGAAGCTCTGTGAGAAAAGTACAGCATAGATCCCAGAGTCAGTGCACAATGGTGGGTCAGTTTGACACCATTGCTCCATTTGATGAAGAAACAGCAAACTGGAATTCTTAAGCAGAAAGATTCCAATATTATGTTCGAGCAAACAAGATTCCTGATGACCTTGTGGTTCCATCTTTACCTAGCACCATTGGCAGTAAAACTTCTAATTTACTCCGTTAATCTGGTTTAGTCCAACAAACCCAGTCGCAAAACATACCAGGAATTAACCAAGATATCAGAGGATCGTTATTCACCCAAACCATTAATTATTGTGGAGCATTTAGTTTCTATAAGATAAATCAGCTAGAAGCAAAAAATAGAGTACAATTTGTAGCAACCCTAAAGTGCCTCATGTTGTATTGTGAATTTGGTAATCTCTGGATGATACGATCAGAGATTGTTTGGTTTTTGGGCTGAGGAATAAGGCTATATAGCGGAGGTTGCTAACTGCACGGAATTTGGGTCTGAAAACAGCTTTGGAGATAGCCATCTCAATGGAGCTTGCTGCTAAGGAAGCTTCTCAACTTAGAGCAGGCACGAGGATCCATAACATGGCTACCACCCAGAGAAAGTCTACCCAGCAACAGGTGGGTCATTGTTGTGCAAAAACAGGCCATCCACAGGCTGAGTGCTAGAGCAAAGACAGCCAATGCAAAAATTGTGGCAAGATTGTTCGCATAGCAAGAGCTTGCTTGGGGAAAAAAACAGCTTCCCCAGATAAGAATGTCCAGAAAAAGAACAAGGACTCAAAAAAAAACAAATTCAATTAAAATAATTTATAATATGGTGAAAAGAACAAAAATAATGAAGGCACAGTCCAGAAGTCTGATAAAGAACTGAAGTTGAATGTGGTATCTGTTCAGGGTGAATCACATAGGTTCTGGGTAGTTCCTAGGTTGTCTATTCGACTTATCAGAATGGAAGCTGATACAGGCACTGTCGTATCCCTAACTCTTGAACCCACCTATAAATAGCAATTACTGCATCTTTCATTGAAGTCAGCCAATGTGATCTTAAGGATATATACTGAAGAGATTGTACCTCTGAGAGGTTACGTCATTGTCAACGTAGAGTTGAGTGGACAAACCACAGAACTGCCACCGCATGGTGTATGAGGAGGTTTTCCAACTCTCTTTGACCATTCTTGGCTAGAGAAGGTAAAGTTGAACTGGAGTGCTGTGAACAGGTTACTTGATTCTAAAACAGATCTACAAAACGTCTCAGAGAAATATCGTAGTGTATTTGAGGACACAGTAAGTTCCATGAAAGGAGTACAGGTGAAAGCCAACAAAACAGTCAGCCTCGGGTCTCAAGGCAATACCCAATTCCATATGTCCAAAGGTAGAGTCTGAATTATTGTGACTTGAAGACACAGGACTCTTAGAACGCATCACCACTAGTCCACCCAGTAATTTTACTGTTCTCTACCTTTTATTTCATTGTCTTTCTTCATTTTTCTTCCCCCCCACTCTTACCCCCTACTTTATCCCCCTTCCTTTACCTTTTCTCCCCCTTTGCTTCTCCTTTTCTAAATCTTACCTCTGTCCCATCCATTCCGCCCCCCCCCCCCCCCCCCCCCCCGCCAACATCTTCATTTTAGCTTCTCTACTGTTTAGCCATTCACATCCTTTATTCTCTCTGTGGACAGACATTAGCAGTCTTTTCCCCTGGTTTCTATGGCTATGACTCATCTTTCATTCCCTCACCCTGCAGTATAAATATCTCCCACTTTCTCTGCCTTTTAGCTTTGATAAAGGGTCATCTAGATTCGAAACGTCAGCTCTTTTCTCTCCTTACAGATGCTGCCAGACCTGCTGAGATTTTCCAGCGTTTTCTCTTTTGCCATCACCACTAGTGACTGGGAAACCCGTACTGTGCCTGTAATGAAGCAGGATAGGACCATGCGTATTTGCTGAGATTTCAGAACAACAATGATTCCAGTACCTGCTACCTTTGATTGAGGATTTGTTTGCGGGCCTAACAAGAGGACAGAAGCAAAATCAACCTATCGCAGGCCTAACTACAAATGAATGTTGCCACGAGATCTCAAAACCTTCTCACCAGCATAACACACAGGACCTATTCTGCTATAGAAGAAAACACACAAAATCAGCACCCTATCACTCATCAATGAAATGGATTAGCCGAAAGGTTTGTCCAATCCTTGAAGCATTCACTGAAAACCTCTAAGGACCAAGAGTCATTAAATCACCTCTGAACAGTTTCTTGGTGACATATCACAACTCCACACACACGACTACTCGGAGTCCGCCAGCTTTGCTACTACTGAACAGGAAGCTGAGAACTACCTTTTTTTAAATTGATTTATTATTGTCACACGTATTGGGATACAGTGAAAAGTATTGTTTCTTGTGCGCTACACAGACAAAGCATACCGTTCATAGAGTACATAGGGGAGAAGGAAAGGAGAAGTTTGATCTACTCTTACCGCAGGAGATGTCTGAGATAGTGGAATGCAATTAGAAGTCATGAATTTTAAAAAGAGAAGGTAATTATAAAGACATTTGTTTCAACAAGGAAAACAAGTTTTGGTGCGCAGATGTACCACTAGTGAAAAGTGGGTTCCTACAACTTTATTGGTTCGAACTGGCCCTATCTCTGATACAGTACAAACTGAAGATGAACTAGTGTGGAGGCGACATATGGATCAGTTGTTAGTGACATGCATCAACGTGCCAGTGCTGTGCCTGCCAGAACTCCCTCAGGATGCAACGCCATCCACACCATGGGACACAGTAACTGTGACTTTGGATCAGTCAGCAGAAACTGAGGTTGCTGAAGAACCTCTTGCTGATAATCTTTCTTCTGCAAAAGTGACTGTTACATCTTCCAGCGTAGAAACATCCTCTGAAGACCCGGAGAGTACCTCGATGGCCAAAAACAACCAAATCCCTGAAGTGTGCAGTGAGAAATCAACACCTACCAGACTGTTTTCCAATTGGTTGTATTGTGACAGTGTAATAATGCGTCACCTGCCTGCCATATTCAGAACATTTTGATGGCTGTATAAGTACTTTAGTTATTTGTTGTTGTGGATCTTAGAAGTAAAGGGGGAGGGAAGTTGTATATTTGAGTGGCTGCATGGTCACTTTAAGATTGCATCACGTGATCACTCCATGCTGTCATCGGGTATTTTGTGAGTTTAACTCAGTCTGTAGGGTGAACAGCTCTTAATAAATCTGCTTGTTTTCTGCAAAACACACACGCAGCAACTCCTTATTTGTTTTATCGACATCAAAGCAGCAAACATAATATCTCCAGCTGCTATTCATCTAATCCTAATCAGCATAATCTTTTGTTCCTTTCTGCTTCAGGTGCTTACTGTAGCGTCCTCTTAAATGCGTAAACATTCCAATTGGAGGAAAGCAGTGCAAAAATTAACATATTATACCTAGTGCATCACTGTTAAAACAAAATGATAGGTTAGCTTGTTCCGATTGTTTTAAGGATCCAATCTCAGTCGTAACAGAGTTACTTGGTCACAGATAATGAGCTAAATTTTCCCCCGGGTTATGGGCCCTCTGCAGGGCCTGAGCCTGAGCTTGTCATCAGAGCGCCCGCCATTGAAACTTAATATGAGGCGGGCTCCTAATTGGCTGCCTCGTCCAGTTATAAGGTGGGTGGATGTGTTTCCAAGGCAGCAAGCTCATTGGGCGGCACGGTGGCACAGTGGTTAGCACTGCTGCCTCACAGCGCCAGGGTCCCAGGTTCAGTTCCAGCCTCGGGTCACTGTATGTGTGGAGTCTGCATGCTCTCCCTGTGTCTGCGTGAGTTTCCTCTGGGTGTTCCGGTTTCCTCCCACAGTCCAAAGACATGCAGGTTAGGTTGATTGGCCACACTAAAATTGACCCAAGTGTCAGGGGGATTAGCAGGATAGATGCGTGGGGTTGCAGGAGTAGGGCCTGGGTGGGACTGTGGTCGGTACAGACTCAATGGGCCGATTGGCCTCCTTCTGTACTGTAGGGATTCTATGATTCAATGAGATGGTGCAGCACCAGATCATTGGCCGCCCCTGGGAGAAGAGGGTGGAAGGCCAGAGCGAGGGTGTCGCCAAATGAAGGTGTGCTCCAAGGCCTGCTGAACACTTAAAGCCCACAGTTACCAGAGCCGTCAATGTGATGGGGAAACACCTCCACAGGTTTGGGTTTGGCTACAACTGTGTCCTTCCCATTTCTGTGTCTCATTAATTGGACCAGTGAAAGGAGTTTTTATTTATTTCATTTACGGGATGAAGGCCTCGCCGGCTTGGCCAGAATTTATTGTTTATCCCTAGTTGCCATTGAGGTGGTGAGCTGCCTTCTTGAACTGCTGCAGTCCCTGAGGGGCAGGTACACCCACAGTGCAGTTAAAGAGGGAGTTCCAGAACTTCCAGTTAGCCACATTGAAGGAATGGTGGCGATATAGTCCCATGGCAGGATGGTGAGTGACTTGGAGGGGAAACTTCAGATTCTGGTTTTCCCAGGTTTCAGCTGCCTTTGTCCTTCTAGGTGGTAACGGTTTGGAAGATGCTGCCTAAGGAGTTCCTGCAGTGCACCTTGTAGATGGTACACACGGCTACCATTGTATGTCGATGATGGAGGGATGTGGTGTTAATAAGTGACAGCTATCTGGCCTGGCAGCAGGAGGTTGGCTCCAAATTACTGCCAGCCTCTGGACTCAGCATCGGGGGTGGCGGAAGGGGGGGTGCATCCTGATGATGGGAAAATGCCAGATGTTCTGAAAATGGCCCAAAATGGGGCCTTCATTGGCTTCCTGCCTCAATGGAGTGGGTTTGCAATTCTCACAACAGCCAGTCCCTGGGAAACCTGCCTGGAGGTGGGACGGAGTTGGGGAGCCGTCCAGACCAGCAGTTGTCTGAAATACCCCGGCCGCTCCCCTGCCTCCAAACCTGCCTCTGCCACTGTGGTAAAATTCTGCCCAATATTTCCTCTAAGCTGCCCGAGTATACAACAACTGTGCAACAGACTGGTGGTACACGGTTAACCTTCCCCAGCTCTGACGAAGGGTCATCCAGACTTGAGATGTTGGCTCTATTCTCTCACCACAGATGTTGTCAGACCAGCTGAGATGTTCCAGCATTTTCTGTTGTTGTTCCCCCCAAGTTGCGTACATGCATGACTGTGCAACGACCTTACGGGGATCACAGCATGCAACAAGCAAGTTGCGCGCGAGAAAGAAAATTAGAGGGAATATTGTTGATAGATCCTAAATGCAAATTTGCATTGAGATTTTACTATCTGACCACATTTATCCTTTTCAAAGAAAAACATCTGTAGCAGTACATCCTGCAGATACTGGACAGATGACAAGAACTCTTGCTTATTCAAAGAAGAAAGTGGTAGAAGTGTTCCTTCCATCATTCACACTCAATCAGCATTTCATTTGCAAATTTATTGTGCTAATGAGCACTGAGGGTTTTGTGTCTGGATTTAATTAAAAATGCATTATTAAGATCCGTTGGGAATATGATCCTTTGACAGCCTTGATGCAAAAGAACCAAAAATCAAAATCACTCTACTCCAACAATAATTTCAGGTAACTAACATTTTTATAATGCTTATTGATGAAAGGGGTGGGGAGGAAGGGGGGCATTCTGTTAGTAAGTCTCTCCATTTCATATTATGCCATTTACTTTCTTGTGTAAGGAATGAATCCACAAACAACCAAACTTTTAAGGGGCGTCTTGACAAATACATGAATAGGATGGGAATGGAGGGATATGGTGCCATGAAGGGTAGGGGGTTTGAGTTCAGTTGGGCAGCATGGTCGGTGCAGGCTTCGAGGGTCGAAGGGCCTGTCCTGTGCTGTAATTTTCTTTGTTCTTTTTGTTCAAAGCATGCTAGTTATTGTCATTTTATTAATTCTGAAGAAGAGTTCTTAAGCATAGCACAGTGGTTAGCACTGCTGCCTCACAGCGCCAGGGACCGGGTTCAATTCCTGGCTTGGGTCACTGTCTGTGCGCAGTTTGCATGTTCTCCCCGTGTCTGCGTGGGTTTCCTCCAGGTACTCCGGTTTCCTCCCACAGCCTGAAAGACGTGCTGGTTAGGGTGCATTGGCCATGCTAAATTCTCCCTCAGTGTACCCGAACAGTCGCCGGAGCGTGGCGACTGGGGATTTTCACAATAACTTCATTGCAGTGTTAATGTAAGCCTATTCATGACACTAATAAATAGAACTTAAGAGTCATATGGACTTGAAACGTTAACCCTATTTTGTCTCCACAGATGCTGCCAGACCTGCCGAGCTTTTCTGTTTCTCTTTCCAACATCCGCAGTATTTTGCTTTTAAAAAGAGGTGGTAATTTACGTGTCTCCAGTCACAAACGGCAGCATGGTCAGTGTGGTACTGTTCCATTTCAGATGCTGTAACACATGTTCCCATGCAATTTAGCACCATTATTATTGAAAGCAACCCATGTTGGTTGAGAGATGTTCTATCTGGTTAAAATGGGTGATGGGATGAAATCCCTGAACAATGCTGAGTGATTGAAATGATTTCCCCATGCAAATAATCAGTGGTGCACTTGTAACTTTCCTGTTTAAATTGTCCCACTTCCTTTCATCTTAAGAACATAAGAACATAAGAAATAGGAGCAGGAGTAGGCCATCTAGCCCCTCGAGCCTGCCCCGCCATTCAATAAGATCATGGCTGATCTGACGTGGATCAGTACCACTTACCCGCCTGATCCCCATAACCCTTAATTCCCTTACCGATCAGGAATCCATCCATCCGCGCTTTAAACATATTCAGCGAGGTAGCCTCCACCACCTCAGTGGGCAGAGAATTCCAGAGATTCACCACCCTCTGGGAGAAGAAGTTCCTCCTCAACTCTGTCTTAAACTGACCCCCCTTTATTTTGAGGCTGTGTCCTCTAGTTTTAACTTCCTTACTAAGTGGAAAGAATCTCTCCGCCTCCACCCTATCCAGCCCCCGCATTATCTTATAAGTCTCCATAAGATCCCCCCTCATCCTTCTAAACTCCAACGAGTACAAACCCAATCTCCTCAGCCTCTCCTCATAATCCAAACCCCTCATCTCCGGTATCAACCTGGTGAACCTTCTCTGCACTCCCTCCAATGCCAATATATCCTTCCTCATATAAGGGGACCAATACTGCACACAGTATTCCAGCTGCGGCCTCACCAATGCCCTGTACAGGTGCATCAAGACATCCCTGCTTTTATATTCTATCCCCCTCGCAATATAGGCCAACATCCCATTTGCCTTCTTGATCACCTGTTGTACCTGTTGTACCTCCATATCTTGCTTGTATAAACCATTATTTGAAAAAGAACACCAATGGAAAATGGAGCTCAATGTGTGGCAACGTGAGTCTGTCTGTGTTGACCTGAAAACTGAACTGTTCGTACATTGACATCATATATTAAGAAAGCCTAGAGCTAAAATCAGTGGAACCATACAGAGTATGCACATTGAAACGTGATTTTTATCAAAAAAATACACCTTACAAAGTGTAAAGTTAGAATTTTTTTAAACTTGCATTTATATAGCACCTTTCATTGTCGCAGGACAAGTGCTTACAACTAATGAAGTACTTTTGAAGTATAATCACCGCTCTAATGTAGAAAACACGGCAGCCAATTTGCAGACAGCAAGCCCCCTCAAACAGCAATATGATAATGACCAGTTAATTGGGAGATAAATATTGACCTCCTATTGATCTTGCCAGCTCTTTTTTTTTTCAAAACAGTTCTGTGGGATTTTAGGAATCCATTTCAGAGGGCAGACAGGGCCTCAGAAAGCAATCTCTCCAACAATGCAGCACTCCCTCAGTGTCTGCCTGGATTATGCGTTCAAGTCTCTCGTGGCATTTGAGCTCACAATCTGATTCACAGGTTAGGGTGTGAACCAAGGCTGTCACTTTTTGATTTCATTCAAGCACAACAACTAAACATCCTCCATAACCTGTTCTACAGGGTAAGTGTAAATTTAGGATCCATTCGGTATGTAGTTGGCTCTGCTTGCTGGGGTTGGAGGGGTGGGTAATATTGTGACCATTAAATGTATTTTATATCACCTGTAATTCATCAATTCTGATCTCTCTGCCATGTCTACGACTGGTTGTTTCTCTATCGATTTGATTTGATTTATTATTGTCACATGTATTGGTATACAGTAAAATGTATTGTTTCTTGTGTGCTATACAGACAAAGCATACCATTCATAGAGAAGGAAAGGAGAGGGTGCAGAATGTAGTGTTACGATCATAGCTAGGGTGCAGAGAAAGATCAACTTAGTGCAACTTAGGTCAAAACTCTGATGACAGCAGGAAAGAAGCTGTTCTTGAGTCGGTTGGTACGTGACCTCAGACTTTTGTATCTTTTTCCCGACAGAAGAAGGTGGAAGAGAACATGTCTGGGGTGTGTCAGGCCCTTGATTATGCTACCTATTGGGGGTTGGGGGAGGCGAGTGGAGTTGCAGAGAGCACCTGAGAGGACTTTTTCAGTTCTCTGCCTGAAGGCAGGTCTGACGCACAGAACCACAATCTTCACCATGAGGAAAGAGGCAGGTCCTGAATCCAGAACGGCGAACCAACCCCATGTTTTGAAAACATTTTTACTCCATACTTTAAGTTACAAAGCCAATGCTCAGAGTGGACTGGGCAACCCCAAATCCAATCCTTGCTTACTCCAAAAGACCAAATTCAAAATCCAATTGAATCCAATTCAAGGTCCCCACAAAGGAGACAAACAAGACCTGAGCTGACAAGATAGGGCAGACTTTACTTTTTCACTTTACACATACCACAAAAGACTGTCCTGGTGGTGTGCAGCATTGCGCTTGCACAGATGTAGGGGTCAAACTGATTGGAGCTAGTGGTGAACCGGGCAGAAACACTGTTGGATCTTTCTCATTAAGTGTCAGTGAAGTCTGAATGATGTAAGTTCATTGCTCAACATCATGCGAATCCGATGTAAGTAACCTACCTAGTGGTCTAGTGGTTAGGATTTGGCGCTCTCATCACCACGGACTGGGTTCGATTCCCATTCAGGGAAAACAGAGTTGCTGTTATGGGTGAGGGGTTTTAGTTCAGTCGGGGGCAGCATGGTCGGTGCAGGCTTGGAGGGCCGAAGGGCCTGTCCCTGTGCTGTAATTTTCTTTGTTCTTTGAATGTCAAATGTGTTTGATCTGAGCCACAGAGTTCACGTATAAAAGAAATTCAATCAAAACTGAAACAGGAATATGCTTTGCCCTGATTTACGACTGTCCATCGGATCCCTCCTCTGCCCAGTGTTGTTAATCAATGTATCGACCAAGATTTGCTAACAATATATTTGCGAGTGTGAGTTTGCTACAAATGCATAAATTCTGATTCAAACGGAACTGTCACCAAAATCCCAACTAATCTAAACCTTCTTGGTAAAATCAAGTGAAAGCTTGCTATTTCTGGAGATTTGAGGGTGGGCCTGTTCCAACGTTATATACTACTAAAGTGACAATTAAAACATACACCCATAGGCTTCTCAGAAAGTCAGTGCTGACTATCTCATTCCTGTGGATGAAGATGAGAATGCAAATCTCTCTGTTAATACATAATGGTAAACTGGGTTACTAACATTGTAGAGGCACTGGAGAGGGTGCAAAAAGATTCACCAGAACCATCCCAGTGCAGAGTGGGACTATTTACTCGAGAGAAAAAGAATCCTGAGAAGGGGTCTTTAAAATTTGATAGGGTAGACATGGAGAAGATGGGCTGTATTTTATAGGGCCAGCTGTTGTCCCGCTGCGAGAGGGAGAGAGGCGATGGCATTAGGGTGGCAGCAGTACCTGGGTCAGCATCTCGCTGGTGGTGGCCAATGAAGGCACTATTGCTGAGGCTACCATGCAAGTAAAGGATAGCGACCCGCCCCCGAGAGGAGCTGACCCAATCAGAAAGCTGGCAGCTCAGCAGCGCCACTGCTAGCAAAGAGTGCTACCAACTGAGCGACGGCATTTTAAAAAATTAATCCAGAGGATGTGGGCTTCACTGGCTGGGCCTATATTTGTTGCGTAGCCCCAACTGCCCTTTGAAATGAGTAGTCTGAAATGAGTAGCATTTAAAAGTCAACTTCCCTGTGTATCTGGAGTCACCAGATAAGAGTAGTACAGTAAGAAGTTTCACAACACCAGGTTAAAGTCCAACAGGTTTATTTGGTAGCACGAGCTTTCGGAGCCTTGCTTCTTCCAGCAGCGCTCCAAAAGCTCGTGCTACCAAATAAACCTGTTGGACTTTAACCTGATGTTGTGAGACTTCTTGCTGTGCTTATCCCAATTCCTGAGTTAAATGCAGGATTGAGTTCCCAATCCAACAATTCATGGATTGGAACGTATCGTGTAACTGGTGACATTTTGGGGAGTGGTGGGCCAGCAGTCAGGTAACAGTGGCTTGCAAATTCGACATGTTGCCAATAGGAGTGTGAAGACTTCTTGTGAGCTGTGCCCAGTATACCATCTAGTTCTATCCTTTACTTTTGTTCAATGTTTTTGAAACTCTATTCTAACTCTTTTAAACTCTGTAACAATGCTTTAATTCAATCTCCTACAGATTTGGCGACACGCTAGCTATAACTGTAACACTACATTCTGCACTCTCTCCTTTCCTTTTCCAAGTACGGTATGCTTTGTCGGTGTAGCGCGCAAGAAACAATACTATTCACTGTATCCCAATACATGTGACAATAATAAATCAAATCAAATCCCACCCATTGACTCTGTCTACACTTCCTGCCACCTTGGCAAAACAGCCAGCATAATCAAGGATCCCACGCACCCCGGACATTCTCTCTTCCACCTTCTTCCGTCGGGAAAAAGATACAAAAGTCTGAGGTCACGTACCAACCGACTCAAGAACAGCTCCTTCCCTGCTGCCGTCAGACTTTTGAATGGACCTACCTCGCATTAAGTTGATCTTTCTCTACACCCTAGCTATGACTGTAACACTACATTCTGTACCCTCTCGTTCCCTTCTCTATGAACGGTATGTTTTATCTGTATAGCGTGCAAGAAACAATACTGTTTACTATATACTAGTACATGTGACAACAATAAATCAAATCAAAATAATTCTCGAATGGGTGCATGACACTCATTCATTGAACAGTATCCCTCACCTCCAGCACAAGCACAATGGGCAGAATGGCCTCTGACTGCCTACTGGATCACTCTCAGCCCAGTGGTGCGCTGATGTTGGTTAACTCCCTCCTGATGGGTGGCAGGGTGGCACAGCTGGTGAAGGAAAGCTGCAAACTGCAGACATTGAAGGAGGGCAGGACACACTGAAACTGGAAGGAAGGTAGCAGCAAAAGAGGAAGACAAGACATGAAACAGCTGAGGAACAAAGGAGAGAGCAGGCGACAGATGCACATTGTCACAGCCTGGGAACATGCCCTCCTCCCGTTATACACAGGAGAGAGGGGGAATTATATGAAACCATGTTTACATACTTTACCATGATCTTTTTTGTAAACGGGGTCAGTGCAACATTTTAACTATAACATGTAAAGGAAGCATCTGACTAAATGCAATGTTCTTTATTTGCCAGAAGTCGATATCCCCATTGTTTGCATTGTTTGAAAAGAAATTGGTTATGCTAACACTTAATATTAAAAAAACATAAATGTTACAATGCATTTTTAAAAGAATGGTAGTAGAATATATCTCAGTCACCGGCTGGCTGTTGCTCTGGAGGGCTGGGGAAGGAATAGATGTTTGCAGATTTGGAAACGGTGACTTTTATTCGGAGGGATCTGCAATAATCGCCAAAATTTTGCCCCTCAAGTTGATAATCGTTTGCAAAGCTTTGTTCTTGTTGGTGTTTTAATTGATAAGGAAAGCGTATGAGATAGTACATGTGAAAAATCTCGACGTCGATTGGAAAATTGGAGGAAAGACATTATATGCATTGAAAGAATTGCCTGTTAATTTTCTCCTATTGTATTATTGATAAGAATAATTGTCTTCCCTGTTACCTGCCCAGGCACCGAGCTGTCAATCATCCGCGGCTCCGCCTGCTCAGGGACCTGTCAATCAAACTGCAACAATGAGCCCTCACCTGCGCGCGCGGCTGCGCGGTGCAGCCCGGGAGTTGTAGTCTCCTCCAGCAGCCGGCAAAGGAGGCGGAGCCGCCCGCCGAACTACAACTCCCAGCAGGCCGCGCGGCCCAGCCAGCCAGCCCAGCGGGCTACATGTATCCGAGCGCAGAGGGAGCAGCCAGACAGCTGGAGCTGCTGCAACTGCTGGCAGGCAGGAGAGGAGGCTGCTGCTGCTGCTGCAAGCAAAGGAGGCGGACACACAGACTGTGATTTTCACAGAGAGGGGGGGAAAAAAAATCTGGAAAGCAAGTGAGAGCGTGAAAAAAATAAGCAAATAAATAGGCATTCATTCAGCAGAAAGAATTTGCAGCCTGTGAATACAGCAGCAAGCTGGCTAGTGCTTTCAGAGCTAGTTGAAGGTATCTGTTTTTGTTTCTCTCTAGATTTGGGGAGGGTGCATGTATTTTTTGGGGGGGGGGGGGTGGTGTATGTTTGTGTCCAGCTGCTATTTATCTCTCTGCACCCCCCTCTGTGTCTGGTTTCTGGGGGAGAGGGAGGGAGGGTTTGACATGTTTGGCTCTAGCTGGAGCTGCAGAGAGGGAGCTGTCAGTAAGTGCTCTCTCTCTCTGCTGAAAGCGGATGCAGTGAGTTGGTCCAGTGTAAGATGCGGGGTTTTTGCACGATGCTGGGGGAAGGAAGGTTGATGTGGACATTGTCCTTTGCAAAAAAATAACCAGGGGGTGGGGGGGAAATAATCGACCCAATGTCTCAGAAACTGTCCTAACTTCCAATGCAAAGGTGAGCACCTCTTGCCCGGGCTGTGCTGGTGTTTTGTGTGTGTGCTTACTGGCTATCCCAGCCCTGCGGCTCAAGCGCTGTCAGTGCTGCTGAAGGAGAGGATAGTACCAGCACGATGGGCCGAGTGGCCCTCTCCTGTGCTGTACTGGGATTGTCTGGAGGGAGATCAGCAACAAAAACTAAAATCAGACGCTACGACCATTGTCCACAATGCGCTTTATATTGTTGGCGTGATCAATTAATAGTTTATTTACTCCCTGAAATAACACTTGCTGTCGGAGAGGCAACTGTTTGGAGGGATCAAAGACATCGCCGGGGTTACAATGTATCTAAAAAAAACAGCAGTCTCGCCTCATCTCATTGTTTCATTTCTGTGAATTAACCAGCCAAGGTTTTTGGGATTTGATTAGCTGCAGAGAGAACAAAAGAATCCAAAAAAAGGAGCAGCCTGTTTATTTTGGAAGAGAAATGACTGCAATGATGTAGCTATTTGGTTACAGCAGTGTGTCCAAACAGCCAGGCGGCTGCTATTTGGAGAGATGTCCTTGTTTTATTATGTATCGCTTTAATTTGCACATCGCTACATCGATCCCATTGAAATTAGACTTTGGGACTTGCATCGAGTGGACAGCTCTGATATTTTGGAAATTAAGCTTATGAATCCCCCCCCCCCCCCCTCTTTTCTTCCTGCAAGAAATGTCATACCTTTTTCTAATATAAACCCAACCCACCTGCTTCCTCGCAGGTTTAAAAACAAAGTTTGTCACGTTCATTACCAGCATGTACCTTTTATGTTAAAAGTAGTAAGTGAAATGGATAGTGTAGGGTACTTGGAGACAAAGAAACTGGCTTGTGGAGCCGCAGTCCATTCTGCGGGTCCCACTGTGCTACAGTAGATATTGTGTCGCTCTGACAGGCAATGGGACTGAGAGCCAGAATCAGTCTTCCCCTACAGATCAAAGAGTTCATGTTGAACATGTGCATTTTTAAGTTCTTTTGTTTCTTTTTTAATAGCTTCTTTCTTTTGCTTACCCTTAATCATATTTTCGGATGCTCGTGTTTATTGCTTGACTGGCTGTAGAAACCAACCTTGCTGTAAGAGGAATATGTCATATTAACTGCTTATTAAGTCTTGGGATATTTCATGAATAAAGTACTAATCTTCCTTGTCTCCCCATGCTTCCAAGAACATCCTTGTACAATCTAGCACAATCACAGAGTCCCTACTGTGCAGAAGGAGGCCATTCAGCCCATCGAGTCTGCACCGACACTCTGACAGAGTATCTCACACAGGCCCTCTCTGCCACCCTAACTGCGTAACCCCACACATTCACCATGGCTAGTCCATCTAACCTACACATCTTGGGACGCTAAGGGCAATTTAGCATGGCCAATCCACCTAACCTGCATGTCTTTCGGACTGTGGGAGGGAACCAGAGCACCCGGAGGAAACCCACGCTGTCACGGGGTGAACGAGCAGGCAATCACCCGAGGCCGGAATTGAACCCAGATTCCTGGCGCTGTGAGACAGCAGTGCTAATCACTGTGTCACCCAATAAACTTGGGAGACTCCAGACTACCTCTGGTAAAAAGGATGTGCTTGTGAAATTGGCCGATTGTGCAATGCAAACCTGTGTCACAAAACCAAATGAGATTCTATCCAGATGTGTTTTCCTGGTTCTTGCAGGACAAGTAGGAAAGTTGGCTTGCAGCTCCTCACTAGAGGGTCAAATGTGTTGACAGAGTTTCTGCTGCTTTTTCTGAGAACATAGAATTATAGCGTGATTACAGCACAAAAGGAGGACATTTGCCCCCCTTTGTCTGTGCTGGCCCTCAGTAAGAGCTACTCAGTTCATCCCCTCACCTGTAGCCCTGCAATTTTCTTTCTCTTCTGATCATTATCCAATTCTCTTTTGAAAGCCACAATTTAACCTCCCTCCACCGCACTCCCAGGCAGTGAATCACAGATCGGAAATACTGTGAAAAGTGGTTGTCCTCCTACCATCTCTTCTCTTTGTCGATTACCTTGAATTGGTGTTCCTGGATTCTTGACCATTCCACCAAGCTCTTGTGCTGTTTAAACAAATAATGGGAGCAGCATGTGGGTGAATTAATACCCTTGGGAAATACCCTTGGCTCAGTGGTGCCATTCTCATCCCCAAGTCATGGATCCAACCAGACACTTGAACGTACAGGCAAATTTTCCCATCCCGTCTGCCACGGGAATCATAGCAGGCAGGGGGGAGGGGGGAACGACCATGCAAAGGTCCTTTGACCTCGGGCGGGATATTCTAGTTTTGGGGTGAGCGCGGCCGGAAGATCCTTCCATAATCTAGACTGACACTCCAGTGCAGTGCTGAATGCGTGCCGCACTGTCAGAGGTACCGCCTGTCAAATGAGACGCTGAACTAACCTGCTAAACCTGCTTGCCCTCACCTGTTGACACCAAAGATTTAAAATAGAGCAGAGTAGTTCCCTTATTGTCTTCCTAAATACTTATTTCACAATCAAAACTGCATTAATAGCTCATCTGCTCATTTATTTCATTTGTTTGTGGGAGCTTGCTGTACACAAATTGGCTGCTGTGTTTGCCATCAACGGCAACTGTTTCAGTGATTTCATTGCCATGGGATATCCTGAAGATGTAAAAGGTAATGTAACTTCCATCTTTGTACCATTTGTAAATCAATAACATTTGGGGCTCTAATCTCTGTGCAAGGACAAATGAGCTACAGGTTGGAAAGATAGGGGCGGCACGGTGTCACAGTGGTTAGCACTGTTGCCTCACAGTGCCAGGGACCCAGGTTCAATTCCAGCCTCGGGTCACTGTGCGGAGTCTGCACATTCTCCCTGTGTCTGTGTGGGTTTACTCCGGGTGCTCCGGTTTCCTCCCACAGCTCAAAGATGTGCGGGTTAAGTTGACTGGCCATGCTAAATTGCACCTTAGTGTCGGGGGATTAGTGGGGGGGGGGGGGTAAATGTGTGGGGTTATGGGAATAGGGCCTGGATGGGATTGTGGTTGGAACAGACTTGATGGGCCGAATGGCCTCCTTCTGCACTGTAGGGTTTCTATGATTCTATAAATGAATTCTGGGGCAAACCGTGGGTAGCTCCAGCTGTGAATCTGTTTGCCTGACCACCAGCCTTGAATGCCCTGAGTAACATATCGGAAATCTTTAAACTTAGCTTCAGTAACAAGGAAATATTTTGGCGGTATTTTATAATTGACATGCAACTAATCTCTCCGTTTCCTTTCAAAAAGAATGTTTTGAACGATTGGATTATTTACTCACTGAAATAAAAAAAAAGGAAATCCATTTTTTCCGAACTTTAGCGAACTTTCCACTCACATGGAGACAAGGTGAAAATATACCGGTGGATGTACAGATGTATTTGTTGAGCTTTTCGTTTGTTTTTAGACCAGGGGTTTGTTGTATTTCTTGTCTCTTCTGCAGTCCCCTGCTGTCAATGCATTAGTCCTGATTGAGGGCGGCACAGTGGCTAGCACTGCTGCCTCAGCGCCAGGGACCCGGGTTCAATTCTGGCCTCGGGTCACTGCCCGTTTGCACGTTCTCTCCATGCCTGCATGGGTTTCTTCTGGGGGCTCCGGTTTCCTCCCACACTCCAAAGATGTGTGGGTTAGGTGGATTGGCCATGCTAAATTTCCCCTTAGTGCCCCAAATGTGTGGGTGAGGGAGATTAGTGGGGTAAAAATGTGGGGTTATGGACATAAGGCCTGGGTGGGATGCTGTGTTGGAGAGTCGGTGCAGACTCTGTGGGCTAAATGGCCTCCTTCTGCACTGTAGGGATTCTATGATTAAATGAGGGAAAGTGCACGCAAACTACTTTCAACTCTCTGGAAACTGGCCATTTGGAGATGTATGGAAACTGTCTGGCCGACTCTGTTCGTTTTTAGTATTCCCTTGTTGGCAAGAACCAGATATTAATATATGGGTTCCTCAATTTGACACAGTTAACAAACCAAGATGGAAATGCTGCATGCAAACTCAGTTCAGCTGGACTGTGTGCTGACCTTTTATAGTCTTCTTCCTCAGTCACCAATGTAATACATTCAAAAGAATCTATTTTCCGTCTTTAATGGGCTTGTTCCCAGTGATGCGTTTGTTAAACTCATTGCACGATATCGTGTTTGATAAACTGGGTTTCTGGAGGATCTGAATATTGAATTGATTTGATTTATTATTGTCACATATATTGGGATACAGTGAAAAGTATTGTTTCTTGCGCGCTGTTACAAACAGAACAGTAAGAAGTCTCACAACACCAGGTTAAAGTCCAACAGGTTTATTTGGTAGCAAATACCATAAGCTTTCGGAGCACAGCTCCTTCGTCAGATGGAGTGGATCTGACGAAGGAGCTGTGCTCCGAAAGCTTATGGTATTTGCTACCAAATAAACCTGTTGGACTTTAACCTGGTGTTGTGAGACTTCTTACTGTGCTTACCCCAGTCCAACGCCGGCATCTCCACATCACAAACAGAACATACAGGAAAGGAGAGGGTGCAGAATACAGCGCTGCAGTCTCAGAGAGGGTGGAGAGAAAGCCATGATTTGGAGATGCCGGCGTTGGACTGGGGTGGGCACAGTGATCCAGTCTGTAATTATCTTGCGATTGTGTCTTTGTCTATATATGCCGTGTTTGTGAACTAACCTCCACTCACCTGATGAAGGAGCAGCACTCCGAAAGCTCGTGATTCCAAATAAACCTGTTGGACTTTAACCTGGTGTTGTGAGACTTCTTACTGTGAAGAGAAAGATCAGTTTAATATGTGATAGGACCATGGAATATGTATAAGCATGTGATTGTTGTACTATCTGATGTCCAGCATGGTATGAATAGAAATCCCTTCCAATTACACATTGGGAAGTCTGAAGCCATTGTTTGCAGTCCCCACTTCAAACTCTGTTCCCTAGCGACCAACTCCATCCCCTCCCCTAGCAACAGTCTGAGATTAAGCCAGTCTATTCGCAACCTCGCTGTCACACTTGACACCAAGATGAGCTACTGACCTCATATTCACGCCACCACTCAGGCTGCTTATTTCCATTTCCGTAGCATTGCCTGTCTTCACCCCTGCCTCAGCTCATCTGCTACTGAAACACTCGTTCATGCTGTCGTTACCTCGACACTTGACTATTGAAAAGCAGACTGGACTGGTCTCCCGCATTCTGCCCTCTGTATACTTGGACTCATTTCAAACTCTGCTGTCTGTGTCTTAACTCACACCAAGTCTTGTTAACCTACCCCCCCCCCCCCCCAGTGATTGCTGATCCACACTGGCTCCTTACCCGGTCTGGCCTACATGTGACTCCATGTGACAGCAATGTGGTTGACTCAACTGCCCTCGGGCAACTTTAAAATTCCCCTCCTCGTTTTCAAATCCCTTTATAGTCTTGTTTTTCCCTATATCTGTAATCTCCTTCAGCCTCACAACCCTCCGAGATCTCTGAGCTCCTTGAATTCTGGCCTCTTGAATATCCCCAATTTTTATTGCTTTGCACAGATTGCAGGACCTTCAGTTCCCTAAGCTCTGGAAATTCCTCCTTAAACCTCTCCGCTCTCTACTTCGCTTCCCTCTTTTAAGGGAAGGCAATGGCCTAGTGGTCTTATCACTGGACTATTAATCCAGAAACTCAGATAATGTTCTGGGGAGCCCGGGTTCGAATCCCACCACGGCAGATGGTGTAATTTGAATTCCATAAAAAATTTCTGGAATTAAGAATCTACTGATGACCATGAAACCATTGTCGATTGTTGGAAAAACCCATCTGGTTCACTAATGCCCTTTAGGGAAGGAAATCTGCCATCCTTACCCGGTCTGGTCTACATGTGACTCCAGAACCACAGCAATGTAGTTGACTCAACTGCCCTCGGGCAACTAAGAATGGGTGAGAAAGGCTAGCCAGCGAGTGATGCCCATTTCTCACAAATGGATAAATGAGATTCCTTCAGACTTTGACTAAGCTTTTGGACATCTGACCTAATAATCCTCTTATGTGGCTCGGTATCAGACTTTGTTTTATCATGTTCCTGTGGAATTCCTTGGGAACTTTGAGGTGATATATGGAAATAAGTTGCTGTTGTTTACCTTGGACACATTTTGGCAAGTTCAGTTTACAAAGTGGAACAAATACTTGTAAGGAGCAGCTGCTCACCCATAAACACATCCAGCATGTGACCACTCTGGTCGTATTCAGCTTTATTTAGGTCTTATCTTTATTACTCTTCTTTTGCAGGTAATGAAAGAAATCAGTTGGGTGTTTGCTGAAAGTGACGGCGCCTTACACAACTTGTTCCCTCCTGAAGGAGTACCGACAGATTAGAAAACCTCCTCAGTCAGATAAGCAGGGCCGCTCGAGAGAAGGAAGTAAGAGCCCATATTTCTGGGAAGCCTAGAATTCTCTTTCAAAACACAAGGACCGTGCAAAAATGGAGGCAGTTTCCCAAGACTCGCAAATGGAGTGCCAGATTTGTTTTAATTACTACAGCCCCTGTCGCCGCCCTAAGCAACTGGACTGTAAGCACACTTGCTGCTCTGTCTGCCTGCAACAGATGAGGAGCAGTCAGAAGGAGCTGATGTGCCCCTGGTGTCGGAGTGTCACCAAGCTCTCGCCCAGCCTCTCGGTATCCCAGCTGCCTGATGACCCAGAGATCGTCACGGTAGTCAGCATCCCCCACACTTCCGACCGCACCCCCGTCTTCATCAGGCTTCCAAGCAGCGGGTGCTACATGGTCCCTCTGACTGTAACAAAGGAGAATGCGCTGCTGCCGGGGGAAGGGGGCTGCCAACTGCTGCCAGGGAATCAGCGGAAGACGGTAACCGCGGTGCTGATCCCCGGGGAACAGCAGCAGCTTCGACAGCACCAGGTGCCGAATGGACTGCGGGAGGACGAGGAAGAGGAGGAAGGCAGGGAAGGAGTAAAAACCTCCACTTGCTCAGGTGTTTGCACTGTGCTACTCGTGGCGTGTGTCCTCCTGTTCCTGCTTGGCATCGTCCTGCATAACATGTCCTGCATATCCAAGCGGTTTACCGCCATTTCCTGTGGCTGAGATAATCACCAACCTGCAAAAGGCGTTCAAATTTTACCCACGTGCACGATACCCGGACGATTTCTGAACTGGAGAACGTAAAGCATTTAGTCTCTTAAAGCATGGGCTACAGACTGATACTGGGGAAGTTGAACAAAGGCATAAAACTGCAAGAATGATTCATTTGGGAAGTGATTCTTACCTAAGGTGTAATCTGCTAGATCAGCTGACAACTACTTTGTGGTGGATTTTGATAGGGGTGGAAGCTAGAAAGCGTGCACAATTGATAGAAAGCAACTTCCCTTTATGTGGCATTGTATTTCTAAACCGCTATTAACTATAGTCTCCCCTTTAATGGGCGATGCAATAAAAGTATTCACAGTGTAACTTGAGTCCGTCTGCTGTTAATGTTGGTAGGCAGCATCAGTAGATACATCAAAATCTCTAGCCCATCCTTTCAAAACCTGGGCTTTAAATCATTGTCATTCATCGAGTTGTAGCAATCTCCAGAAGTAAAGCTCATATTTTGTCACCTCTGGGATGGGAGAACAGGGTTTTAGACAGGTGCTGTCAAACAAACAGAAAAACATTGACATTTTATTTGGGGCTCAATTGTATAAATTGGTCTATACTTGTAATATTTTAATTTTTTGGACAAACAAATTGAGCTTGATCTAGTTTTTATTTTGCTTTTAGATTTGTATATACAAGAGTAGCAGTTTTTAAGTCTAGTACTCATCACAGTGATGTATATTCGGGGGGAACATAAATGGATTTAGACAATTTTGGTCACTTATTAAATGGGGCTGGCTGTTTGCCATATTTTATGTGTGCAGATATTGAAGAACAAATGGTAGACTGAATTGTGGTTACACTTTTTTGCCAGCGCGAAACGGAACGATGCTAGTGGATTATTTTAGTTCATATTTGATTGTGTGATAATTCATCTATTTACAAGGTATGTTTGATACATCCAATTGGACGTCATTTCCGACAGTGGCAAACTTCAAATTGTGAGTTAACCTAGCGGCAAAGACAAATGGTCATTTTTAATGTGACAAAGGCTGATTTTACTCATCTGGGGCTTTCAGGCTGTTTGGGACTTTGCACCTTTCTGCCTGACTGAATACAAATGACTGGCCTTTGAATGCACACCGTTTTAAATGTGGAAAGAAAAACGTGAATTCATTCGCTGTTAAAGACGTGATTTGGTGTCCTGTGGTTGGTGCTAGATGTTTGAAGAGGCTTGAATGGAGGTGGCAAGGAATATCAGAAAAGCAATGCTTGGCGTCCCAGCTAATTTCGAGTGAGAAGAACCATCCATTATGACTTAAGTTGACAAGACAGAGAAATAGAATTAGACGCTGTGGATGGAGCCAGATTGAAATGTTGAGGGTGCATTGTCAGGCTTTCTTCACATCTCCAGGTAAAGGATAATTGCACACTCTGCTTTCATTTAGACTTTGTCGTCTTTCGAGACAAGACAAGTAAACATTCCATGCATCCAGTGTTTTACACAGTTTCTCCCTGCGGATTTCTAAGTAGGAAGTTCAGACACGTCTGAAATGCAGCAATTTCCCTCAAAATCATTTCCACCAATTATATCCGCGGAACCACCGTTTATTTGAATTTGCTTGGCTATTTTCATGGACAGTCTTCATCGTTATCCCAGTGGGGTAACTGGGCGACAGGGATTTTACCGGAGTCTGCTCTCGTTCAGTGGGATGCAAGTGGTAGCAAATTCTTTTGTCTGACGGAACAAGCAAGAGCGGGTTGATATAGAGCAGTGATACGTCTCCAGCCGGTATCTCACAGTGACTGCTGCCCGCACATGTTGTGAAATGGTTTTAACCTTTTTCACGGGGTTATTTGTTTTACAGAGCTGTCATTGTGAGTAAGCCAGCTGAGGTTTCTGAGCTGCCAATGTGTGCACATACCTGTGGTAACCTGCCAAAAGATGTGTATTTTTTAAGAGGAAGTGAAGCCGCTGTGCTTAGTTGCTGACTGTTGTATTGTCACGGTGTTCTAGTAACAGACAGAAATGCATGGAGCTGCAGTAGTGCAATCTTTTTCTCACTGACCTATTTTTTACCAGGCAGTGTTCTGAACATGCCCATTCTTTGTATTGATGTTCATTTTTGTTTAATAATGATTGTAAGGAGTGCGTTGATATAAATAGACCACTGTACTGTGACACTGGTTGTATTGACAACATTACTCAAGAGTTTATAATAAACTTCAATAAACATTGTCTAATTTCTTTATTCAAGTGACAACACACTTGTCTCTGGAAAATATCAGTTGCTTCAGTCTGCAGGAAAACAAGGCCATGGAGGATTTCTGCTTTTGGTTTTGCACAGTGGTTCGTACTGCTGCCTCACAGCGCCAGGGACCCGGGTTCAATTCCCAGCTTGGGTCACTGTCTGTGTGGAGTTTGCACGTTCTCCCCGTGTCTGTGTGGGTTTCCTCCAGGTGCTCCGGTTTCTTCCCACAGTCCAAAGATGTGCTGCTTAGGTGAATTGGCCATGTTAAAATTCTCCCTCAGTTACCCGAACAGGCGCCGGACTGTGGCAACTGGGGGATTTTCACAGTAACTTCATTGCAGTGTGAATGTAAACCTACTTGTGACACTAATAAATAAACTTTACTTAACTATGCAATACCCAGCTTGGGTCACTGTCTGTGTGGAGTCTGCACGTTCTCCCTGTGTCTGCTTGGGTTTCCTCCGGGTGCTCCCGTTTCCTCCCACAGTCCGAAAGACGTGCTGGTTAGCTGCATTGGCCATGGTAAATTCTCCCTCAGATTACCTGAACAGGCGCTGGGGTGTGGCAACTAAGGGATTTTCATAGTAACTTCACTGCAGTGTTAATGTAAGCCTACTTGTGGCACTAATACATAAATAGAAATAAACCTGGTGAGATCATTTTCCTCCTGAGGTTTTCCCAGTAACCAGAAAATTGAGGTATAAAATCTGCACCAGTAGAGTTTGTGTTGTTGACAGCAGCAACTTTATCATTATGGATCTGTATTCTCCATACAACAGAAGATTAGCTGGGCTAACAAGCAAGAAACTAAAGTGCTCATCAAAATGAGTGTCTGGTGTTATCCGGGCCAGAGTGGCAGTCACAGTCAGATTGCCACTCTGTTACTCTTTGCTTACCTTTGTCAGGAGCTGCAGATTTCTTGCTAAAACTTCCAACTCGGGCTGGGTGAGAAAAGTGCAACGTAGCGGCTTCCTGTGACCTTTGGCACAGGGGAAGTAAAGCCACGCCCCCTTTTTTTAATAGCATCAACTGCCGCAAGCGGGGTAAGTTTAAAGGTCGCAGCCACTTTGAGACACTAGGGATAAGTGTATCAGGAAAGTGGGCGAGAGCTTAGGCTGGTGAGGTGCCAAATAATGGGTTGGGTGAGGTAGAATGGGTCGGGGTTTTGAGTGGTCAGTCAGGTTAGGATTAGTCAAGGATCTGGGAGGGTAGTCGTGGTGGGGAATGGTTGGGACGTAGTCAGGAGGGTCAGATGTTGGGTGTTGGGATTAGTAGGGCAGCGGGAGGGGGGTATTAGAGGGGTCAGGGGATGTGAGTTGGGAAGTAGATGGGTTGGGGGGGGGGAGCGGGGTGTAAAGTCATGGTTGAGAGAGTAGCCAGGTCTGGTTGGGGGCTGTCGGGGGGTTCAGGAGGGTAGTTGGCTGGTGGGGGTGGGGAAGGGTGGGGCTGAAGGATCCAGTAGAGGAGGAAGTACTATAGTTGCCCAGTATTCAGAAATGGTCTTAATCCTTCTAATTTTCTTGTGTAACTATTCTGCTAAGAGAGACTTGATTTAAATCAGGGTTTTGGATGGTTTACAGTCTGGGTAACTGCCCATTGGGAGTTTGAATTTTCCGGGTAATTCCCATACAGTCCTTGTGTGGGGAATTCCAGTGTGACCCTTGCGCATCTCCTAGGTTACCACTGGGGTATGACCCCCCCCACTGGGGAATGGAAGTTCTGGCCCATTTCTAACTGGACAATGACAACGCACAATCCAGGACTGGCAACTTTGGATCTTATCCATTTTTTCCAGTATCATCTTACTATAAATTGAGTTGGAGATTTGAACAAATTGCGATATCTATTCTGGTTGGAAAAGATAAAGTGTGGGTTTCCAAACAATTCTTAAGCGGCGGAAGAAAAGGCGAAAAAGTACGTTTCTGTTTTTTGCACGCTGAAGCCCAGGTGTTAATGAAGGATATGAATTCTGATACACATCTGTGATTGGCTAGCTATGTAATTGGGATCAGGGAGCCAGTTCCTCCAAGCCGAGCATTGGTGATTCGATAGATTGTTTACCTGAAGGTGTTCCTTTCAGGTTATAAGATATGAACAACTAATAGTCTTAAAGAACTCATGGAACCAAAGGAAACCATTGATCCACCCTCTCTGGTGCTGGTCAATAAAGAGTTTAATCTCACTATCCACCTGGAGCTCTGTAGGTTACGGCACTCTAAGTGCACATCCAAGTATTTTATTAAACGTGATGAGGGTTTCTGCCACCACTTCCCTTTCAGGCAGTGAGCTGCAGACCCCCACCATACTCTGAGTGCAAGAAATCCTCCTCAGCTCCCCGCTAACTCTTCTGTTAATGAATTTAAATCCGTGCCCCCTGTTAATGACCTTTCTGCTGACGAAAGTAGTCCTTACTGTCCACTGTATCTCATTCCAACATACTCAAATCTCCCCTCCGCTTCCTCTGTTCTACAGAAAACGATCCCTCCCTATACAACCCTTCCTCACTGCTAAAATTCTCCATTCTTGTCAACATCCTCGTAACTCTCCTGTGTATTCTCTGTGGAATCACATCCTGTAAGGCGGTGGCTAGAACTGTACACATTACTCTCGCTGTGACTTCAACTAGTGTTATATAAGTTCTAGCACTCTCCCTGTTCCTTTGTTCTATGCTTTGGCTAATAAAGGGAAGTATCACCTATGTTTTCTTAAGCTCTTTATATCTACCTGTCTTGTTACCTTCAGGGACCTGTAGACGTGTACTTCAAGGTCCCTCTTCTTCTACACTTCTCAGAATCCTGCTGTTTCTTGTGTGTGTTCTTTTTGCCTTGTTTCTCCTTTCCACGCCACCTCATATTTCTCCAGATGGAATTCCATGTGGCACTTTTTGGCTCACCTGACTAGTCCATTGATTTATACTTTAATATTTCATGGGATGTGGGCTAGGCCAGCATTTATTGCCCATCCCTAATTGCCCTTGAGAAGTTGGTAGTGAATTGCCTTCTTGAACTGCTGCAGTCCATGTGGTGTAGGTACACACTTAGTGCTGTTGGGGAGGGAGTTCCAGGATTTTGACCCAATGACTCTCACAAACCACGCTGATGTTATCTGCGAGGGTGTCTCTGGTGTTCAACAAAGAACAACAAAGAACAATACAGCACAGGAACAGGCCCTTCGGCCTTCCAAGCCCGTGCCTCTCCCTGGTCCAAACTAGACCATTCTGGCGGTGAATATTTTTTTTGAAATGGTGTGAGGAGTTACATGAAAAGCATCCGTGAGAATAACCAGCTTAGTCGTAGTATAACAATTACTAAATTAAAGAAAAGACAAATTCACACGAACATGACTATAATTCTAGAAGACACATAAACACCAGAGTAATACACATACACACAGATTTATCTAGAAATTACCCCTTGTTCCAAACTCTATCCCAATACCTGAACTCAGTAAGACATCCCCGTTCATAGAATCATAGAATCCCTACAGTGCAGAAGGAGGCCATTCGACCCATTGAGTCTGCACTGACCACAATCCCATCCAGGCCTTATTCCCATAATCCCACACATTTACCCTGCTAACCCCCCTGACACTAGGGTCAATTTAGCATAGCCAATCAACCTAACCCGCACATCTTTTGAGTGTGGGAGGAAACCAGAGCACCCGGAGGAAACCCACACAGACACAGGGAGAACATGCAAGCTCCACACATACAGTGACCCGAGGCCAGAATTGAACCCAGGTCCCTGGCGCTGTGTGGCAGCAGTGCTAACCACTGTGCCACCGTGTCGCCCCTTTAGTTGTGCCAGACATAATTCTGTGAGAGAAATTTCTACTCTCTCACAAACTATAAATCTCTATAAACTGTTCCCTAAGCAACATCCACCTTAAACAAATCTATAAGTCAAATTCAGCTTATAGTTACCACACAATACCAGGAGGATGATCCAGTCTGGGACACATCCCTTCCTGGTGCAGGGGACAGAGATAAACTGCCTTTATGAAGATTTTTGCATTAACTTAGCTCTAAGAGACCGCTGCTACTAGCTGGCTGGCTGTTAGCTGTTTCCCTGGCTTTCATGTGAGATGTTACCCTGGCCTTCCCGTGATGATAAACTGACCTTCCAGTGAGACATTAAACTAGCCTGTCTGCTTCTGCAGAAGTTGACAATTATACCCCTGGGCTTCTTTGATTCTGCGCACCGTTCATTCCTGACTCTCGAAAATTAGCACCTGTTCATCTTGATAAATTACTTCCTGATGATATAGGACTAGTTACATCTGATCTTATCTAGATGTCTGCTAATCTCATTACTGGGAAAAAAGCGCATCTCAGTGGTCCCTTTGAACGTGGCTGTCACTGTCACCAGGCAGATTCTCCCTTTTTGCTATGTAGTTTACATCGCATCATTCTCTTTGTTAATTCTGCGTCTGCTTGTTACCAGGCAAATCTATAAAATGGCAGTGAGGTAGGGGTGGAATGTTTCCTAGTCAGGATGGTGAGTGGCTTGGAGGGGAAATGTAGGTGATGGTGTTCCCATTTATCTTCCTGCAGTCTGTAGCTTTCTTCCTGACTGTCTACCATGTGGCCAATTTCAGTATTTGCAGATTTCTTAATCATCCTTTCTCTGGTTAAGTGTAAATCATTGATAAATACCACAAACAGCAAAGTAGCCAGTATCATAGAAATCATAGAGTACAGAAAGAGGCCATTCGGCCCATCGAGTCTGCACCGACCACAATCCCACCCAGGCCCTACCCCCATATCCCTACATATTTACCCACTAATCCACGCATCTCAGGACACTAAGGGCAATTTTTAGCATGGCCAATCAACCTAACCTGCACATTTTTGGACTGTGGGAGGAAACCGGAGCACCCGGAGTAAACCCACGCAGACACGAGGAGAATGTGCAAACTCCACACAGACAGTGACCCAAGCCGGGAATCGAACCCGGGACCCTGGAGCTGTGAAGCAGCAGTGCTAACCACTGTGCTACCGTGCCGCCCATCTCTCCTGTCAGAAAAATACCTGGCAACCATCACTCTGTTTCCTCATTCTTTTTCTGTGCATCAAATAGCTTAGATACAAACTGCTGAAATTTACCACAAGATAATACCCACCTTTATCACTAAAGTTTTCTGCAGAGCACTTGGCTCACCTCACAATTAGATTGAGTGTATTAGTCCACGTGAGGATCTGATTGTTGTGAAATAGGTTCTTATGACTGCTAGCTGGAAATTATCCAGAGCTGCGTCTGGCTCAATCTCTGCTGCTTTTAGCAATCAGGATAAACACTGACTAACTGGTAGAAGGTTTTGTCAGCGTTACCGCACCATTCAACATCCAATCTCATGTTGCATTACAGAAATTATGCTGCATTATATCTACAATAATAGATACAATGTTCACCAGTGTTAAGTGTCACCTTGCCTCAGTGGTAGACTTGTCTGTGTGTCAGAAGGCTGCAGATCTTGAGTGTATAATCCAGTGCGACACAGGTATTCAGGGTGGGGTGTGTGGTGTGTTACTGGAGGTGCGGTCATTGGGGTCAAACTGTCAGGCGAGAACCTGCCCGAATGTTCAGGTGGAACTAACCGATTCCATGACAGTTTTCACAGGGAAATGGGGTATCCCTGACCAACATTTTTCCTTCACCTAAATCAAATTTAATCAATCATCACATTGCTTTAGGGACCTTAAGATAAAAGCAAAATACTGCGGATGCTGGAATCTGAAACAAAAACAGAAAATGCTGGAAAATCTCAGCAGGTCTGATGGCCTCTGTGGAGAGAGAATAGAGCCAACATTTCCGACACACCTTGGCTCTAATCCCTCTCCACAGATGCTGTCAGACGTGCTGCGATTTTCCAGCATTTTCTGGTTTTGCATTAGGGACCTTGCTGGGTAAATTTGCTGCTAAATTTGCCTACAAAAAAAACAACTTTGATTATGTTTCAACTTAACTGACTTGGAGCATTTCTGGATGTGGGAATGTGACAGGTGCTATACAAATGCAAATATTACATCTAATGCTCTCTGCCAACTGATCTCCATGTCCAATCAGAAGCAGCGTTATTTATGGTGATATCATTTTTATTTTGTGAACTACCCGAGTTCTACACGAGTCATTCCTCTTTTGCCAAATAAAGTAAGACTAGCTGGCAGTAAAATACAAAAAAAGCAGAAAGGTTAGTTCTCCAATAAGAACAGTTGTAACAAAAGCTTCAAAAGTGGGTATAGTACGATATTTCTGAAACAAATTCCATTCCTCCCAAAATTCCCTGAAGGTGACAACATCCCACATTGGTCCATTTCCGAACAAGGGATCACCAAAAAATTGTCTTAGGTACAATGAGTCCTTAAAATAGACCTTCCATTGGAAAGGGCAGCAGAGCGGCACAGTGGTTAGCACTGCGGCCTCATAGCGCCAGGGATCCAGGTTCAATTCCTGGCTTAGGTCACTGTCTGTGTGGAGTTTGCACGCTCTCCTCATGTTTGCGTGGGTATCCTCCGGGTGCTCCGGTTCCTCCCACAGTCCAAAGATGTGAGGGCTAGGTGGATTAGCCACGGTAAATGTGTGGGGTTGGGGGATGGGGCAAGGGGGGTGGGCCTGGCTAAGATGCTCTTTCAGAGAGTTGTTGCAGACTCGATGGGCCGTATGGCCTCCTTCTGCACTGTAGGGATTCTAGCCCAGACTGTTGTATACAGTTCTGTGTTCTCATTGACCCGAGTCATTAGCTCCAGTCTCGCTGCTGTGACGTTTGTTGGATTTTTGTAGCACACTAATCTTCGTAATGAGGAAAGGGCAAAGCTGTGGCATTAACAGTGTTGCTGATAACACCTCCCTCCGGTTACTAAAGTATGTGTGAGAAAAGATATGTTAGGAGAATATTCCTATCGTCTTGTTCAAGAAAAAAATTATAGATTGTCTTAATAAATTGTTAACCGGGAAATGATGGCCATCAAAATAATGGTGAGATGAATGGTGCTGGCTGTTATTTATGTACAGATGTTGCGGCAGGTTCAGGTGTGGGACAGTTGCGGCAGGTTCAGGTGTGGGACAGTTGTGGCAGGTTCAGGTGTGGGACAGTTGTGGCAGGTTCAGGTGTGGGGCAGTTGTGGCAGGTTCAGGTGTGGGACAGTTGTGGCAGGTTCAGGTGTGGGACAGTTGTGGCAGGTTCAGGTGTGGGGCAGTTGTGGCAGGTTCAGGTGTGGGACAGTTGCGGCAGGTTCAGGTGTGGGACAGTTGCGGCAGGTTCAGGTGTGGGGCAGTTGCGGCAGGTTCAGGTGTGGGGCAGTTGCGGCAGGTTCAGGTGTGGGGCAGTTGCGGCAGGTTCAGGTGTGGGGCAGTTGTGGCAGGTTCAGGTGTGGGGCAGTTGTGGCAGGTTCAGGTGTGGGGCAGTTGCGGCAGGTTCAGGTGTGGGGCAGTTGTGGCAGGTTCAGGTGTGGGGCAGTTGTGGCAGGTTCAGGTGTGGGGCAGTTGCGGCAGGTTCAGGTGTGGGGCAGTTGCGGCAGGTTCAGGTGTGGGGCAGTTGTGGCAGGTTCAGGTGTGGGGCAGTTGTGGCAGGTTCAGGTGTGGGGCAGTTGCTGAGTGAGACAGACTGCTCCACTGTTAACTCTGTGAAAGCAGCATTTTGCTGTCTATCTCCCTTTTGAAATTACTTGAGCAGTGTCAAATTACTGTATTCATGCGACAAGTACAAACTAAACTGACCACAGGAAGGTAGAGCCGCTCTGACTTGAGGCAAGGAGCCTCGTTTGAAGTCAATTAAAACCTGCACATTTTCAGCTAAACCTGGATTAGCTGTCGGAGATTCTTTTAACAATGTGTAAACGGCTAATTACTGCCAGTGAACTTTCCCAAGGTGGTGCCAGAGTGAGGTGACTTCTTGCAAGCTGTGCCCAGCATACCTTCTAATTCTATCGTTTACTCTCGTTCTACACTTCTAAAACTTCATTCTAACTCCTTTCATTAAGTTGATCTTTCTCTGCACCCTAGCTTTCTCCTGCGCTCTCTCCTTTCCTTCTCTATGAACAGTATGCTTTGTCTGCGTAGCGCACAAGAAATAATACCTTTCACTGTATGCTAATACATGTGACAATAATAAATCAAATCAAAAATCAAAATGCTGGCACCAAAATTTAACAAGACCGGACTGTCCTTTCTTCAACTTTTAATTGTTGATGGAAATTTTAAGACTGCGAAACGTACGCCGGAATTCTACCGCCCCACCTGCCACGGAATCGGAGCGGGTGAGGGGTGGAGTAAACCCAGGCGGGAATTTCCAGTCTCACTTGCGTAACGTCGTAAAATCCCTAATCTTTATAAAACACTTTTCCTTTCTTGTTTCTTTTCTCTTTGTTCTTTAATCCAATGTTTTTCTGTACCTGATTTGACATTGAATTCACCCATCGCTAATTTGCATTTCCTCCTCAATCCTTGCACTGTTTATTTCGCAATCCTTTGATTAAGAAGCGACTGTTACACAGCTGATTGCACTGGCAGCATTGTTATCAGCTCACACTTCCAGCAACCTATTATACAAAGTACCATTAAGGTCAAATGGCAAGGGCAAGCCTCTGTAACAGCAGTCACTGCTAGATTCATGCTGACAGCAATGATGGTGCAATATTCAGGAACTAAAAGCAGAATTGGAAAAGCAGCCAAAGGTTCCCTCAACCTTCTGGTTTCTGGGTGGTTGGCGATACCCCAGAAGATGTGTTGGCGGACCCCCTGGAAGCCCCCCGCTCAAGGACTGTGTGGGAATTACCCAGGAGGTTTCAACTTCCATTGGACAATTACCCCACGTGTGGAACTCTCCAAAGTTGGAGGCCTGGAATAGTTCCGACTCTCTTACAGAATCATAGAATCCTACAGTGCAGAAGGAGGCCATTCGGCCCATCAAGTCAGCACCGACTACAATCCCACCCAGCCCCTATCCCCGTAGCCCCACTTATATACCCTAGCTAGTCCCCCAGACACTAAGGGTCAATTTAACACAGCCAATCAACCTAACTCGCACATCTTTGGGCTGTGAGAGGAAGCCAGAGCCCACGGAGGAAACCCACGCATATACGGGGGGAATGTGCAAACTCCGCACAGATGGTGACTCAAGCCGGGAATCGAACCCTGATCCCTGACGCTGTGAGGCAGCAGAATCATTACCCGGGAAAGGTTTGAAGGATTAAAACCACTTCTATCTATTGGGTAATTATAGTACTGACCCCCCTGACCCTTCACTGGACACCTACCCTTTGACTATTTTCCCGACTTGTTCCCACAACCCCTGATGCCTTCTCCGGAACCCCCTGACCACCCAACTGGCCGACTCCTGTTCCTATATTATTATGACTATCCCACAATCCCCCAAACCTTCCCCCCCAACTACTCCCCATCCCTGAAACCCCCGACTGTCCCCATCACCCAACTCGCCCCCAACCCTGACTACACTCCCGACTCCCTGATTCCCCAGTTACAGACCATTCCCCCACTCTCCCTCTGACTATCCAACACCTACCAACCACCTGACATTTCCGACTCACTCAAACCCGCACTCATTTACCCCTGACACTTGCCTCCCTCTCCTAGCTTGTCAAAGTAGCATTTAAACAATGGACACATGTAAACATATTGAAATACAGCAGGTGGTGCTGTAAAAATGGGGCATGGTTTCATTTCCCTGAAGCTCCAACACGACACTGAAGGACTCCAGGAGAAGCGACATTCCACATTTTTCAGCGGGCCCTGGTCAGACTTCTGGGAGAGAAACGAGGAGCTCCAACCTGAGGTAGCGAAATAATAATGGGGGTGCCAATCCAACAGTGATGCCACTCCCTGGTGGAAGATTTGGCCCATGAAGATTCTTGGCCATTGGTGAGATGAGCTAGTGAAGATGTAAAATAAAGTCTTCAGTGAATGCACAGCTGATGTGATGGGAAAAGCCAAACTCCTTTTCAATGCTATTAAATAAATAGCAGCATTGATGAACTGGAGGTTGTGGGGAAAGATACATCAGGACTATTTCCTCGGGTGGATGGAGCTATTACAAGGGGGCATAACTACAGGGTTCATGGTGGGAGATACAGGAAGGATATCAGAGGTAGGTTCTTTACGCAGAGAGTGGTTGGGGTGTGGAATGGACTGCCTGCAGTGATAGTGGAGTCAGACACTTTAGGAACATTTAAGCGGTTATTGGATAGGCACATGGAGCACACCAGGATGATAGGGAGTGGGATAGCTTGATCTTGGTTTCGGATAAAGCTCGGCACAACATCGTGGGCCGAAGGGCCTGTTCTGTGCTGTACTGTTCTATGTTCTCTAAGTTTAGTGACACAGGTAAACATTATCAAAAGCTGAAGAGATAAGTATTCACAGTGGGTTCAGTCATTTATTATCATAGAATCCCTACCGTGCAGAAGCAGGCCATTCGACCGATCAAGTCTGCACTGACACTCCAACAGAGTATCTTACCCAGGACCCCCACCTTATCCCTGTAACTCTGCAGTTACCCCACTAATCACCATAACCTGCACATCTTTGGATACGAAGGGGCATGACCAAGGCACTTAACTCGCACATCTTTGGACTGTGGGAGGAAACCGGAGCACCCGGAGGAAACGCACGCAGACTCGGAGAGAATGTGCAAACTCCACCCAGACCATGACCCAAGGTCAGAATTGAACCCAGGTCCCTGGCGCGGCGAGGCAGCAGTGCTAACCACTGTGCCACCATGCCGCCCATGAAGAACACCGACGAAATGTGAAGATTTCAGAGTTAATTGACATGGCGAGCGAAATGAAACAATTACCCATCTCGCCATGATGCACCCGCTGATCCTACACATTGTCCAGCTCCTCAGATTGATGGAAGATTGGGTCAGAGACAGAGACCTGAGGTTTGGCATTATCAATGAGTGGGAAGGTTGTACGAGATTGAAGGATTTCTTTTAGTAATTGGAACTATTCCAAATGCCCAAGATGTTACAAGATATTTTGCCTTTAAAGATGTCAGGAATTGACACTGGGATAATTGGTTTGAGTTTCATGGATCAACTTTTGGACCCATTATTCTCAGCACTGCTTCGCTTAGACTCGAATATTTTAAAAATAAATAGTTTCTGGTTTAAAATCCCTTTAAGCAACAATAATGTACACAAATATTGTATATCTGAAAGACGTGCTGGTTAGGTGCATTGACCCGAACAGGTGCCGGAGTGTGGCGACTAGGGGAATTTCACAGTAACTTCATTGCAGTGTTAATGTAAGCTTTACTTGTGACTAATAAATAAACTTAAAAAAATATACGTTACTTTAAAATATTTCTACACACATTTTTGATATATTTCTACCTTTCAATAGTTTTGTGGTTTTACTCAAGATGATTCTATTAGCTCCAATGTAATATTCTTAGGATGGGAGTGGAACCAGGATGTACAATGTTCGTAAGCCGTCACTTTTAGTTTAGCTAAATAACTTACCAGACCAAATTTGTTGATTCCTATGTAAAGTTTTTCTGCCAAAGTTCAGTTGTCCTATTTCACAGAAGCTGAGCTAAAACTAAATGTCAAAAGGTCATTGACCTGAAATGTTATCTCTGGTTCTCTCCCCACAGATGCTGCCTGACCTGCTGAGTATTGCCAACATTTTCTGTTCTTGCTTTAGATTTTCAGCATCTGCAGTTTTTTAATTTTATCATCTATGAAAATCTATATAGCCTCTATTACCATATCATCCATGGGCTGCTGGTATGTGTAAGATCATGCAATATACCCTTTTTTTACCAATTTACCCATTGTGCTCAAAACAGTAGATTGTTTTCCAGCTGAGATAAAAGAGCCTCGGGCCGTTATTTCAAAGAAGAGTTGGGAGTTCCCCCTTGTGGGCCTGGATAATCTTTATCCCTTACAAAACATCATGAAAAGCTCTGGATGGCACGGTGGTTAGCACTGCTGCCTCAGGGACCGGGTTCAATTCCGGCCTCGGGTAACTGACTGTGTGGAGTCCACATGTTCTCCCTGTGTCTGTGTGGGTTTCCTCCGGGTGCTCCAGTTTCCTCCCACAGATGTGCAGGTTAGGTTGATTGGCCATGTTAAATTGCCCCTCAGCGTCAGGGTAAATAGGTGGGGTTACAGGGATAGGGCCTGGATGGGATTGTAGTCGATGCAGACTCAATGGGCCAAATGGTCTCCTTCTGCGCTGTAGGGATTCTATGATTCTAACTCACCTTCGACAGCACCTTCCAAACCCACAACTTCTACCACCTAGAGCAGCAGATGCATGGAATCACCACCACCTGCAAGTTCCCCTCCAAGCCACTCGCCATCCTGACTTCACTGTTCCTTCACTGTCGGTGGGTCAAAATCCTGGAACTCCCTCCCTAACAGCACTGTGGGTGTATTTACACCAGATGGACTGCAGCGGTTCAAGAAGGTGGCTCACCACTGTCTGATTAAGTCTGATTAAGGATGGGCAATAAATGTTGGGACTCGCCAGCGACACTCACAATCTATAAATGAATCAAAAGATGATCTGGTCATTATCACATTGCTGTCTATGTGACCTTGAAATTGGCTGCTGCATTATGGTACTAACAACACTTTAAAAATGGTTGTAAATGCATTTTGGGAGATTGTGAGACTGTGAAGGGTAAAACATAAATGCAAGTTTTTAGGGTGCTCAGACAGTAGTTTACTTTTTAATTCTTCAGTAATTCCGTGAACGAGATAAAGTCATACTAACCACAACTGTTTTCATCGAATCCCTACAGTGCAGAAGGAGGCCATTCAGCCCATCGTGTCTGCACCGACCACAATCCCACACAGGCCCTATTCCCATAACCCCGCATATTTAACCTGCTAATCCCCCTGACACTAGGGTCAATTTAGCATGGCCAATCCACCTAACCCGCACATCTTTGGACTGTGGGAGGAAATTGGAGCACCCGGAGGAAACCCACGCAGACACGGGGAGAAGGTGCAAACTCCACACAGACAGACTTTTCAGAATTGCGTATTGCAATCTGATCTCGGTGTGCTACAGTGAGAGTCGAAACACTGTACAAAGTTTGTGAATTTGCTGGAGTCTGATTGGTGCTTATACACACGCAGTGAAGAATTACCAAACGGTCTCTGTGGCATAAATCTCAGCTGAAATGGAACCGTAAGCATATTTTTCATGCAAATTGACATTCCCTGGAAACATAATCCTCTTGACACAATATCATGCGGAACATTATAATTGCCTTAGCTACCTCTGAGGATAAACTCTGGGCTCCAACCTAATGATTTGCTGAAGTCCCACAGAGAGGGTGTTGATGTGATAGCAACTCTTAATTGCCTAGACTCACACCTCCAAACAGAGGCCAAAAGATTCACTCCAAGATTTGACTAATATTGAGACATGCCTGGGTGACCCTTGTAGTGTTGGGATCACAACTTTTCACTTTATACATCAATGATCGAGATGAATGAACTGAGCACATTGTGGCTACATTAGCAGATGATACAAAGATAAGTGGAGGGACAGGTAGTATTGAGGAGGCGGGGAGACTGCAGGTGGACTTGGACAGGCTAGGAGAGAGGGCAAAGAAGTGGCAGATGGAATATGACGTGGGAAAGTGTGAGGTTGTGCACTTTGGTTGGAAGAAGAGGCGCAGACTATTTTCTAAACGGGGAGAGAATTCAGAAATCGGAAGTGCAAAGGGACTTGGGAGTCCTAGTTCAGGATTCTCCAAGTTAGCTTGCAGGTTGAGTTGGTGGATAGGAGCGGCACGGTGGCACAGTGGTTAACACTGCTGTCTCAGCGCCAGGGACCCGGGTTCGATTCCCAGCTTGGGTCACTGTCTGTGTGGTGTTTGCATGTTCCCCCTGTGTCTGTGTGGGTTTCCTCCGGGTGCTCCGGTTTCCTCCCACAGTCTGAAAGATGTGCTGGTTAGGTGCATTGACCCGAACAGGTGCCGGAGAGTGGCGACGAGGGGAATTTCACAGTAACTTCATTGCAGTGTTAATGTAAGCCTACTTGTGACTAATAAATAAACTTTTACTTTAAAAAAGGCAGGGAAATGCAATGTTAGCACTCATTTCGAGAGGACAAGGATGCAAAAACAGAGGCGTACTGCTGAGGCTTTATAACGCTCTGGTCAGGCCACATTTGGAATATTGTGAGCAATTTTGGGCCCCGTATCTAAGGAAGGATGTTCTGGCCTTGGAGAGGGTCCAGAGGAGGTTCACGAGAATGATCCCAGGAATGAAAGACTTGACATACGAGGAGCGTGAGTGGACTCTGGGTCTGTACTCGATGGAGTTTAGAAGGATGAGGGGGGATCTTATTGAAACTTACAGAATACTGAGAGGCCGGGATAGAGTGGACGTGGGGAAGATGTTTCCATTAGTAGGAAAGACTAGGATCCGAGGGCACAGCCTCAGAGTAAAGGGACGACCCTTTAGAACAGAGATGAGGAGGAACTTCTTCAGCCAGAGGGTGGTGAATCTGTGGAATTCACTGCCACAGGCGACGGTGGAGGGCAGGTCATTGAGTGTTTTTAAGACAGAGATAGATAGGTTCATGGTTGATAAGGGGATCAAAGGTTACAGGGAAAAGGTGGGAGAATGGAGTTGAGAAACATATCAGCCAGGATCGAATGTCAGAGCAGACATGATGGCCTAAATCTGCTTCTATGTCTTATGGTCTTATGGACCTTATCCAGTTGTCCATGTGTTTGGCAAAGTCTTGAAACTTGCACCGAACCACCTTGCAAGATCGTGAGAGATTTCAGAGGCAAAAAAAGAAACCTCACATCCATTTGAATCTCTGAAAATTGATATCAATGTGTTCACGCTTCCTGCTGTATTCCAGATTTCACCTTCTGCCACACTTCACGCACAAAAGTTCATTCGTGCAAATCCTCTCCGTGGCCCAAGTTCCATTTCCCCAAAAGAGGGATGAATCAGAACTCTGGAACAATTAAATTATCGGTCTAAACACAGAAATATCTCACCGTAAGTATACTGTTAATAAGATATTCCTTCCACCAGCTCACTGCAGGCAAGCGCAAACAAATGCAAAGGATAATAACCTGATTAACAAGTGAAATGTACTTTTTGTATCTTTAAGTATCCTTATTGACATTTTAACCAGAACCTCCAGCAGCTCAGAAGGTTTGAATTCCTCCCAGAGGTGGGAGGGGTGAGTGTATTAGTTAAAGAAAGACCCATTCCTCTGCTTAACTGAGCCTGTATTGTCCAGATATTCCCACCTTGCTTCAGAGTGACTTTCTGAGTTAATCAGTGCACGGATTCAAAATGAACCTTTCCTCAGCTGACAACAATTAGAATTTTGCAAATGTCCAAAGAAAAATGACCACAAACTTCAGAACCTTTTGTGGAGAGGGGGTGGGTTTGGGGGGACGGGACCTGGCTTTGAAAATGAAACTTTGCAAGTGCTTGTTTTTACTTCAGAGATCATAGAATCCCTGTCGTGCATAAGAGACCATTCAGCCCATCGAGTCTGAACTGACTCTCTGACAGAGTAATTTACCCAGGCCCTCTCCCCCACCTGTAACCCCACACATTTCCCATGGCTAATCCATCTAACCTGCTCATCTTTGTGACACTAAGGAGCAATTTAGCACGGCCAATGCATCTAACTAGCATGTCTTTTGGACTGTGGGAGGAAACCAGAGCACCCGGAGGAAACCCACGCAGACATGGGGAGAACGTGCAGACTCCACACAGACAGTCACCCAAGGCCAGAATTGAATCTGGGTCCCTGGTGCTGTGAGGCAGCAGTATTAACCACTGTGCCACCGTGCCACCTTAGATGCTTTGAGGAGCTGGCTGATCGTCTAAGGCACAACTGGAGTCACCTTTCAAGGTTTGCAATATATTGTTCTGCCAACATTTTCAGATGAGAATGGGTGAATACGGCAATTTGAAAAGGTGGAGGTTTAAAGAATAGGTTAAACCCAGATAAGATATTGGGATAGATTATCATCTTCATTGCCTGGTTGGTAATCTGACGGAGTGGACCAAACACCAGTTAAAGAACCCCTCTGCTTTTCAGAATGTAAAGGGGGGGTCCTCTAACAAAATACTGAGTGACTATCTCCCCAGAGTACAACTCAGGAGCTGGAGTGGGAAATCTAACCCATCCTGGAAAGGCAAACCCCTTTTAACGTACTGATAATGTTAATAAGCGAGCTCTGTAACTATGCAAGTGCAAAATCATGACTTATGGTTATGGAAGAAGCTTTATCCATTATAATCCACATTCAAAACTGTGCTTGTGGTGCACTAAATATTCAGAATAGAGTAAAGACTGCTGCATAAATGTGCTCTGACAGATGTGCAAAGATGGAAGTTACATTTTAATCTGCATGGTAAGAGGAGAGTTGATACATGTGCAGCAATTGTAATCTACATGGTTCACTAGCCTTTCTGAATCTTTCCCAGTCACAATAGCAATTATTAAATGCAAATTCTACAACAGTGTTTGCACAGTGGTTAGCACTGCTGCTTCACAGCGCCAGGGACCTGGGTTCAATTATGACCTTGGGTCACTGTCTGCGTGGAGTTTGCACATTCTCCCCGTGTCTGCGTGGGTTTCCTCCGGCTGCTCCAGTTTCCTCCCAACGTCCAAAGATGTGCGGGTTAGGTGGATTGGCCATGCTAAATTGCCCCTTAGTGTCCAAAATTGTGCAGGTTAGATGGATTAGCCAAGGTGAATGTGCAGTGTTGCGGGGATAGGGCTGGGTGTGGGCCTGGCTCAGAAACGCTTTTGGAGAGTCGGTGCAGATTCGATGGGCCGAGTGGCCTCCTTCTGCACTGTAGGGGATTCTGTGATTCTAATAGAATTCATTTTGGGAAGTTAGTTTCACAAGACCACAGCGTGAAAGGGGTAACGCGACTTTGTTGATTTAGATACAATCTAAGAGAATTTTCAGACTTATTTTAAATGGCCAGCCAATTGCAGTAAGAAGTTTAACAACACCAGGTTAAAGTCCAACAGGTTTATTTGGTAGCAAAAGCCACACAAGCTTTCGAAGCTCTAAGCCCCTTCTTCAGGTGAGTGGATTGCAGCCAGCTTTGCCTCCAAATTTTCAACTGACATCTGAGCTCAGCAGCAGCATGTCAGGAAATCACTCCACAGATCAAGAGATTTTAGGAATTTGATCCCACGAGCAAATCCTAGTTAATACTCTACTGTTGTTCAAACCATTAGCATGACCTGTTTGATAATGACACTAAAAGCTACATGGTTTGGTGTAGCAGGAATTCTAACCTTGGATAACATTTATGTGAAATCATCCGCTCTCTGCTTGGTGATAAAAATGTTAATGACTTTTGAGTGTCTTCAATGGTGCAGTCAATACTGACGAGCTTCAGGATTTTGTTTGTTGCCTACTACTGTGTCTCATGCTTATCATATTTTAAGGAAATAATCTTTCTGAGTCGGCTAAGGGCTGTACAGAATAAAGGACTTAAACCAAAGTACTGGGATGAAATCATGGTTTGCATTTAACAACTGGAGTGGGGAGGCGGTGGCCTAGTGGTATTATCGCTAGACTATTAATCCAGAAACTCAGCTAATGTTCTGGGGACCTGGGCTCGAATCCCGCCATGGTAGGTGCTGGAATTTGAATTCAATAAAAAATATCTGAAATTAAGAATCTACTGATGACCATGAAACCATTGTCAATTGTCGGAAAAACCCATCTGGTTCATTAATGTCCTTCAGGGAAGGAAATCTGTCATTCTTACCCGGTCTGGCCTACATGTGACTCCAGGGCCACAGTAATGTGGTTGACTCTCAGCTAACCTCTGAAATAGCCTAGCAAGTCCCTCAGTTGTACAAGGGCAACCAGGGATGGGCAATAAATGCTGGCCAGCCAGCGACGCATATATCCCACAAATGTATAAAAAAAAATTAAGTGACCAGTTAGCTGAGTTTGAGCAAAACACAAGTTAGGGTGACTGAAAAAAGTTGAGGTAGTTATACGTTCCTCTCTGATAGTTGTTAAGTTACTTGAAAGTATCTGAAACACAACCAGCTAACTAAACCCAGCTGATTATATTGCTTCAATAATTTTAGCAATGGTGTTTGTGTCTCAAAAGGCATGTTAAACCACAAATATTAAATTGAATCTTGCTGAAAAGTGAGACATGTTGCTGAAGCTTTTCATCTTGCACTCATCAGGACAAATGCAAGAATGCCCAATTTCAAACAATCACCACAATTTATACTGCAAGAGAAAAAGATGCTGATTGGTTGGCAAATCGACTCTGATTGGCTGAGACATTGCCATGCGGAAAACAATGGACAACCAAAGGCTCCCTGAACTGCTGGGTAATTCAAAAAATGCACAAGGCTTAGACACACTGCTGCCTCACAGCGCCAGGGACCCGGGTACAATTCAGGCCTTGGGTCACTGTCTGTGTGGAGTTAGCACATTCTCCCCGTGTCTGCGTGGGTTTCCTCCGGCTGCTCCGGTTTCCTTCTACAGTCCAAATATGTGCAGGTTAGGTGGATTGGCCAGACTAAATTGCCCCTTCGTCTCGGGGCACTAGCTAGGGTAAATGCATGGGGTTATGGGGATAGGGCCTGCTTGGGATTGTGTTCGGTGCAGACTCGATGGGACGAATGGCCTCGTAAGGGCTGGATTTTCCAGCCGCACTCGTCCCAAAACCGGAAAATCCTGCCCGAGGTCAACAGACCTTTGCATGGTCTGTGTCCCCGCCGCTACGATTCCTGAGGCGGGCAGGACCGGAAGATTTCGCACTGAGGGCAGAATTTTACAGCCTCATTCGTCCTGAAACCGTAAAATCCTGCCCGAGGTCAATGGACCTTTTCATGATTCGCCCCTCACCCTCTCCGATTCCCGTGGTGGGCAGAATGGTAAAATTCCGGTCTTAGTGTCCCAAGATGTATAGGTGAGAGGAATTAGCGGGGTAAATATGTGGGTTTACGGGGATAGGGCCTGGGTAAGGTGCTCTGTCACAGAGTCAGTGCAGACTCAATGGACCGAATGGCCTCCTGCACTGTAGGGATCCTATGATATTCCTTTTGTTTGCAGATCATGGGTCCCTGTGCATGAATGTATGTCACTGCTAATGAGTGTAAATGACTATGTTTTGAGCTCCAACTGTTATTTTAAATTGGTTATTCATATAGCTAATAGCACACAGTATTGTTCAGTAAGTGCTGCCCAATCACAGAATCACATTTAACAGCAGACCTGTTTGTCCCTATGAGTGCAGGATGAAAAGCTTCGGCAATATGTCTCTCTTTTTAGCGATGTTCAAGTTCTGCACTATCAGGAGAAGCATGAAAATTGTTAATAATAGATAAGCAGAATATAATTCACTCAGCTCATGCTCACGCTACAAAGTGTATGCCAGTCAGCATTGGTAACACGCACATTCATATACCCCTTTATTTTTAAATTGCTCTAACGCCAGGCTTAACCGTGAGGGCATCCGGTTCAAAATAATGGCTGATTGATTAAGCAGTGAATCATAATGTGGAATAGTTCAGGTCACTGCTTTCCACCTCGAAAGGCAAAAAAGTTAAAACTCACCTTGTATTATGCGTGAATGAGTCTGTGTGTGTGTGTGTGTGTGTGCCGTCTGCTGTGAAAGGTTGGGTTATATGTGAAATGAGCTTTCAGTAATATCATATTAGTTATAGAGGGCAGGAGTGTACCACAAATCATTTCCACTGACATATCTGGAGGGCAGCAACCAGCAATTTCAGTGCTGACAGCCTTTAACTGCACATTTGTGCAAAAGTTGAAAGCTACTGAAAATTTATTTCCTTTGCCTTTTAATATAATTTTGAGTTATTTTCTCATAATTATACCAATCAAAACGAACAGGGATCAGTGTGCAGAGAAAGCTGTAATCATGCATGTCAGAAAAGCTCAAATCTTGACCTTTCACTGTGCTGGTAAGAGGTGTAAACCTCTACATGCAAAACACATTAACAACAGATCCCTCGCTCCTCTATTTTCCCTTGAACACTTACTGGAATAATATTTCTGTTTGTGTGTTAGTCTATTAAAGATGTCTCCTGGAGCTATCCTTTATCAGTTGGAACAAAAGCAACATCATTCGAGAACATCTTCATTCTTAACTTAACCAAGGCATGGTGGCACAGTGGTTAGCACTGCTGCCTCACAGCTCCAGGGACCTGGGTTCAATTCTGGCCTTGGATGACTGTCTGTGTGGAGTTTGCACATTCTCCTGTGCCTGTGTGGGTTTCGTCCGGGTGCTCCGGTTTCCTCTCACAGTTCAAAGATGTGCAGTTTAGGTGGACTGGCCATGCTAAATTATGATGTGGAGATGCCGGTGTTGGACCGGGGTGAACACAGTAAGAAGTCTCACAACATCAGGTTAAAGTCCAACAGGTTTATTTGGTAGCAAATACCATATGGTATTTGCTACCAAATAAACCTGTTGGACTTTAACCTGGTGTTGTGAGACTTCTTACCATGCTAAATTACCCCTTGATGTGCAGGTTAGGTGGGTTGGCTGTGCTAAATTACCCCTTAGTGTCCAAAGATGTGCAGGATATGTGGATTAGCCATGGTAAGTAAGTGGGGTTACAGGGATGGCAGACTTGATGGGCCAAATGGCCTCTTCTGCACTGTAGGGATTCTATGATTAAGCTAACAGGACACAAAGATATATCACTAACAACCGACTTATTTTGTTGCTTTTAGACATGCAAGAAAAATTTGAATATTACAGATCAGGATTTTTCTCCTAACACATTTATTAATGTGGAAGATGATGATTTCCACAAGCACCACCTATCTCTCCTCCTTTTATGATGCTCCTTATAGCCTGCCTCTTTAGCTGAGCTTTTGGTCATCTGTTCTGATATCTCTCAAAGTGGCTCAGTGTCAAACTCTGTTTGATCTGTGTCCAATAATTAGCCCTGATCATTCCAAATTGCTTACTGGCCATTGTCCATAATGCTTATTATACCCTTAGTCTTGTTGGACTATTAGCAATATCATGGGCTATTTTATCCAAATGATAAGTGGAAGCAAAACACGTTTACAAGCTCCCATACAGCACACTGTTTAAATAAGAGAACGGGATTTCATCTCTAATCTGCTACACTGGAGTTCCTTTTCCTGCAGTAACTTTGGAACAAAGCTGAGCGTCCCTTTCCTTGCTGTGGAATACACACATCCTGAAAACCCATGGGAGCTGGTGAGATCTCTCCCAGTCATATTGATAAAGAACACAAGAACTCGGAGCAAGTGGGATTAGCTAGGCACGTCAGGGTCTTTCATGCATCGATACAGACTCAATGGGTCGAAGGGCCTCTTCTGCACTGTAGTATTCTGTGATTCTGTGAGCAGGAGTAGGCAATTTAGCCCCTCGAGCCTGCTCTGACATTCAATAAGATCATGGCTGATCTCATCACCACCTTCCGACTGCTGCCCTTAACCCTTCATCCCGCTACTAATTAAAAATCTATCTCCTCCTTAAATTGGTTTAGTATTCTGGTGTACACTCTGGGGTAGAGAATTCCACAGATTCACGACCCTTTAAGTGAAGTAATTCCTCTTTATTTCTGCTTTAAATCTGCCACCTCTAAGCCTGAAAGGATGACATCTTGTTCTAGAATGTCCAACAAAGGGAAACATCCGCCAGAATTCTACCGCCTCGCCCACCACGGAATCGGAGGGGGCGAGGGGCGGACAGCGGAAATGTCTGTTGACCTCGGGCAGGAATTTCCAGTCTCGCTCGAGCGAAGCTGTAAAATCGCACCCATCCACTCTACATCAACCCTGTCAATCCCCTTCAGCATCTTATTTACCTCAATTAAATCTCCTCTCATTCTTCTAAACTTCAGCGAGAAAAGGCCTAAACTGCTCAATCACTCTTCATAAGACAAGTACTTCATCCTTGGAATCAATCTAGTGAACCTTCCCTGAACTGCATCCAATGCATTTACATCCTTCCTCAAGTAAGGGGATCAAAACTGTGTGCAGTACTCCAGATGTGGTCTCATCAATGCCCTGTACAGCAATGAAAGTCAAAGTTTCTTTTGCCTTTCTTATTACCTGCTGCACCTGCATACTAACTTGCTGCGGTTCATGCACGGGGACACCCAGATCCCTCTGCACTGAAGCATTTTGGAGTTTCTCTCTACTTAGATCAGAAGCTGTCTTTTTATTCCTTCGAATAAAATGGATAACCTCACACTTATCCACGTTAAATTCCATCTGACAAATTTTAGCCCACTCAAATAAACAATCCATATCCGATAGTAAATATCTTATTTCCTCACTGCAACTTGCTTTCCCACCTATTTTAATATCATCTGCAAATTGTGGCTGTAGTACTGTGTAGCTTCAAAGGTGACTCGTTGTGGCAACTAAGTTCCTGACCAACCCAGGATGTGCGCCCTTGCATTTGATTGGCTCAGCTTCCCACGCTGCCTCTCCATAGGGTCCGGCCTGATCACATGGCCCTCAGGGATCCACCCCCTTAAAAGGGCCACACTACCACAAGTACATTCTATCCCTGTATCACAGTCATTAATATTGATTGTAAATAGCTGGGGCCCTGTGGCGCCCCACTAGCCAACAAGAAAAATACCCATTTATCCCCTCTTTCTGCTTTCTGTTGGTTAGCCAATTCTCCATCCAAGCTAATAGATTATCTCCAGCCCCGTGGGATCTTACCTGATGAGTGCAAGATGAAAAGCTTTGACAGGATGTCTCTTTTTTCAGCTAGACTGAAAGCTGTACTATCAAACAATCACAGATGTGGAGATAGCATAAGAAAGTGGAGGGAGAGCAACCTAACTTCAGAGGAACAGAGTAAGCGGTGAGAGATTAGGAGCAAGCTCACAGAATTTCAGGCCTTCAGTCTTTTTAGGGACAGATCTTTACGCATGAGACATGATTGAGATTTGCTTTGGAAGAGAGGCACGGAGGAAATTGCTGGGGCCTTGAGAGAAATCTTTGTATCCTCACTTGCTACAGGGGAGGTCCCAGAGGACTGGAGAATAGCCAATGTTGTTCCTTTGCTTAAGAAGGGTAGCAAGAATAATCCAGGTAATTACAGGCCGGTGAGCCTTACCTCAGTGGTAGGGAAATTATTGGAGAGGATTCTTCGAGACAGGATTTATTCCCACTTGGAAATAAGTGGACGTATTAGTGAGAGGCAACATGGTTTTGTGAAGGGGAGGTCGTGTCTCACGAACTTGATCGAATTTTTCGAGGAAGTGACGAAGATGATTGATGAGGGTAGGACAGTGGATGTTGTCTACATGGACTTCAGTAAGGCCTTTGACAAGGTCCCTCATGGCAGACTGGTGCAGAAGGTGAAGTTGCATGGGATCAGAGGTGAGCTGGCAAGGTGGATACAAAACTAGCTCGGTCAAAGAAGACAGAGGGTAGCAGTCGAAGAGTGCGTTTCTGAATGGAGGGCTGACAAGTGGTGTTCCTCAGGGTTCAGTGCTGGGACCTTTGCTGTTTGTGATATATATAAATGATTTGGAGGAAAATGTAACTGGTTTGATTAGTAAGTTTGCAGACGACACAAAGGTTGGTGGATTTGCGGATAGCAATGAGGACCATCAGAGGATACAGCAGGATATAGATCGGTTGGAGACTTGGGTGGTGAGATGGCAGATGGAGTTTAATCCGGACAAATGTGAGGTAATGCATTTTGGAAGGTCTAATACGGATAGGAAATATACAGTAAATGGCAGAACCCTTAAGAGTATTGATAGGCAAAGGGATCTGGGTGTACAGGTACACAGGTCACTGAAAGTGGCAATGCAGGTGGAAAAGGTAGTCAAGAAGACATACGGCATGCTTGCCTTCATCGGCCAGGGCATTGAGTTTAAAAATTGGCAAGTCATGTTGCAGCTTTATAGAACCTTAGTTAGGTCGCACTTGGAATATAGTGTTCAATTCTGGTCGCCACACTACCAGAAGGATGTGGAAGTTTTGGAGAGGATACAGAAAAGATTTACCAGGATGTTGCCTGGTATGGAGGGCATTAGCTATGAGGAGAGGTTGGAGAAACTTGGTTTGTTCTCACTGGAGCGACGGAGGTTGTGGAGAGACCAGAAAGAAGTCTACAAGATTATGAGAGGCATGGACAGAGCTTTTTCCCAGAGTGGAAGAGTCAATTACTAGGGGGCATAGGTTTAAGGTGCGAGGGGCAAGGTTTAAAGGAGATGTGTGAGGCAGATTTTTTACACAGAGGGTGGTGGGTGCCTGGAACTCGTTGCCGGGGGAGGTAGTGGAAGCAGATACGGTAGTGACTTTTAAGGGGCATCTTGACAAGTACGTGAATAGGATGGGAATAGAGGGATATGGTCCCCGGAAGGGTAGGGGGTTTTAGTTAAGTCGGGCAGCATGGTCGGTACAGGCTTGGCGGGCTGAAGGGCCTGTTCCTGTGCTGTAATTTTCTTTGTTCTTTGAAATTTGGGGGACTTCATCAGATTCAGAGGCTGTTGAAAAATGCTCCCGAATTCTATGGCTCATCACTTTGAAGAAAGTGTTGTGAATCACTTGTCACTGAAGTTGACTCCATAGCTTGCTAATGAAAGATTAAACACAGAGTACGATTATTTTTAACCTTTAGCCCTCTGCACACAAGTTCGCATGTCAGTCACATGTGGGAAATTCAGTTATTCTCCCAAGCCATGACCTTAGAATTTTCCATCAATTAATTTAAATGAAAGGGAATTAATGATTTGAAAAATTGGACACACGCCTCCACATTCAGGATTTGCCCATCCAGCATACAAAATTCTTCAACCGGACAAAACTTTCAATTCCAATCACAGCTAAGCCAAAGTACCTTTAATATTCTGCATTAGTGTTAGGAGTAGGAGTAGTGCATTTGGCCCTGTGAGCCTATTCTGCTATTTAACCAGATAATTACTGATCCTCAACCTCACCTCCACTTTCTCATACCATCTTCACATCAATGATTGTTCGATAGTACAGTCTTTCAGTCTAGCTGAAAAAAAGAGACATCCTGTCAAAGCTTTCCTTCTTGCACTCATCAGGACAGATGGAAGAATACCAAATTTCAAAAGGAACAACAATTTATATCACAAGAGAAAAGGGTGCCGATTTGTTGACAAGTGATTGGTAGAAGTGTTGCCATGCAGAATGCACCAGGGAATAGTTAACTGCCAAGCTTTTGCTAAATTCAAATCAGGCTAGTTGACTCTTATCAGACAAGGCATTGCCATAGGGAATGAACCAGCAAACGGTTATCCCACAAATCCCCCTGGCATCATACTGGCACTAAAACCCATACACCACATTACGCATTTGTGTGGAGAGCAGGATGTCTTCTTGGCTTGATAGCTGCATCCTGTTAATGGAAAATATCACTTACTGAGTCTGAGTAGATTGGACACATTTCAGGCCCAATATGATGCCAGCTATTTAGGCTGTATGTCTCAGCGTCTGGTGGAACATATCAAACAGCATATCGCTCTAGCTGTTCACAATGGCTAGAGTACTGACCATATCAAAGAGCCTGGGCTTGTAATACTCAGATCATTAGTGTCCAACATGGGACATGATGCTGCATTGGACAGCACTTACTGAACAATTTTGATAGAATTAACTAAAACCCATTAAGATTATACTTATGCTTGCTAGAAGCTGCATATGCTCAAACGCGGAGTCCTGTTCTTTGAAAACAGAAACAAAAACCTGTCCAGACATTGTGCCTTTTCAACTAAACAAAGGCCTGGGGGATAAAAGATAATTACTGCGCATGCTGGAGTCTGAAACAGAAACACAAAAACGCTGGAAAATCTCAACAGGTCTGACAACATCTGTGGAGAGAGAAGAGAGCTCATGATCCGAGTCAGAATGCCCCTTCATCAGAGCTTAAAGGTTTGGGAGATCTTGTTACCTGGTACAAACTCCATGACAATGCCTCTACCAATCTGAGTCCACTTGCCAACATATCAGAACCCTTTTCTCATGCAGTTTAATTGTTGAGATTTTTGTGACACTGACCTGATGAATGCAAGACAAAAAGCTTCGACAACATATCCTTTTTTTTCAGCAATATTCTCATATTCCTTGATTCTTTTGATAGGACCCCCCTCCCCCACCACTACCAAAAATATCTATTCATCATATTTGAATTAACTAAACAACTGAGCATCCATAGCCCTCTGGGGCTGAGAATTCTGAAAATTCACGACCCTCTGAGTGAAGAAATTTCTTCTCTTCTCCATCCTAAAAGGCTGAACCTTCTTATCCTGAGAGTATGAGCCCCAGTTTCAGTCTGCAGGTAAGACATCCTCCCTGCTAAACCTTCTCAGGGTTTTATACCTTTCAATTAGATCACCTCTCATCTTGTAGCCAACATCAAATAAGGTCCGTCTGTTCAATCTCTCTCCACAGGACAACCCTCTGATTCCAAGAATCAATCTAGTGAACCTCATTGCACCCACTTCAAGGCAAATGTGTCCTTGCTTTGGTAACATAGAATCCTTACAATGCAGAAAGAGGTCATTTGGCCCATCGAGTCTGCACTGACCACAATCCCACCCAAGCCCCTGTAACACCACACATTTACCATGCTAATCCCCCTGACATTAAGGGTCAATTTAGCATGACCAATCAATCTAACCCGCACAGTTTTGGACTGTGGGAGGAAACCGGGGCACCCGGAGGAAACCCACGCAGACATGGGGAGGATGTGCAAACTCCACACAGACAGTGACCTGAGGCCAGAATTGAACCCGGTGATGCTGTGAGGCAGCAGTGCTAACCACTGTGCCGACGTGCCACCCTTTCAGTGTTGCTGGTTTTCTTTAACAGAACGACTCCTGCTTCTGTGTAAAAGTGTAATTTCCATCGTAACCTTTTGCTATGTAATATATTGTGCAAAACCCAAGGACAAAAAATTCCTATTTTTTCTGCCATAGTAGATGCTAAAGTAATAATCAGTTAAGTACATTTAGGATTGGACACCTTCAACAGCTGACAAATTAATAGCGCTCTACTGAAAAACCAGTCAGTTAAAATCTAGATGCTTGTATTCACAATGTTCCTCAAATGTATATAACTTGGTACTTATGAGCCAGTGTGGATGAAGTGCTCAGCTCCCTCAAAGTCTAGAAGAATAAAGTTAATCTTCTGAGGTGTTAGTGTGCTAATTGTTCTTTCTGGATAATCTGCTTCCAGGTGAAGGCACATTCCATACTGGTGACTGAATACTGATTTAAATCTCATCTCCCTTAGTGTAATTAGTGCATCCTACATTTGACTTAATCTGCCAGTAGTCTGTCAATTTTAGAGAGAAAAATCCTTCAACTTAATCTTGGTAATGAAATTCTACACCGCCAACTGCAAAGAATTTTCCCAGAATTTCCAAAAATGTTTTAACTGAGATTAGAACTAAGATTGAACCTTACTGTCAAAACACTGTTACATATAGCATTCATTACCACAGGAAAATCATGTTACGATCCTAGTTGATGCTAAAACTGGACTCAAAGATCATAGAATAGAACCATGGCTCAAAGGACTGTAACTTTTACTTTGTTTTATCAAACGTGGTGGAGCAGAGTCACAAGAACGCGAATTAGTTTTAACAAGAGAAAAATAATATTAAACACAAAAGAACGGATTATAATACAATACTCCTTTACTCCCCCCACTTATCTTAACAGGTTTTAGGATTAATATGAATTACACAGTACATTTTAAACTACAATGGTCTCATTAACACACAATGTGGGATTTTACAGCCTTGATCAAGTGAGACCGGAAATTCCTTTTTGAGATCAACAGACATTTCTGTTGTCCGCTCCTCGCCTGCTCCGATTCTGTGGCGGGCGAGGCAGTAGAATTCCAGTGATAAAGTCCCTTTGAAGCACACAGGATGACTGTGGTCAGACACACTCCTCTCTGAACCCAAGTGAATGTCTGTGGATGATTGTTATACTGTCCTCTCTCACTGAACTCCAGCTTCCACAGGAGTGATTTCAAATTCCACTTTCAAAGGTCACAGGACGGGATTCTCTGACCTTGTCTGTGTTCATCCCACAGCAAGTGAGAACGGAGGATTTGGTGTCCCAGCCAATACTCCATTCACTTTCAGTGGCACTGGAGAATCCAGCTACGGACAAGGACAGAGATTTTTGGCAACACTTTCAAATCTTCTTCTAAATGATGCTTTCCCCTCCAATACTTCCATCAAGGTTTTACATCTCCCCCTTCAGGTTCCCTTTGTTTTAAAGGCTTTTACACAAACTCTGAAGTCTAGACACCAATCTCCACAATTATTTCAAAAAATGTGTCCTAAACAGTGGTAATTTCTCATAAACCTTGGCACTACTGTAGATATCTTTCCAACTTCTCGCGATCCAATGCCCTTTTCAACTCTCTGTGACTTTACTGAACAGTAATCTGTTCTGGCACTCAGTTTCCTCTGCTCCACTAACACCAGACTTCTTGGAAACTTCTTTTCATTTTTCTAGTTTCCTTAACTAGCTGGACTTTAGTTTTCTGGCATCTGTTTTCTTAACCATTACTCCATCGTATGACTTTTCTTCTAGCAAAGCCGAGAAAGATGTTCCCTCTTTAGCCTTCTAAAACCAACTGCATCCAGCAGAGCTGTGAGAGCTGCCTTCTCTCTCACTACCAACCTCCAACTGCTCTGACTTCCAGTTAAAACTAAGTACAAAGGAAGGCCCCTTCCTCTATTTGTGATATATATAAATAATTTGGAAGGTGTAACTGGTGTTATCAGCAAGTTTGCGGATGACACGAAGATGGATGGACTTGCGGATAGCAATGAACATTGTCGGACAATACAGCAGGATGTAGATAGGCTGGAAAATTAGGCGGAGAGATGGCAGATAGAATTTAATCCTGATAAATGCGAAGTGATGCATTTTGGAAGAACTAATGTAGGGGGGAGTTATACAATAAATGGCAGAGCCATCAAGAGTATAGAAACACAGAGGGACCTAGGTGTGCAAGTCCACAAATCCTTGAAGGTGGCAGCACAGGTGGAGAAGGTGGTGAAGAAGGCATATGGTATGCTTGCCTTTATAGGATGGGGTATAGAGTATAAAAGCTGGAGTCTGATGTTGCAGCTGTATAGAACGCTGGTTAGGCCACATTTGGAGTACTGCGTCCAGTTCTGGTCGCCGCACTACCAGAAGGACATGGAGGCTTTAGAGAGAGTGCAGAGAAGGTTTACCAGGATGTTGCCTGGTATGGAGGGTCTTAGCTATGAGAAGAGTTTGGGTAAACTGGGCTTGTTCTCCCTGGAAAGACGGAGAATGAGGGGAGACCTAATAGAGGTGTACAAAATTATGAAGGGTATAGATAGGGTGAACAGTGGGAAGCTTTTTCCCAGGTCGGAGGTGACGATCACGAGGGGTCACGGGCTCAAGGTGAGAGGGGCGAGGTATAACTCAGATATCAGAGGGACGCTTTTTACACAGAGAGTGGTGGGGTCCTGGAATGCGCTGCCAGGTGGGGTGGTGGAGGCAGACACGCTGGCATCGTTTAAGATTTACCTGGATAGTCGCATGAGCAGTCTGGGAATGGAGGGATACAAACAAATGGTCTAGTTGGACCAATGAGCGGCACAGGCTTGGAGGGCCGAAGGGCCTGTTTCCTGTGCTGTACTGTTCTTTGTTCTTTGTTATGTTGCTAAGCAACGACTTCTATTTACTCTTCACACTGTAACCCTCTTGAAGCAAATAGATTTGCAATTGGAATTGAAACCAACCCCCATACATCTAAACACCTTTTTTCGAGCATGAATCTAACTATTGGTTTTACTCTTCCAGGCACAGAAAGGTTAAATTAAACCCACTTAGAACTATACCTTATTTCTCATGTTTACTAATTAAAATATAAGTCCCTTAAAACTACCTTTGCTTTCTTAACACTCATGTTGACAAATTTGAGTGAAATGTGTGAGAAGGGTGCGGTCCTTCCCATGTCAATATTCTCAGATGGCTTCATATTCTGATGACTTCCACACCAATAAATCACGAGTGCCTAGACATAGCAGATTAATCATTTACTCACCATTTACTCAGGTATTTGCTGACAAAGAGAGGTTCCCTACAGGTCCTGATAAGGACAGCTTTATGGGTCCTCTATGAGCCATCTCAAAGCCTGTGGTTGTGGTGCCTGGTTTCCTAACCTTATTACGGATTGCTTTGTTTGTATCAGCCTTCCTGGTCACATTAGCCATTTCCTTTCATAGACTGAACGTTCAGTCTGACTACAATTTATATAGCAACAATTTGCATTTATGCAGCACGTTTAATGCCATAAAATGCCCCAAGATGTTTATCAGGGATGTTCTCAAAGAATACCCGAAAATAAGCCACATAAGGAGATATTACAATGGTACAATTGGTCCAGGAGATAGATCATAGGGAGTTTCTTACAGGAGAGGAGAAGTGATGAAGTTTTAGACAGGGAATTCCAGAGCTAATCACCATGGCAGCTGAAACCACTCCCCCCACCCCCCCCCCCACCTCCCCACCCAACCCCCAATATTGCAGCAATAAACGATGCTCAAGAGGCCAGAATTAAAGCTTATAAAGTTTATTTATTCGTGTCACAAGTAGGCTTACTTGTTACTTGAAGTTACTCTGAAAATCCCCTAGTCCCAACACTCTGGCATCTATTCAGGTACATTGAAGGAGAATTTATAAAGAACAAAGAACAAAGAACAATACAGCACAGGAACAGGCCCTTCGGCCCTCCAAGCCCGCGCCGCTCCCTGGTCCAAACTAGACCATTCTTTTGTATCCCTCCATTCCCACTCCGTTCATGTGGCTATCTAGATAAGTCTTAAACGTTCCCAGTGTGTCCGCCTCCACCGGCAGCGCATTCCAGGCCCCCACCACCCTCTGTGTAAAATACGTCCTTCTGATATCCGTGTTAAACCTCCCCCCTCTCACCTTGAACCTATGACCCCTCGTGAACGTCACCACCGATCTGGGAAAAAGCTTCCCACCGTTCACCCTATCTATGCCTTTCATAATTTTATACACCTCTATTAGGTCACCGCTCATCCTCTGTCTTTCCAGTGAGAACAACCCCAGTTTACCCAATCTCTCCTCATAACTAAGCCCTCCATACCAGGCAACATCCTGGTAAACCTCCTCTGCACTCTCTCTAAAGACTCCACGTCCTTCTGGTAGTGTGGCGACCAGAACTGGGCGCAGTATTCCAAATGCGGCCGAACCAACGTTCTATACAACTGCAACATCAGACCCCAACTTTTATACTCTATGCCCCGGCCTATAAAGGCAAGCATGCCATATGCCTTATTCACTACCTTCTCCACCTGTGACGTCACCTTCAAGGATCTGTGGACTTGCACACCCAGGTCCCTCTGCGTATCTACACCCTTTATTATCATGGCCAATGCACCTAACCATCACATCTTTCGGACTGTGGGAGGAAACTGTGGGAGCACATGGAGGAAACCCACGCAGACATGGGGAGAATGTCTGTGCGGAATCTGCACAATCACCCAAGGCTGGAATTGAACCTGGGTCCCTGGCGCTGTGAGGCAGCAGTGCTAACCACTGTATCACCGTGAGGAGACCAGAGATCTTTTAAAGTTGTAAGGCTGGAGGAGACTGGAGAGATAGGGAGACCAAGGGGCACGAAGGCATTTAAAAACAAGAATGAAGATTTTTAAATAGAGGCACTGCTGGGTCAGGAACCAGTAGATTAGCAAGCTTGGTGCCAGTTCAGACACGGGCAGCAGAGGTTTGGGTGATATGAGGTTTATGGAGGGCAGAATGGGGGAGAGAGCAGCCAGGAGTGCACTGGAATAGTCTACGGAGATGGAGGAATGAATGAGGGTTTCCATGGCAACTGAGCCGAGATGGGCAAAGTGGGGTAATGTTATGGAAGTGGATGCTGTTAGTAATGGCACAAACATAAGTTCGGAACCTCATCTCGGGGTCAAATGTGACACCAAGATTACGAACATAGTGGCTTAATCTCAGTAAGAGACATTGTGGGGAAATATTTCAAGGAGAAAATGAATATTCAAGGAAAGGTAGAGCGTATCAATGCTGACTGGCTTGAAAATTAAAGGAAGTTAGTGGAAGGTGAAAAGAATGGCACAGGACAGAGAGGTTTGGAGAAGCTTATAAGCTGTCTTCAGACAGAGTAAATGATGATCCAGAAATTAAGGATTAATCTTTCTACATTACGAAAGTGACCATGATTCAAACATTCTTCATAGATTGCAAAGTGCAATGGGATATCCAATGGTGATAAAAAGCACTATATAAATGCAAGTCTTTCTGCTTTCTTTTTACAATATTTTCCCTGTATGGTACTATATTCTCCTTTCTGCAGTAAGCCAGCAGTTAATGTTCCTGCACTGTTTGGTTAGATACCAACAGGTCAGGCTAAGCAATGCACCAATTTTCATATGCCATTGCTTTCCAAGAAATGAACCCAGATAATATTGAAAATTATTTTTACAGCTCTCACAGGGTGCTGTCTGGAGGTTCAGCAGCCTCTGGTTAGATGGGGCCAGTGGGACCTAATAATAGATGAATTGCAACAGCATCTATAACCTTCCATAACTGACTTTATGGTCACTGGATGTTTATAACCGTTCTGAGAATTCATCTTTGCTGTAAGTATGCAGCAGAATGACAGCATGGGAGTTAGAATCACAGAATCCTGACCGTGCAGAAGGAGGCCATTCGGTCCATCGAGTCTGCACCGACCACAATCCCACCCAGGCCCTATCCCTAAAACCCTACTTATTTACCCTACTAACCCCCCGACACTAAGGGGCAATTTAGCACGGCTAATCAACCTAACCCGCACATCTTGGGAGTGTGGGAGGAAGCCGGAGCACCCGGAGGAAACTCACGCAGAAAAGAAACGTAGAGAATGTGCAAACTCCACACAGACAGCGACCCGAGGGGTGAGGGGGGGGGGGGGGTGGTGGTGTGGGGGGTTCTTCTTCAAAACAGTGCCAGTGAATCCTTTGCATCTACTTGTGAGAGAGTATAAGGGGCCTCAGTTTAACATTTCATCCAAAAAGGAGTATCTTCAGCAGTGCAGTATTCCCTCAGTACACCATTCCCTCGGTACACCATTCCCTCAGTACACCATTCCCTCGGTACACCATTCCCTCGGTACACCATTCCCTCAGTACACCATTCCCTCGGTACACCATTCCCTCGGTACACCATTCCCTCAGTACACCATTCCCTCGGTACACCATTCCCTCGGCACGCCATTCCCTCAGTATGCCTTCCCTAGGTACACCATTCCCTCAGTACACCATTCCCTCGGTACACCATTCCCTCAGTACACCATTCCCTCAGTACACCATTCCCTCAGTACACCATTCCCTCGATACACCATTCTCTCATTACACCATTCCCTCGATACACCATTCCCTCAGTACACCATTCCCTCAGTGCGCCATTCCCTCAGTGCGCCATTCCCTCAGTGCGCCATTCCCTCAGTACGCCATTCCCTCAGTACACCATTCCCTCAGTACGCCATTCCCTCAGTACGCCATTCCCTCAGTACACCATTCCCTCAGTATGCCTCCCCTAGGTACACCATTCCCTCAGTACACCATTCCCTCAGTACGCCTTCCCTCACTACACTATTCCCTCAGTACACCATTCCCTCAGTACACCATTCCCTCAGTATGCCTCCCCTAGGTACACCATTCCCTCAGTACACCATTCCCTCAGTACGCCTTCCCTCACTACACTATTCCCTCGGTACACCATTCCCTCAGTACACCATTCCTCAGTACGCCATTCCCTCAGTGCGCCATTCCCTCAGTACACCATTCCCTCAGTGCGCCATTCCCTCAGTACACCATTCCCTCAGTACGCCTTCCCTCACTACACTATTCCCTCGGTACACCATTCCCTCAGTACACCATTCCTCAGTACGCCATTCCCTCAGTGCGCCATTCCCTCAGTACACCATTCCCTCAGTGCGCCATTCCCTCAGTACACCATTCCTCAGTACGCCATTCCCTCAGTACGCCATTCCCTCAGTGCGCCATTCCCTCAGTGCGCCATTCCCTCAGTACGCCATTCCCTCAGTGCGCCATTCCCTCAGTGCGTCATTCCCTCAGTACACCATTCCCTCAGTATGCCTTCCCTAGGTACACCATTCCCTCAGTACACCATTCCCTCAGTACGCCTTCCCTCAGTACGCCATTCCCTCACTACACTATTCCCTCGGTACACCATTCCCTCGGTACACCATTCCTCAGTACGTCATTCCCTCAGTATGCCATTCGCTCGGTACACCATTCCCTCAGTACACCATTCCCTCAGTACACCATTCCCTCAATACACCCTTCCCTCAGTACACCCTTCCCTCAGTGCACCACTGGAGTGTCCACCTAGAGTTTTGCGCTCATGTCGCTGGAGTGGAACTTGAATCCACAGCCTCTTGGGTCAAAGGTAAGAGTGCGATCGCTGTGCCATGGAGGATAATCCAAGGCAGTTGCTACATGAATGGCACAAAGTCCAGATTCATTGCAGGGATTGGGCGGGTGAGTTAATATCAGCCACGATATGACGCTGAGTTTCAATGATCTTGGAGAAGATGATCTCTTGAACTCAACGCAGCAGCGATTCAAGATGAAACCTGAGAATGTGTAAAAATATTGACTGAAGGATAGGGAACAGAAAATACTCACAAAGTTATCATTGAATAGTATAACACAGAAGGAAGCCATTCAGCCTATCAAGTCTGCATAATCTCTGTCGAATAACAGTCCAATCATTCCTCCACTCTTTCTCCACGTCGATGTGATTTTCTTTCTCCTTCAAGTATCTATCCAAATTCCCTTTGAAAACTATTATCCATTGAAAACTTTTAAGAACATTAACAACTCACCTGAATACTGCAGCGGGTATAATGAAGGAGCATGTCCTCCATGCCGCTTCTCTTTGCCAGTGCCCTCAGTGTCTGCATCAGCGGATCCCAGCTGTAGCCGGGACTGGAAGACTTGGCCGGAAGGATGCAAAAAGGTAGGATCTTCGCAATCAGAGGTGCTCTCCGCTGCTGACCACAATATCTGGGCCAGTGTGGACTTTTCAATTTCTGTTCTAAACGTTAGAGGTGGTGGGGAACGGGGGGGGGTGGGGGGGGGTGGGGGCGAGGGGGGGGGTTGTGGGGGGGGGGCGGTGGGGTGGGGGGGGGTGGGCGGGGGAGGGGGGTGGGGGTGGGCGGGGGAGGGGGGTGGGTGTGGGCGGTGTCAGGTGGCCTCTGAGTAACAATTCCAGAATCATCCAACTGGGTAACAAAGAGTCTATTTTATTTCTGATGGGCTGTGGGAAGGTTGAACACCACGAGGATGGATGTGTAGTTGACCTGTGGTAGGACTGTGCTTATAGGTCAGTTGGAGGTCAGTGGATAAAACCTCCAGGGTTATGCCTATGCAGAGTTGGGAACTCTCAGTGGAGTATGGCGGCATGGTGGTACAGTAGTTAGCTCTGCTGCCTCACAGTGCCAGGGTCCCAGGTTCAATTCCGGCCTCGGGTCACTGTCTGTGTGGAGTCTGCACGTTCTCCCCGTGTCTGCCTGGGTTTCCTCCCACACTCCAAAGATGTGTGGGGTGAGGTTGATTGGCCTTGCTAAATTGCCACTTAGTGTCATGGGATTAGCAGGGTAAATATGTGAAGTTACGGGGATAGGGCCTGGATGGGATTGTTGTTGGTGCAGGCTTGATGGGCCGAATGGCCTCCTTCTACATTGTATGGATTCTATGACTCTCTGAGTTGGTGGGAGGGGGTGCGGGTACTCTGGCGAGTGAATGTGGGGGAGTGACCGACTTAATCCGGGAACACGTTTCCCATGTTGGACATTTAACTGAGGGAGATTGGTGCCTTTCCCTGAGAGATGTAGTGACAAAATTAGTCTTGTTTTACTTTTATTAAAACAACTGCTAATGCGCTGACAATCAGCACATCAATATTCATTTTTTAAGAAATTAACAAATGTACAAAAAAATTCCATAAACAAGAAAATCCACCATTTGTTGTTTCAAGATCCACGTGTTTGTTGTAGAATTCCCTTTACAGCTGCAGCGGTAATCGTACAGAACAAACCCAGTGAGCGATAAACCTGCCTCTACTGTAGCTCGAATAGGAGATACAAAGGGAAAGAATGCCCTTCTCTTAAATCCTGTGGCCACTGTACATCCACACTACATTCAGGATAGGCTGTTCATTTGTTTCTGAAATGCTGCAGTGGACCAGTGAGGTTGGGCGGGTAGATAGTCACTTACAAAGCCAGTTGGCTGCATAATGCCCCTCCAATAGCACCGGGGAGAGTGGAATCTGTAATTCAATAAGCATCGCTTGTCTATTTACAGTTCTCCGATTCCAATATTATTTAGCTACATGTACAGTCAGTGAAAATGAGTTTTGCGTTTCTCACTCTGATTTATGGTCATTATTTTCTGTGTTTAAATACAACATTTTTTTCTTGTTACATTTTAAAACTCTTTGATCCCTGCTGCTGTCTAACGCTGATTCAGCTGACATTGTGAGACAGAGTCTTCAGTTCACTGGCTTCCAGTAAGCTGGTGTTTTAACAAACGTTTTTCTCCAGTCTGCTGAATTTGCCCACCTCCACAGCCCCTGTCTCATGGCAGTGTCTGACTGGCTGCTTGAGGATTAGTGTACAGAACAATGTGGCCGAGAATAGTTTAAATACCGACGCAAATCGGGCTTTCAAAAAGAAAAATAATCCAGCCTTGTTTCACTTCATCAATGACTTCCCTCCATCCTCAGATCAGGAGCAGGATATTCACTGGTGATGGCACAGTATTCAGCTTCATTTACAACTTGGTGAGACAGTCTGTGCCCACACACAATCAGAGCTAAGCAACATTCAGGCTTGGGTTCCTAAGTGGCAGGTAATACCCATGCTGCACAGTACCAGGCAATGATCATCTCCAACAAAGAAAAAGTCTAACAATCTCCTCTTGACATTCAGTGATATTACCATCATTGAATCCCACACCATCAACATACTGAGGGGGGTTACGACTGACCAGAAACTGAACTGGACTAGACATATAAATACTGTCACTATCGGAGTAGGTCAGAGGCTGTGTGGTGAGTAACTCAGCTCCTGACACCCAAAGTCTCTATCGTCTACAAGGCTCAAGTCAGGAGTGTGATGGAATACTCCCCACTTGCCTGGATGAGTGCAGCTCTAACACTGCAGAAGCTCCACACCGTCCAGGACAAAACAGCCCACTTGAATGGTACCCTATCCACCACCTTAAACATTTACTTCCTCCATCACTGACGCACAGTGGCAGCAGTGTGTACCATTAACAAGATGCACTGCAGCAACTCACCAAGGTTCCTTTGAACAGCACCTTCCAAACCCGCGATCTCTACCACCTAGAAGGACGTGGGCAGCGGATACATGGGAACACCACCACCTCCAGGTTCCTTTCCAAGTCACTCACCATTCTGACTTGGAAATATATCGCTGTCATCTTCACTGTCATCGGGTCGAAATCCTGGAATTCCCTCCCTAACAGCACTTTGGGTGTACCTACACCACATGGACTGTAACAGTTCAAGAAGGCGGCTCACCATCACCATCTCAAGGGTAATTAGCCAGTGACGCCCACATCCACGAATTACAAAAAAACAAACTTGTATGTTCAAACCTGGAGCCCTCAGGTTTGGGGGGTGCTGCGGGGATGGGGGGCGGGGGGGGGGGGGGTGGGGTTACATCTCAAAGCTGCGAACCTTGCCTGTGTATCGAGACTGCATAGGTAGAGCTTGCATAGAGATGGGCTCTCAGCCTGGCCAGACTGGCTGTTCAGCACACATCCACACTGTCAGTTTGTGTGATTCTTTCATGTAAAGGGGAATGGTCCTTTTTTTTCGGCAAGTTGCGATTAAACCAAATAGAAAAGAGGGGGCCTTGTTCCGTAGCTCAACAGTCTGCTGGGTTAAAACAGTGCAGCTGTACGAATTTCCACATTGGAAATGAGCCTGCTTACTGTGTGACTGAAGCAGTGGCCTGATTAATAAGCGCTTCATTTGTGCATGTATTTACAGTGAGATCTAAAAAGGAAAAAGAAAATTTCAAATATAGGTCAATCCCATTCCGATTGAAGAATGTATTCGCCTGAGAGGTGGGGGATGTGCAATGTTGTTACTCAGTACTTGGTTAGTGTTCAGTCTTACACAGGGAAGATCTAATCACTTTAATTCTCAGAGACTGAGCGACCTTAATGTCTTTTATTTTCCGTTCTTCTTCCCCACAGGCGAATAATGACTTCAGCAAATCAGGTTATTTTTCCATCCTTTCTCTCACATGACTGTGCTGTCACAGCTATTCTTCTTATAATGGTGTGATTAAAGCTGGGCGGAGATCCAAAGACGCTTCAGCCTGACTTCTGGGCCTTTTAGGCCGAGATGGAAAGAGTTCCACATTTACACGGTGTGTCGCAGTTCCTGAACTGAAGCTTGCGTTCGCTGGCTACAACGAGTCTTCGGTATCCTCAGAGGCCCCGTACATATCGGCCAGTTTCTTGAATCGAGGCCCCCAGTCGGTGAGGTAGTCGTAATTGAGGTCCGAGTCTGTTGTGGCCGACTCAAAGGAGCTCAGCGATTCCGCCATGGAGCCATTCCCTTCGAAGGCGTAAGTCTGCAAGGAATCGAAAGGGGGGGCACAGGGGTCTGTGTTGGCATCGTGCAACTTTGCCAGAATATAACTGTTTACGTTGTCATCCTCTCCTCTGGATTGCGACACGTATCTGGAGAGGCTTTCGATTTCCGGCAGCATATCCCGCCTGGATTTTGTCATCTGGGCTTCTCTGGGATTCCACAGGGCAGCAATGTCAAAGGCCTCGGTGTCCTCTTCTCCCCCACCTTCATCATCGTATCGTACAATATTTTCATGGACATTTTCCTCGTCGTCTACGATCAGGGACTGTTTCTTGTGTCTCCTCATTGTTAAAATAAACAACACCAACACTGAAAGGGAAGCAGAAGAAATAGTGTAAATTCATTGAGATTGGGTCAAGTCTCTTGTATTAATGCTGAGAAAAAGAGAGATGCTGTTGAAGCTTTTCATCTTGCACTTATCAGGACAGACACAAAAATGCCAAATTTCAAAGAGTGTAACAATTTATACCGCATGAAACAATGATGCTGATTGGCTGGCAACTATGTCCCTTGGTGCATTCTTTCTGACAATGCCTCCATCAATCAGAGTTAACTTGCCAACCAATCTCATCCAGGATAGATTGTTACTCCCTTTGAAATTTGGTATTCCTGTGCCGGCCCTGTTGCGTGCAAGATGATAAAGCTTTGACAATACTTTAACAATATCTTTTAACAATACTCAAGCTCTATACTCTTGTATAACCTAAAAAGAGACAGCGGCCTGCACACCCAAAAGGTTGGAATGTCATTCCAACTTTAAGCAATTATATAAAATGGGGGATGTCAGATACGCTCGCTGTTGTATCCCATCGCCCAATCTCCTCACCATTAAATTCAACGCAAGAGAAAATTGGGCATTATAAAGAAATCAAAAGTCATTATAAAGAATTCAATCTCGCCCAAGTCTAAATGATCAACCCCACTCCCACTTCTATACCGCCAGGAGATCTGCCAGATTCCTTCCTCTGAGGGAAGTTCAATCATGGTTTTCTGAAAAGATTTGGCCAATTACTTGAAGAGAAAAGATTTGCAGGCCAACGGGGAATAAAAGTTGTTCTTGCAGAGAACCGGCACAGACATGATGGGCCAAATGGCCTCTTTGTGTGCTGTGGTCGTTCTATAATTCCAGCCCCACCCCCTAAAATTAGCCTGGGATTTCAATTTGGATTTGATCCTCTTTCAGGAGATCCCATGGTTTAAGTGGGGTGGGGGGGGGGGGGGCGGGGGGCTGCGGAGGGTGGTGGTGGTGTGTAGTTGGGTAGAGAATGTATGTGTTGTGATACGCAAGGTATCACAATTATGTGTCACAGGTTGGATGGAACAGAGGCTCTTTTTTAACCCATCACTGGCCAGAAGGGAGAAACCATGACCAGGTATGGAAGACAGGTTGGAGGTGGGATGGCCATGTAGTTTCAACACTGAAGAGGTGTCTGTACAAACACATCAATGTTTATAGCAACAGTGACATTCCTGTAACAAAATGTTGTGGACAAATGCTCATATTCTCTAGAAAGTTTTATGTACCAGGACTTTGAAAGGATCAATTCTTAATCTGTTGTTTTTAGTACTTATTTCCCAGAGCATAGAAAGTTGAAACAAAACAAGTGTTCTGGTAAGTGACTTTGTACAAGGTGCATCATTAGGGAGTAGGCGAATGACAGTGCCAGTTAGAAGATGACCCAAATGGTGCAGCCCCATTCTCAATGTCCGGAATATTACCGACACGGCTGCCCCAGAATCCGGGTGGATGAGGCTCGAGGAATGGCATTCTCCGTTGGCCTCAGGCGGGATCTTACGAGTCTCGGGTGGGCGAGGCGGTAACATTCTGGCTCATGTCTCACTTTGGGGAGGGGATGCTTCCGATGGGCGCAGGACAACAGCCTGCCTAGTGAAAACTGCTGGGCTACCCACCTGTGGTGGGAATCCCCCCGCCTTGGACTCAATAGCGGTGAGTGCGTATAACTCAAATGGCTTTACCATGCCTCAGTTGTAAAATGGGAGACAGGTCGGGGGTGGTTGGGAAGGCGATGAGCAGGCCACATGTTACCACCGTTCATGCCGGCAGGATTTTCCCGTCTCAATGCAGTGAATAGAGCTTTGGCTAGCGCCAAGATTTTCAATCATGCTGTAGTGGCATGAACAGCCTGTAAACATAGAATCCCTACAGTGCAGAAGGAGGCCACTTGGCCCATCAAGTCTGCACTGACCACAATTCCCCTTAACTGTTATCTCTGGTTTGTTACCCGTGCCACGTAATAGTGAGGAGAGAAATAGGGAGAGAGGGCAATTGAACACGTGGCTACAGGGATGGTGCAGGAGGGAGGGATTCAGATACCTGGACAATTGGGGCTCATTCTGGGGTAGGTGGGACTTCTACAAATGGGATGGTCTACACCTGAACCAGAGGAGTACCAATATCCTGGGGGGAAATTTGCTAATGCTCTTCGGGAGGGTTTAAACTAATTCAGCAGGAGGATGGGAACCTGAATTGTAGCTCTAGTGTACAGGAGGTTGAGAGTAGTGATAGTGAGGCTTCAACGTCGCAGGAGTGTACCGGCAGGCAGGAAGGTGGTTTGAAGTGTGTATACTTCAACGCCAGGAGCATCCGGAATAAGGTGGGTGAACTTGCAGCATGGGTTGGTACCTGGGACTTCGATGTTGTGGCCATCTCGGAGACATGGATAGAGCAGGGACAGGAATGGTTGTTGCATGTTCCGGGGTTTAGATGTTTCAGTAAGAGCAGGGAAGGTGGTAAAAGAGGAGGAGGTGTGGCATTGTTAGTCAAGGACAGTATTACAGTGGCAGAAAGGACGTTTGATGAGGACTCGTCTACTGAGGTAGTATGGGCTGAGGTTAGAAACAGGGAAGGAGAGGTCACCCTGTTGGGAGTTTTCTATAGGCCTCCGAAAAGTTCCAGAGATCTAGAGGAAAGGATTGCAAAGATGATTCTGGATAGGAGTGAAAGTAACAGGGTAGTTGTTATGGGGGACTTTAACTTTACAAATATTGACTGGAAAAGTTATAGCTCGAGTACTTTAGAGGGGTCAGTTTTTGTCCAATGTGTGCAGGAGGGTTTCCTGACACAGTATGTAGATAGGCCAACAAGAGGCGAGGCCACATTGGATTTGGTACTGGGTAATGAACCAGACCAGGTGTTAGATTTGGAGGTAGGTGAGCACTTTGGTGATAGTGACCACAATTCGGTTACGTTTACTTTAGCGATGGAAAGGGATAGGTATATACCGAAGGGCAAGAGTTATAGTTGGGGGAAAGGGAATTATGATGCGATTAGGCGAGATTTAGGATGCATAGGTTGGGGAAGGAAACTGCAGGGGATGGGCACAATTGAAATGTGGAGCTTGTTCAAGGAACAGCTACTGCGTGTCCTTGATAAGTATGTACCTGTCAGGCAGGGAGGAAGTGGTCGAATGAGGGAACCGTGGTTTACTAAAGAACTTGAATCTCTTGTGAAGAGGAAGAAGGAGATTTATGTAATGATGAGACGTGAAGGCTCAGTTAGGGCACTTGAAAGTTACAAGTTAGCCAGGAAGGACCTAAAAAGAGAGTTAAGAAGAGCCAGGAGGGGACATGAGATGTCTTTGGCAAGTAGGATCAAGGAAAACCCTAAAGCTTTCTATAGGTATGTCAGGAGTAAAAGAATGACTAGGGTAAGATTAGGACCAGTCAAGGACCGTAGTGGGAAGTTGTGCATGGAGTCTGAAGAGATAGGAGAGGCGCTAAATGAATATTTTTCGTCAGTATTCACGCAGGAAAAAGACAATGTTGTCGAGGAGAATACTGAGATACAGGCTATTGGACTAGACAAGATTGAGGTTAATAAGGAGGAGGTGTTAGCAATTCTGGAAAGTGTGAAAATAGATAAGACCCCTGGGCCGGATGGGATTTATCCTAAGATTCTCTGGGAGGCTAGGGAGGAGATTGCAGAGTCTTTGGCTTTGATCTTTATGTCGTCATTGTCTACAGGAATAGTGCCAGAAGACTGGAGGATAGCAAATGTTGTCCCCTTGTTCAAGAAGGGGAGTAGAGACAACCCTGGTAATTAGAGGCCGGATTCGACCCCAGTCCCTAGTGCCATGAGGCAGCAGTGCTAACCACTGTGCCACCGTGCCATCCATTGCACCCATTGTATTTTCTGATCCCCTTGCCTTCTAACCTGCCAATAGGGGAGCATTAAATTTAGCCCCAAATATCCGCTTTCAGACCAGATCACTTAATTCCTTTGGATAACAAAAATCCACCATTATCATTTTTAAAATTAACAACTGCTGCAGCATCATTCGTCATTTGTGGACGAGAGCTCCAAACTTCTACCACCCTTTGTGTGAAGAAGCATTTCCCACTTTCACGCCCGAAATGTCTGCCTTTCATTGTGTGGAGCAGCGTAAGGAGGATGGAGAGCGGCGCTATCTTACCCAGCAGAATGAAGATACAGCTGAGGATAGCAATCAGAGCACCTCTGCTCAGGCTGACGGGTAGACTATAGGCCTCGACGTTACAGGACCGAACATTGCCGTTGGTGTCACAGCCGCACACTCTGATGGTCAGAGTGCTGGTGCTACTCTGCATCGGAAGGCCAGCATCTGCTATGAGAATGGGCAGGTAGTAGGTGCCTTGCTCCTGATGCTTGAAGCCACCTCTCCTGGTCAGGATCCAGGCAGTGTTGTCTGAAAGGATGAAACACAGCACAGAAATAAGACCATGTTTTATTAGACGTACAAGATGCAATGTTTGCAAAGAATCTTTCTGTTAAAATTCATTCATGGGATGGAGATGTTGCTGGCAAGACCTGTATTTATTCCCCATCTCTGCACATCTGAGAGGGTCACTCAGCCACTTCAGAGGGTGATTAAGAGTCAATGATGTTGCTGTGGCTTTGGAGTCACACGGAGGGCAGACTCAGCAAATTCCAATGCTACAGTCACCATTACCAATCATCATTTTGTAATCCCGATAGAATCATAGAATCCCCATAGTGCAGCAGGAGGCCATTCAGCCCATTGAGTCTGCACCGATTCTCTGAATGAGCATCATACTCAGATCCACCCCCCCCCATCCCCCCGCCCGCCGCGCTATCCCCTCGACCCTGCACATTTTATCATGGCTAATCCCTCTAACCCACACATCTTTGGACACTAAGGGACAATTTAGCATGGCCAATTCACCTAACCTGCACAGCATGCTGGCACAGCGGTTAGCACTGCTGTCTCACAGCTCCAGGGACCTGGGTTTGGTTCCTGGCTTGGCTCACTGTCTGTGTGGAGTTTGCACATTCTCCCCGTGTCTACATTTCCTTTCACAGTCCAAAGATTTGTGGGTTAGGTTGATTGGCCATGTTAAATTGCCCCTTAGTGTCCCAGAATGCGTAGGTTAGAGGGATTAGTGGGTAAATATGTGGGGTTACGGGGATAGGGCCTGGGTGGGATTGTTGTCGGTGCAGGCTTGATGGACCGAATAGCCTCCTTTTGCACTGTAGGGATTCTATGATCTTTGGCGTGTGGGACGAAACCGGAGCACCCTGAGGAACCCCAGGCAGACATGGGGAGAATGTGCAGACTCCACACAGACAGTCACCCAAGGCTAGAATTGAACCCAGGTCCCTGGCGCTGTGAGGCAGCAGTGCTAACCACTGTACTGCCCCTTTCATTTACTTTTAATGAACTTGATTTAAATTCCCCAGCTGCCATGGTGGGATTTGAGTTCATGACGCTGGATTATTAGTCCATTAACATAACCGTTAGACTGCTGTGCAGTTTGCAGGCCACTCGACTCCACAGGTCCACATCAGTATTCATTCATCACATGAGCTTCCTTCACCCCTATTCATGTAACCCCATCAATGCCTAAACCTCAGTTTACAATTGTTCGGCTTAATTTTGAAGTGTGTTCCAGTTCCTCCTCCCCCCCATCCCCCATTCCGACCCACCAACCCACACCTCCACCTCCCACCCCCACTGTTGAAGCAGTACGCCATATTCCATTGACACATACAAGATTCTGAAGATGTTTGACAGGGTAGACACGGAGAGGTTGTGAATCTGTGGAATTCCCTGCCCAGTGAAGCAGTTGCGGCTACCTCATTGAATGTCTTTAAGGCAAGGATAGATAGATTTTTGAACAGTAAAGGAATTAAGGATTATGGTGAACGGGCGGGTAAGTGGAGCTGAGTCCACAAAAAGATCAGCCATGATCTTACTGAATGGCGGAGCAGGCTCGAGGGGCCAGGTGGCCTACTCCTGCTCCTAGTTCTTATGTTCCCCTGGCTGGGAAATCTAGAACACAGGGGAGCAGTATAAGGATAAGGGGTCAATTATTAAGGACTGAGATGAGGCACAATTTCTTCACTCAGGGCTGAGAGTCATTGGAATTCCCCATCCCGGAGGATTGCTGATGCTCTGTTGTTGAATACATTTAAGACTGAAACAGGCAAACTTTTGTTGTCTCCGGGAATTAAGGGATATGGGGAGTGAGCGGAGAAATGGAGTCGAAACCCAAGATCTGCCAATGAATGGTGGAGCAGGGCTCGATGGGTCGAATGGTCTACTCCTGCCTCTATTTCTTATGTTCTTATTTTCAACATCAGCCAATCTTGTTGCCTCTTGATGGATATGATCAATTGAGTGCCAAATTAGAGTTGGTTTTACGCGGTAGGCCCACACATGTCAGTGACTTATTTACATTGTCAGCGACCAATATCGAGAGGACACCCAGCCTATCACATTAGATACCAGAGTTGGAAGAGGGGCGGCACGGTGGCACAGTGGTTAGCACTGTTGCGTCACAGCGCCAGGGACCTGGGTTCGATTCCCAGCTTGGGTCACATGCGGAGTTTGCAAATTCTCCCCGTGTCTGCATGGGTTTCCTCCGCGTGCTCCGGTTTCCTCCCATAGTCTAAAGATGTGTGGGTTAGATGGATTGGCCATGCTAAATTGACCCTAGTGTCAGGGGATGAGCGGGGTAAATATGTGGGGTTATGGGAATAGGGCCTGGGTGGGATTGTGCTCTGTGCAGAATGATGGGCCGAATGGCCTCCTTCTGTACTGCTAGGATTCTATGAAGCTTGCATTCCCATTCTTTACCCACATTACACTCGTTATTTTCTGTTGTACATTAAATATGCTTATTTCCCATGTCTGCATTCCTGAAATTAGCCAATGCTAAAGGACTGCTCAGAGCTTTCTAAAGAGCATTTCAAGGCCTGTATTTATTCAAGTTTGCTCAAGCTGTGATACTTACAAGGATTGCATGCATTATTCACAGTGACGCCTGCAGTGAGTTAGTTTGCCAAATTAATAGCAAGATGTAAATGTTTAAACAAAGCACTGACAGAATTAATGTGGTGGTACTGCAGCATCCCATATTAATTCAACTTAATCTGGAAGGCCCAATCTGATCCCCGCCCAGCCATAGCACCAGCTCGCACCCACCCCCCCATCGCCGACCATTCCCCCCCCCCATCCCCTCCCCCGGATCACAGTCCGGTGTAGTTACTCAACTCAACTGTATGGAACATTCTTACGCTGGAAAGAATAAGCTCGCAGCTAAAGGGACACCACTGCTTTGGAGGTAGTGGATGTACAAATGTATGGATTAGCAGCAGGAGGAGGCCTCAAGCCTGCTCTGCCATTCAATGAGATCATGGCTGGTCTAACTGTAACCTCAACTCCACATTCTGGTGAACTGGTGCGGCAACAATAATCTCTCCCTCAATGTCAACAAAACGAAGGAGATTGTCATCGACTTCAGGAAGCGTAAAGGAGAACATGCTCCTGTCTACATCAATAGGGACGAAGTAGAAAGGGTCGAGAGGATCAAGTTTTTAGGTATCTAGATCACCAACAACCTGTCCTGGTCCCCCCATGCCAACACTATAGTTAAGAAAGCCCACCAATCCCTCTACTTTCTCAAAAGACTAAGGAAATTTGGCATGTCAGCTACAACTCTCACCAACTTTTACAGATGCACCATAGAAAGCATTCTTTCTGGTTGTATCACAGCTTGGTATGGCTCCTGCTCTGCCCAAGACCGCAAGGAACCACAAAAGGTTGTGAACGAAGCCCAATCCATCACGCAAACCAGCCTCCCATCCATTGACTCTGTCTCCACTTCCCGCTGCCTCGGCAAAGCAGCCGGCATAATTAAGGACCCCACGCACCCCGGAAATTCTCTCTTCCACCTTCTTCCTTCAGGAAAAAGGTACAAAAGTCTGAGGTTACGTACCAACCAACTCAAGAGCAGCCTCTTCCCTGCTGCTATCAGACTTTTGAATGGACCTACCTCGCATTAAGTTGATCTCTCTCTACACCTTAGCTATGACTGTAACAGTACATTCTACACTCTCTCGTTTCCTTCTCTATGAACGGTATGCTTTGTCAGTACAGCACGCAAGAAAAAATACTTTTCATTTTATGTTAATACATGTGACAATAATAAATCAAAATCTAATCAAATCGAGTCAAACATTCCTGCCTACCCAACCCCCTGATAACCTTTCACCTCCTTGTTAATCAAGATTCTATCTGCCTTAAAAATATTCAAAGACTGTGGGGGGGAGTTTTCCCACACTGCTCACCACGGGAATCGTAGTGGACAGTGGGGGTGGGGGGGGGAACCGTTGTTCTTGTGCGGGATTTTCCAGTTTTGGGGCAAACGTGGCTGGAAAATCCCGCTCCCTGCCTCCACTGTCTTCTGAGGAAGCGTGTTTCAGGGACTCACGACTCCCAGAGAAAGATTTCCTCCTCAACTCTGTCTTAAATGAGCCACCCCTTATTTTTAAACAATGGCCGTCCCTAGTTCTAGATTCCCCCACAAGAGGGAATAATCCACATCCACCCTGTCAATACTTTCTGATTTGATTTGATTTGATTTATTATTGTCACATGTATTAACATACAGTGAAAAATATTGTTTCTTGTGCGCTATACAGACAAAACATACCGTTCATAGAGAAGGAAATGAGAGAGTGTCGAATGTAGTGTTACAGTCATAGCTAGGGTGTAGAGAAAGATCAACTTAATGCGAGGTAAGTCCATTCAAAAGTCTGACAGCAGCAGGGAAGAAGCTGTTCTTGAGTCGGTTGGTACGTGATCTCAGATTTTCGTCTCTTTTTCTCAATGGGAGAAGGTGGAAGAGAGAATGTCCGGGGTGCATGTGGCCCTTGATTATGCTGGCTGCTTTGCCGAGGCAGCGGGAAGTGTAGACAGAGTCAATGGATGGGAGGCTGGTTTGCGTGATGGATTGGGCTACATTCACAACCTTTTGTAGTTTCTTGCGGTCTTGGGCGGAGCAGGAGCCATACCAAACTGTGATACAACCAGAAAGAATGCTTTCTATGGTGCATCTGTGAAGGTTGGTGGGAGTCATAAACTCCGCTTACTCTTCTAAACACTAGTGGATACAAACCTAATCTCTCCAACCTATCCATTCCAGGTATTGGTCTGGTAAACCTTCTCTGAACTGCTTCTAATTCATTTACATCCTTCCTTAAATAAGGAGACCAATAGTGTACACAATACTCCAGATGTGGTCTCACCAATGCCCTGTACAATTGAAGCATAATCTCCCTACTTATGTAATCAATTCCCTCAGAATAAATTAGAATATTCTATTAGCTTTCCTGATTATTTGCTGTATCCTTTTGTGATTCATGCACTAGGACACCCAGATCCCTCTGCGCCTCAGAGCTCCGCAATCTCTCACCATTTAGATAATAAGCTTATTTTTTTTATTCTTCCTGCTAAAGTGGACACATGTAATGAATGAAGTTGTAAGTGTTTGGGTTATAATGCAGGAAACACAGCATCTAATTTGTGCACAGCAAGACTCCACCAACAGCAATGGGATAAGGGCGAAGCAATCTGTTTGAGGGATGTTAGTTGAGAGATCAATCTTGACCAGGACACTGGGGAAAACCTTCCTGTTCATCTTCAAGATATTACTGGGGAATCTGAGAGGGTCAATGGGGCACTGGAAACAGCAGTTGGAGTAAGCCACCTAATTCCTGGTGTCAATGATACTATTCAGTAAGATCATGGCTGAACTTTTACGTTAACTCCACTTCCTGCCCACCCCCAAAAACTCTTTGTCCCCTTAGTGTCCAAACACAAGTCTCAACACTTCATCAAAAGACGGGAGCTGGGACGATGCAGCATTCATAACGAATGGCAGAGCAGGCTCGAAGGGCCGAATGGCCTCCTCCTGCTCCTATTTTCTATATTTCTATTCCTACTGGAGCATCAGGATCTGTTCAAGGCAGTGGGTGGGGGTGCGGCGGGTGAGGTGGGAGAGTGTAAAATCTGATGGGCTGCCGAGGGTCACTGTGACCTCCCCATCTCTACTGGTATTTTGCCAGCAGGGAGGCAGGTGTTTGGCGGCCGCCCACCATTGGTCCAATCGAAGCTGGTAAATAACTAAATAACGGCTGCTTAAGGGCCTCTTCTCACCGTTGCTGGTATTTTACCAGCAAAAGGTGGAGGGGTGAAACTATGTGGTGAAGCAGCTAGGTTTACCCTGGTGGCCTGACAATGGGCTCGGGGTGGAGGTCCCTGATATTTGGGCAGCACCTGTGAAGGATCGGCTAAAAACTAATTGCAGGAACAAATGATTAAAATCTTAAGAATGTTTCCTGGTCTCAAACTATCACAGAATGTTGCAGTGCAGAAGGAGGCCATTGGTCCTCCAGTAGGGTGTAAGAGTGGCACACTGCTGCCTCACAGTGCCAGGGATCCGGGTTGGATTTTGGCCTCGGGTGGCTGTCCGTGTGGAGTTTGCACGTTCTTCCCGTGCATTTTCTTCCAAATTAAAGCTTTGTGCTGAAGACAATCCGTCAGTTCGTCTTGTTTAAATTGGTTCAAAACTTTGAACTCTCGGGAATCTTCATACGGAGTTAACTTCTGTACACTCGAAGCCTAATCACTACCTTCAGTTCACGCCGGTGGGATTTTCCGGTCCCGCCGCAGTGAACGGAGATTTGTCTGAGCGCCAAATTCTCCGTCCTTGCTTTCTGTGGCGGCGGCGAGTAAACGGATGGAAAATTCCAGTCCTTGTCTGGTTAACAGTGACATGGCTTTTGTCTCTTTGATAACATGGTGGCTACCTATGAAATGGCAATACAATGCTTGGGAGGTGGAATATTAAACTAATCTAATCTATTGGACCGAGGATGTGCACATTAGCCCAAGGTAAAAGCTTGCAAACACATTGCAGACAAAGAACACTCAGGGAGAAATTCATAGATCCCTTTGAAAGATTGCATGGCTCTGTTCTGAAGGAGAAGAATGGGGTTATCTCCCCTGGTGTCCTTGTCAATCAACCTCACTAAAACAGATTATCTGATCATTATCTCATTGCAGTTTGTGGGAGCTTTCTGTGTACAGATTGGATGTTGTGTTTCCTACGTTACAATAGTGACGACACTTTGAAAATAACCTCATTGCTATGAAGTGCTTTGGTACTGAACTCTTAAAAATTGCAAGTCTTTTTGTTTAGATTCTAAAGAACTCATTTCAAAGCTGCCTATTCATTGCTTCACGCATATTTCAGTGTTTAATTTCGCAATTGGAACACGCTTGACTTTTTACTTAAAGGACAACACGTTTGGTCCATTTTGAGGCCCTTACTGATGTTGGTGACATTGATTTGACTGCACAGCTCCGTGACTTGCAAACAATGCGGACTGTGAAACATGAGACAATGGGAAACCCAATGAGCATGCTGGGGAAATGATTAAATACCAGTGGAGTGGTGGAACAAAGAATGCGTGCCTGGTACTAAGATAAAGACTCCGTGCCGGGCAGTGCTTTGTTTTCCTTTGGGGAAATTTTAATCCTTCCAGCGTTCACTTGGTCCAAAGCAGACTACTCTTTCGAAACTCTTAATGTTTTGTTGCAGTTCCAGAACAATAGACTGAATGTCCATTGCTGAAATAGTCAGATAGCATGAGCAAACTTGTGTACAAGTAAACATGTAACAAAGAGCTCAGAGAACAAAGTCTGTGTGTGTGTGTATGTATACCACTGAATGGTTAACGCCATGGAAAGCTGTATCAATTCTTTCTTTAGAAGGAACTCTTCAAAATGCAGCTACTGAAAATACAACAAAGTTTACTCCAACTTATAAATCAAAGAAAGGGTTTAATAAAGAAACATCATTACTCCAAATTTGGGGCCTCGCCCTGGGCCACTCCAAGCTTCCCACAATTCTACATAGTTCCTTATTTATAGTGAATCAGCTGGTCAGCTGACTATTACATCACTCTGTAATTGGTTCCATAGTTTACTGGGTCAGCTGACCCTTACATCTTGTTCCCATTGGTCACATTACGTCCAATCAAAGTTGTCACCGGTTACATTCTAACATTAATGAGTTGTGCAGGTGAGACGATGGACTAGTGGTATTATCGCTAGATTATTAACCCAGAAACTCAGCTAATGTTCTGGGGACCCGGGTTCGAATCTCGCCACGGCAGACAGTGGAATTTGAATTCCATAAAAATATCCAGAATTAAGAATCTACTGATGACCATGAAATCATTGTCAATTGTTGGAAAAAACCATCTGATTCACTAATGTCCTTTAGGAAAGGAAATCTGCCGTCCTTACCCGGTCTGGCCTACATGTGAGTCCAGAGCCACAGCAATGTAGTTGGCTCTCAACTGCCCTCCAACGGTACTAGGGATGGGCAATAAATGCTGGCCAGCCAGCGACGCCCATGTCCCACGAATGAATAAAAAAAGATAAGCACGATTTACCTTGATTATCACGCAGGGTGAAGTTTGGGTTGTTTGCCGTTTCAGGAGCCAGGCTATAGTAGAAGTGATGACCACCCTGGGGGTTATCCATGTCCACCGCACTCACCATCTGAATCAGCTGTTGAAAAGGGGCAAATTGAAACCATTCACAAAAGCCATCCTGGTGTCAACAGCAGCTGATTTTCAGCATTTGTTTTTCTGATTCACAGATGCAAAGTTGCTCCAAACAATGACACATCTCAGTGATAACTGCCTCTGACTTGCAAATACATCTTGGTTATCTGTTATGGTCTCTGATGAGATTGGTTTGAAGGCTCAAAGGACCAAATAGCCTGCCCCTGCTTCTATTTTTCATGTTTCTATGTTTCTATAATATTGTTGCAAATCAGAATACCATACTTCCCAAAGGTAAAAGTATGTTTTTAAAAAATTAATTGTTGGCATCCTAAGCAAGGCCCATCCCAGATTTCCCTTGTGAAGGTGAGTTGCCTTTTCGAACTACTGCACTCCGTGTGATGTAGGTACACCCGCAGTGCTGTTAGGGAGGAAGTTCCAGCATTTTGACCCAATGATACTGAAGGAACAGCCGATGTATTTCTAAGTCAGGATGGTGTGTGATTTGGAGGGAACTTGCAGGTGGTGGTGTTCCCATCTGTCTGCTGTCCTTGTCCTTTTAGATGGCAGGGGTCAAAGACTTGGAAGGTGCTGATGAAGGAGCTTTGATGAGTTGCTGCATTGCATCTTGTAGATGGTACACATTGTTGCCACTGTGCGTCGGTGGTGGAGGGAGTGATGTTTAAGGTGGTGGATGGGGTGTCAATTAAGTGGGCTGCTTTGTTCTGGTTGGTCATAGAGTTATAGAATTTTACAGCACGGAAAGTGGACCTTCGGCCCATTCTGGGTGGGCCTGGGTAAAGATGCTCTTTTGGAGAGCCGGTGCAGACTCGATGGGACCGAGTGGCCTCCTTCTGAACTGTAGGGATTCTATGATTCACATTTCAGAGGCTTCCTTTCACAGATCTCCATTTATTGTTCAGTTTCTGAAGCGCACAGGAAACTTCTCCCACAGCCCTGTAATATTTCTGCATACTCAGAAGAAAAACTCTAGAATGTGCATCGCCAGGCCTTACCCAGAACTGTGAGGTATAAAGAGTTTTCTGACTGAATTTCCAACAGGTAGAATGCCTGTGCATCAGGAAATCAGAAACACACAAGCTATCCATTCAAAGAATGGTCGCCGGTGTAAAGTTTCCCGATCTGCGTTCCCAGGAGAAGAGGCTCGGGAACTAGGAGAGAAAAGTGGGAATGTCTGCCCAACCTATTAGAAAAATCCACCGACTGTTTCACACAGTCCATGGGCGGAATTCTCCAACCTCGCCTGTGGCTGGGATTCTCCAGTCCCGCTGCAGTGAGTGGAGTTTTGGCTGAGCGCCAAATTCTCCGTTCTCATTGGCAGCGTTGGCGGGGGGGCGGGGGGGGGGGGGGGCGTGATCGAGATCGGAGAATCCCGGCCCCTGTTCTCTTGAGTTAAACAAAATATCTGGTTGTCTCGTGAATCTCTTGCAGAAGTGCATGGAAACTCGCCTCTTACCTGACCAGGTTTAACATTTTCACAGATATAGGTTTCACGTTCTTTCACAAACTCTGGTGCATTGTCATTAATGTCGAGGACTTTAATTGTGACCGAGACACTCCCAATTTGTGTGGGATTCTCTGAAATGAGACAAACACTAACTTAGCAGCTGATATGACCAAATTTTAACACCTAACATTGTTCATAATAGTCTGGTACAGAACAGCTGAACTCAGAGTTGGTGTTAGTCAATGCCATGTTTTTAAAAACTTTACTCTGCCTTCTCAGTTTCGAGTTACACCCATTCAAACTTTGCCGAAAGCAGTTTTATTCTGTCCTAAAGAAAGGAAAGAAGGTGCATTGATGTAGCCCCTTTCATTACCTCACATGTTGGCACGGTGGCACAGTTGTTAGCACTGCTGCCTCACAGCACCAGGGACCCGGGTTCGATTCCCGGCTTGGGTCTCTGCCTGTGTGGAGTCTGCACATTCTCCCTGTGTCGGTGTGGGTTTCCTCCGGGTGCTCTGGTTTCCTCCCACAGTCTGAAAAGACATGCTGGTTAGGTGCATTGGCCATGCTAAATTCTCCCTCAGTGTACCCGAACAGGCGCCAAAGTGTGGCGACTAGGGATTTTCACAGTAACTTCATTGCAGTGTTAATGTAAGCTTACTTGTGATATTAATAAATAAACTTTCCAAAAAATAATCTCAAATTGCAGTCTAGTTTTGGAATATAGTGCACAAACAAGGAGGAAGATGGTGATGACCAGGTAATCTGTTTTGTAATGGTATTTATTGAGGGAGGAACATGAACCAAATGAACAGGAATAGCTGCCCTGCTGTGTTTGGAGTCGTGCCATGGGAACGTTTGCTTTCACCCAAAGAGGCAGCTGGTTTGAGGTCAGAATCAAAAGTCAAAACGACACTGCCTCAATACCGGGGGTTGCGAGAATGCAGAACTTGGAGTAACAGGGACCTTACAAAACTCATAAATATACAGAAATAACTGGGAATTTAATGAACGCACCCAGACAGTCTGTATAGCTTGTTCTTGTCTATGTGCTTGTCTGTATAGCGCGCAAGAAACAATACTTTTCACTGTATGTTAACACGTGACAATAATAAATCAGTCAAATCAGACAACGCATGATCTATGGACTTTGACACAACATGCAGAATGCAACATACCTTCTAAGATTCTGCTATAAATTAGGGAGCCTGCAGTTTGCAATGTGTTGGAATTATTTTAGACTGAAATGTTCGTGATTGCGCAATCCTTTTATTATTTAGACCTTATTTTAATTTTAATAATTGTCTGTAACTATGTCATGAATTACGATTACTTGTTTTATTTGTATCACCATCACAATCCGCCTGTCCATCTGCCCTCCCATCCGCCCGTCCATCTACCCAGCCATCCGTCCACTCATGCACCCGTCCATCTGACCGTCCCTCCACCTGTCCACCTGCATATCCATCCACCCGTCCGTTTGTCCATCCATCCATTTCTCTATTGATTGAAACATGTCGTGCAGATATGTACAAGGGGAGGCTAGCTGAGGGGTCGGTTATAGCCAATAGAGTTAGAGAAAGAAAGTTATAAACATAAACAAAAGAATGGATTGGTTGGGTCTTTCGGTGCAGACTCGATGGACTGAATGGCCTCTTTCTGCACTGTAGGGATTCTATAATTCTTTGAAATGGATGTTTCTGTGTTGTACAACTAGCGTAAGATTGTTATGCTTAAATCGCTGGAGTGGGTCGCGAAGTTATTGATCCACTTTTGCACTTGCCCAGCAACAAATAGAATACCTTGCCCTAAGAATCAAAACAATTTTCACATGAGCTTGCTAATACTCCAGATTTGGTCTTAATGTTATGATGCATGGATTGAAAACTCACAGAGGGTTGATCATAGTTCAGGAGGTTTGTTCACTAGATTTTTAAAAATTAATTCGTGGGACACGGGCGTCGCTGGTTGGCCAGCATTTATTTCCCATCCCCAGTTGCCCTTGGAGGACAGTTGAGAGTCAACCACATTGCTGTGGCTCTGGAGTCACATGTAGGCCAGACCGGGTAAGGATGACAGGTTTCCTTCCTTAAAGGTCATTAGTGAACCAGATGGGTTTTTCCGACAATCGACAATGGTTTCATGGTCATCAGTAGATTCTTAATTCCAGATATTTTTTTTATTGAATTCAAATTCCACCACCTGCCGTGGTGGGATTCGATCCCAGGTCCCCAGAACATTAGCTGAGTTTCTAAATTAATAGTCTAGCAATAATACCACCAGACCATCGCCTCCCCGGTCCCTGGGATCAGAGGGTTGTCCTTTGTGGAGGGTGAGTATATTGGACCAACACTCTCTGGAGTTTAGAAGAATGAGAGATGATCTCTTTGAAACATACAAGATTCTAAAGGGGATTTAGAGTGAGGGCCTTGAATGTTTTCCCTTTCTGGGGAATCTAGAATACAGGGGCACAGTCTCAGGATAAGCAGCCAACTGTGTAGGACTGAGATAAGGAAACGCTTCTTCAAAGAGTTGGGAATCATTGGAAATCTTTACCCTAGAAGGTAATGGATGCTCCACCACGGAATATTTTTAAGGCTGAACAAGGTAGATTTTTGATTTCTCAGGGAATCCAGGGATCTGGGAGTTGGGAAAAGTGGAGTTGAGGTCATAGGATGGTGGAGCAAACTCAAGGAGCGGTATGGGCTACACTTCCTTCTATTCTTTATGTTCTTCGGTTGATAGTGATCTCCATCAGCAAATTGTAAGCATGGGATCTCCCAGTACAGGGCCTCAGTGAGACCACATCTGGAGTACTGTGTAGTTTTTGCGTCCTTACTTAAGAAAGGATGTAATTGCATCATAAGCAGTTCAGAGAAGGTTCACTCGACTGATTCTTGGAATGGGCGGGTTATCTTGTGAGGAAAGGTTGGGCAGACTGTGCCTGTAACCATTGGAGTTTAGAAGAATGAGAGGTGATCTTATTGAAACAATTCCGAGGGACTGGACAGGGTGGATACCGAGATGTTTCCCCTTGCAGGGAGCGTCTGGAACGAGAGGGACACAGTTCCTCTCACATTTAAGAAAGAGATGAGGAGATTTTTTTTTCAGAGGGTGGGATTCTCTTCCCCAGAGAGCAGTGATTTGATTTGATTTGATTTATTATTGTCACATGTATTAGCATACAGTGAAAAGTATTGTTTCTTGCACGCTATACACACAAAGCATGCCGTTCATAGAGAAGGAAAGGAGAGAGTGCAGAATGTAGTGTTACAGTCATAGTTAGGGTGTAGAGAAAGATCAACTTAATGCGAGGTAAGTCCATTCAAAAGTCTGATGGCAGCAGGGAAGAAGCTGTTCTTGAGTCGGTTCTTGAGTGGGGGCTAGGTCATTGAATATATCCAAGGCAGAGCTCGACAGATCTTTGATTGACAAGGGAGGCAAGGTTTATTGGTGGGACGTGGAGGAGGGGGGGTTTGAGGTGTTGGCACGATGCAGGCAGGAAAGTGGGATTGAGGTGGAAATCAGAGCAGCCATGAGCTTATCAAAAGATGCAGCAGGCTCGATGGGCCGAATGGTCTGTTCCTGCTCCTAATTCTCCTGTTCTTGTGGCACTGGGGGCTTGCTTGCTCAGTACACAATCTGAAAACTAGGTCACGTAGCCGTTTATGACACTAATCATACTGATCATCTCATAGCTGAACAGAAGTGTCCGACACGCCATGTACCAGGGAGCGAGAAGACTGACGCTCACACACAATAGAATCTTTAACTTAGGCAAATCCAACAGGGCTGATTTTACAAATGATTGCTCCATATACAGTATGTACTGTATCTGTAGGGGTGTGTTAACCTTCGTGCTTACAGTTCCGATATGAATTCCCTGCGATGCAGGAAGCACTCTTTTGTAAAACCTACTCCTTTGCTCCTGAAATGTAGAAGCTTTTTCACCGAGAGCCAATTAATCTTTAAAATGGTGCGCAGGGTAAACTCGGTTAAAGGCCTCTTTGCTGCTTCTCTGATCCTGAAAGCGTATTCGCTCTTACTTTCAGTGCATTCTCCCGGCAAGGCTGCTAATCAGGAATCACCGACACTATTAACTTCTGAGTCTATCCAGCAGTTTCTGTTTTTATTAACGTGAGAACTGTTATTAACATTTATTAATGTGGGAAAAATGGTGGCCCGTAACGAGATAGAATCAGAGAATCCTACAGTGCAGAGGGAGGCCATTCGGCCCATCGAGTCTGCACCAACAACAATCCCACCCAGGCCCCATCCCCGTAACCCCACATATTTCCCTGCTAGTCCCTCAACATCAAGGGGCAATTTAGCATGGCCAATCAATCTAACATCTTTGGACTGTGAGAGGAAACCAGAGCACCCGAAGGAAACCCACGCAGACATGGGGAGAACGTGCGAACGAGATAAAATCCAAACTGTCGCCAATCTGAAAGGCCTCTTTGAAAATTTGGCTGAACTCCTCCCGGCAAGGCTGCTAATCGCCCCTGACATACTCTTGGAGTGCATTTCCCGTGCCACCAGCTCTTATTAATTCATGTTGTGTTAGGCTGCAATACCTAATCAAACTTAATTAAAGCAAACATAACATTAACACATGATAAAAAAGACGTCTCGTTTCTAATAAAATATTGAGCAATCTTCAAAGACGTACTCATTTCCATTGCCAGGATTGTGATATTGTGCCAGGAGAGACGCTCTCGGTCCAATGATTTTGCAGTCATCAAAGCTCCGGAAGCGATGTCGATGTAGAAGAATCTGGTGGGATCAGTGGATCGATCGATGGAATATCTTTGAAATGAGTGGAAAACAAAAGAGGGAAAGACCCTGTTAAACCCACATAATTTTCTCGCATTTGTTAAAGTTTATTTATTAGGGTCACAAGTAGGCTTACATTAACACTGCAATGAAGTTACTGTGGAAAATCCCCTAGTTGCCACACTCCAGCGCCTGTTCGGCTACAGTGAGGGAGAATTTTAGCATGGTCAATGCACCTAACCAGCACGTCTTTCAGACTGTGGAAGGAAACTGGAGCACCCGGAGGAAACCCATGCAGACACGGGGAGAATGTGCAGACTGCACACAGACAATGACCCAAGCCGGGGATCGAACCCGGGTCCCTGGCGCTTGAGGCAGCAGTGCTAATCACTGTGCCACTGTGCTGCCCCAGTGCCACTGTGCCGTCTCAGTGCCACCATGCCACCCCACTTGCAGTAAACAATCAACGGTAATTTAGAATCAACCCAAGTTTCTCAGATAATTGCTTCATCTTTTCACACTTCACTGGTCAAATAATCTTCCAAGAGTCCTCACAACTGGATTTTAAATGTAGTGGGTTCACCCTCCTTGAGTGCTGCCAATAGTTATGATCTCCTTATTTAAGGAAGGATAGATTTGCATTTGCAGTCCTGAGGTTCAGTGGATAATATCCCTACCTCGAGGTCAGGAGCCTTGGGTTCAAGTCCAACTTCAGCACCAGATGCTCATGGAAAGTGTGTTCATAACCTGGCAAAATGGGTTGCTTATCAGTCTGTAAATCCTCCAATCTGCCTGATGACAGGCAGCAAAGAGCAGGAGAGTTTCCTGGTCAGCTATACCACAGGGGGCAACAGCAACGCACTGTGGTAGCTGGCCGAGGAAGGCCATGGTTGCCAATACTCTCTTGGGATGTGGTACCAGATGGAGGTGACACTGCATTGGAGGCAGTTCAGAGAAGGTTATGCTGATCCTCAAGATGAAGGGTTTGCCTTATGGAGAAAGATTGGGCCTAATCTAGAAGAATGAGAGGTGATCTTATTGAAACAGAAGATTCTGAGGAGTGGATGCTGGGAGGATATTTCCTCTGTTGGGGGAATCTAGAACATGGGGGCACAGTTTAAGATGGAGATGAGGGCCGGAGCTCTACCACTTTGCCCACCACGGAATCGGCGAGAGTCCGACAAAGGTTGACCTTTGGGTGGGAATTTCCGGTCTTGCCCGAGTGAGGCCATAAAATTCCGTCTGAGGAGATATTTATTTTCTCAGAGGGTTACTTGTCTTTGGAATTCTCTTCCACAGGGGGCTGTGGACATGTTCAAGAGTGAGATGGATAGATTTTTGATTCTCGAGGGAGTCTGGGGGTTTGGGGGCTGCAGACAGGAAAGTGGGAGTTGAGGCCACAATCAGATCAGCCATGATCTTATTGAATGGTTGAGCAGGGTTGACGGGCCAAATGGTCTGCTTCTGCTTCTAATTGGTATGATCTTATGAGCACAGAGAGCTCAGCCTGAGAAGGAGATTGCATTCAGAAACAAGCTAGAAAACTGACGTGGGATCTTACAGACCCAAAACATCTAATAGTTAGACATCAGTTTGTCTTTTTGTACACATGATATGGTGGATTGAAATCAGCATGTTGTCCACTGATTCGATATGGAGTCTTTGCAATACTTGCCCTATAACACCAAAATCTGGGGGACCAATGGAAGGAATTATATTTTATTTGTTCATAGGATGTGGGCGGTACTGGCTCGGTCAACAGTTATTGCCCAAGCCTAATTGCCTTTGAAATTTGTCTGCACCTACTCTTGGGCTTGCGATGGAATTTGAATTCAATAAAAAAAATCTGGGATTAAGAATCTACTGATGGCCATGAAACCATTGTCGATTGTTGGAAAAACCCATCTGGTTCACCATTGGCTCCACCCCACCCCTTACATAGTGACGGAAAAGTAGGAGACAGCAAGTTTGTTTCAGATTTATATCACCTCACTGAAACAGTCGTGAATTCCAACGAACTTTTCGATGAGGAACAAGTTGACAACTTAGTGCCTGGTCCGAGGAAGGATAAGATTGGTGAAATTGATGTCAGGACAGCGTGGCAGTGGGGTTCCTACAGAAGGGAGGCAGTCAATAGTCATTGAAAATCCCCTGAGGAAAGATATAATTCAGAGGGAGAGACTGCCACTCATGAACCTGTTCTTGATGAGGTCAGAGCATTTGCCGAATTCTTTTGTCGCTCTTGGGTGAAGCTTTTCTGAGAATCAGGATTTCATTGGTCTATTGCCAACAAGGGTTAGAAGAAGAGACTAGCAATGAACCAATGGGAGGTGGTTTTCTTTTGGGCTGAATTTGAGTGGTCTTTGCCTGGTTCTAACCCCCTCAAAAGGAATGGGATGGCCATGTCACTGGCAAGGCCAGCAGTTGGTGCCCATCCCTAATTTCCCTGAACTCAGTGGCTTAATCAGCCATTTAAGAGTCAACCACATTACAGTGGGTCTGGAGTCACATGTAGGCAAGTTTCCTTTCCCAAAAGGACATTAGTGAACCGGAGAGGCTTTTACAATAATCGATGCTTGTTGTTGAGATTAGTTTTATTTTCCAGACTTTTCGTTAATTGAATTTAAATTCCACCATTGGGATTGGAACCCATGTCCCAAAGCATCAGCCTGAGCCACTTGTTTATTGGCCGAATAACATTACAGTTACAACATTATCCCCTCGGATCCAAGCTACCTGGAAATGGGGCCACTTCAGTGAACCATTGAGTTTCTTTTCATTCATTCCCAGGATGTGGGTGTCACTAGGAAGGTTGGCATTTATTACCCTGAGAAGATGCTGGTGAGCTGTTTACCAACTGATTCCTGGGATGGTGGAACTGATGTACAAGGAGAGATTGAGACTCAGTTAGGATTGTATTCGCTGGAGTTCAGAAGAATGAGGAGGGGAAGAATCTTGTAGAAACCGAAAATATTTTAACAGGACTAGACAGGGTAGATGCAAGAAGGATGTTCCTCAAGGTGGGGGTGTCCAGAACCAGGGGTCACAGTCTGAGGAAACAGGTTAGACTGTTTAGGACAGAGATGAGGAGAAATTTCTTCACCCAGTGGGTGGTGAGCCTGTGGAATTCGCTACCAGAGAAAGCAGTTGAGGCCAAACTGTTTTCAAGAAGTAGTTAGATATCGTATTTGGGGTGAAGGGGATCAAATGATATGGGGATCAGGCCATTGAGTTGGATGATCAGCCATGATCATAATGGCAGAGCAGGCTGGAAGGGCCGAATGGCCTCCTCCTACTCCTATTTCCTGTGTCTTGGCCAAATATTGTTTTACATTCATCAGAATGTAGGAAATGTCAGGATTGTGGATTTTACTGTGATTTGTGGTCCTCGGCTCAAATAGAAACAAAAGTAATATGTACGTTGAAGCTAGTGAAACTATCTGAACCAAGGACCAGAAATCACAATAAAACCCACAATTAGCCGACACTTCATCAAGAAAAAGTACAGAGCTTTCAGGAGCAATGTGCAATGACCTGGGATTGGATAACAACCGTTCTTCCTTGATGTATCTAATTCTGATGGCTGCAGGAACACACAGTTCTTGAACTGGTTTTACTAAATACAGAAAGGAAGACATGTCTAAATCAATCTCTTCAGATCTCATTGTCCCAAAGCCATTGGCTTTCTTTATTTTTAGCAATAGTCACCTGCAATCCTTTACACCTCATTCCACCCATTGTCCAAGCTGCTCCTATCAGGTTATTTTAATAAAACTTATCACCTTTACTCGTCTCTTTACTTGTTAACCAGTTACGTTTTCCACATTGGGTTGGCTATGTAAAGAATGATAGGCCTTGACCTTATTCATATTAAATTAATTCACATGGGCAAGACAGTTTGGAAAACACACACAGAACAAACACATTCACACACACATATGCACACACAAAATACATACAACATACACACATATGCAGACACACAACGCACACATCATATTCATACACACACAAAGATACCCACTCTCTCCCTATCTCACACACACAGATTAAGTTGATCTTTCTCTACACCCTAGCTATGACTGCAACATCGCTTCTTGGCCTTTTGGCTAAGATCAAGTGTAGTATCAACATGCTGTGCTTGGTTGAAGTCATTAGGTTACATTTTAGCTTCATTTGAAGCAATTTTTAAAAGTGGCATCTCGGCCTTTTGGCTAAGATGCAAATGAGATCAAGCCTTGGAGGAGGAGCTATGCCTACTCCAATCAGCTTGGATCATGTAGATCAAGCCCAAGACAGGAGGTGAGAGTTCTATCTTGTCAGCTTGGATCGGGAATGTCTCAACTTGTTGAGACTCTGAATTGGACTTGATTTGATTGAATTGGAATAAAACAAAAAAAAAATGACTAACACTACATTCTGCACCCTCTCCTTTCCTTCTCCACTATGTATTCTGCAAATGGTATGCTTTGTCTGTATAACGCGCAAGAAACAATACTCTTCACTATATACCAGTACATATGACAATAATAAATCAAATCAAATCAAATCAAAGATGTGCAGTCACACAACACATATTCGCACACATATGCACACACAAAGTACACACATAAACACATACAACACACACAGATTTATATATATGCAGACACACACACACACACACACAACTGAAGATATGAGCCAGGGACGTGGGAGAGGAGTGAGGCCACCACAGTGCAGTGTGGACTAAGGGTCTCAGCAAGCAGGGTAGCACACATATAGGAATGCTGAGAGCATCACAAAACTAACTAGCTCTTCTTTGAAAAGTCATTATTTGCATGTGGCACTTTCATATCATGATTATTAAATGGTACTATTATTTAATTGGGGGGTGCGTGATTACTAATCTAATTGAAAAGGGGTTATTCAACCAAAGAAATTGGTGAATCTCTACTTCAGGGAGTGCAAACAGGGCGAGCATTATTCACAGGCTCTGTGCTGTGCAGCATGGGAATCAATCGGGAGGAAGAAATCAGCAGCAAAAATAACCATGAAGTATAAATTGTGAAGGCTCTGGAGATGTGCCAAAAATATGACAGGACGAATATAGGATCTGAGTCAGACATGAAGTAACCAAACTTTCTTACCAAGGCAACCTGTGCATTGATTGAGCTAAACTTTCCAGCCAGGGCACGTGCTAGTTCATCAATTGTACTCCCAAGCTATAAAACTGCACGCCGCTGTGGCTAATGGACTGGTTTGTGGCACTAAACAGCTAGCAAAGGTGGCTTGGTGAATCAGCTATTGGCAGAACTAAGTAGAATCTTAGTGTGGATTCAATGCTGCTGTTCCTGAGATAAGACCTCAGAGTCATTATGGTTTGGCTGCCAAGGCATGTTGCCAAGGTTACTTCCTACCTGATTGAGTTATTGGCTGCATCTGGGTCTTTTGCCGAAACTGTCTGGATGGTGGTGCCAACTGCGACATCTTCATAAACCTCTACCTGGTAAAAGGTCACCTCGAACCGTGGCGGCTCATCCACATCTTCCACAGCCAGCAGCACTCGGGTCGTATCCCGGAATGGACCAAAGTTCAAAAAGCGCAGGTCCAGGTGGGTGTTGGTTCCCTCCACAGTCAATGTGTAGCTGTCCTTCACTTCAAAATCTAATGTCTAGAGAGAGGGGAACCAAAGGATAGATAATCAGACTCTAGGAATTCATTCCTCTGTAACATTGCCCAACTTCACTTCTGTCGCAGTCACCTGTTGCTGAAACATTTTGTTAGTTTTAAACTTAAGGAGGGCGTTCGAGAGCTTCAGGTCAGGGCAACTGATGGCGCGGCCACCAACGGCAGAGGAACTAAAATTGAGAATGCTCAAGAGGCCAGAATGAATTGAGCACAGAGATCTCGGAGGGCGATGTGGCTGAAGGAGGTTCAAGAGCTACAGATGGGTGAAGCCGTGGAGGAGTTTGATTCTACCAATGCATTCCTGGGTGGTCTCCCCCGTACCACCCTCCATAGACTTGAGGTCATCCAAAGGTCTGCTGGCAGGGTCTGAGCTCACACCAGATTCCCCGGTCAGCCCTGTGCTCATTGGCTGCCGGGCAAACAATGTCTTGATTTCAAAACTATCATCCTTGTTTTCAAATCTTTCCAAGTTCTTGCCCCCTCCCTATCCCGGAATCTCCTCAGCCCCACAATTCTCCCAGATATCTGTGTTCCTCTAATTCTGGCCTCTTGAACACCCTTAATGTTAATCACTCCACACTTTGATGGACATGTCTTCAGTTGCCTGGTTACCAAGCTCTCAAATTTCCTTCCTACATCTCTCTGCCTCTCTGTTCCACTTCTCTCTTTAACGACACCCCATAAAACCCCAGATTTACGGTAATTGGACCCAATATCCCCTTATATGGCCGAGAGTCAAAGTTCGCTTCATACTACTCCAGTGAATCATCTCGGAGGGTTTTTTTTAATTTAAAGTTTATTTATTAGTGTCACAAGTAGGCTTACATTAACACTGCAATGAAGTTACTGTGAAAATCCCTGAGTCGCCACACTCTGGCACCTGTTCGGGTACACTGAGGGAGAATTTAGCATGGTCAATGTACCTAACCAACACGTCTTTCGGACTGTGGGAGGAAACCGGAGCACCTGAAGGAAACCCACGCAGGTACGGGGAGAACATGCAAGCTCCACACAGACAGTGAGCCAAAGCCAGAATTGAACCCGGGTCCCTGGCGCTGTGAGGCTGCAGTGCTAACCACCGTGCCGCTCCCTGCACCCCCCCCCCCCTCCATAAAGGCGCTCCCTGAGTATAAGTTGTTGTTCTGTCAGGTCATAACACAGTAGAGAGAGTTCCAGAATCTGTCATTACATTGTACATTGCTGTCTTACCTCCTTTAAGATGATGATGCCAACTTGGTTGCCATTATCTGTGACAATGTCAAATACGCTCATCCCATCACCATCGATGAGGCTGTAGCTCAGTTCAGCATTTAGTCCCTCATCTGCATCCTGAGCGTGAATCCTTCCAATCACTGAGCCCACCATTGCTGACTCCATCACAGTCATCTGATACAGCTCTGAGGGTAAAAACACAGGCACATGTAAACTACCTTTCATTCTACTGGGGATTGCCCAACACTAACTGGACTTGAGCATGTGGTAATGAGCCACCTATAACTTAGTGGCTTGCTAGACCATTTCTGAGGGCAGTTAAGAGTTAAAAACGCATTGCTGTGGGTCTGGAGTCACATGTAGACGAGAACCAGTTTTAAAGATGGCCGATTTCCTCCCTTGAAGGACATTAGTGAACCAGTTCAGCTTTTACAATTCAGCAGCGTCATGATCATCATTTGTATTGTTATATTGTGTCCAGTTTTGGTCTCCTTACTTGAGGAAGGATGTGGTGGGATTGGAGGCAGTTCAGAGGAGGTTCAGCAGATTGATTCCGGGGATGAAAGGGCTGTCGTACGAGGAGCGGTTGAGTAGCCTGGGCTTGTACTCGCTGGAGTTCAGAAGAAGGAGGGAGAATCTGATTGAGATATCAAAAGGAGATTGTTGAACAGATGTTTCCCCCGTTGTGGGACAGTCTAGAAGAAGAGGTTATCGATAACTAGTCAGAGGAGGTCGGTTCAAAACTGAGATGTGTAGAAACGACTTCTCTTGGAGGGTAGTGAATCTGTGGAACTCGCTGCCCCAGAGTGCAAGGAAGGCAGAATCAACCAACAGACCCAAGAAAGAGATGGATATGTTTCTGATGGAAAGTGGGATAAAGAGCTATGGGGAGCAGGCAGGATAGTGGAGCTGAGACCAGGATAAGATCAGCTATGATCATGTTAAATGGTGGAGCAGGCTCGAAGGGCTGAATTGCCCAATCCCACTCCTAGTTCCTGTGTTCCTGTTAAACTAGCACCTTATTACAGATTTATTAATGAATTGAAATTAAATTCCTCCAGCTGCTGTGTTGGGATTTGAACCAATGTCTCCAGAGCTTTAACCTAGGCCTCTGGATTGCTAGTCCAGGGACATTACAAGTACACAATGTTTGCCATTTAACTAGACAACCATTAAATTTTACAATCCTGTTACGGTCCTGCACTTTGCTTCACTGTTTGAAGCAGACATTTGCACGCACAATTTGGATTAACCTGAAGAGAAAGTGCTTATTGCGCTTGACGTCTTTAAAAATTGGCACTAAATAATGAGATGTAATCCTGTTTTATTTATGACTCGTGGTTTTGTCTGTCTCCTTCCCGGGTACAAATGGTACCAGAATGCCGGCCTTTTTGATAACAGTGATTCCAGAGTGAGCGACAGAGTTAGGCTCCCCCCTAGTGGCACTGTGAGTAAACTCCAGTCTCAATCTGTAACTTTCACCTTATCAGGACATTCCAAGTTTAAAGTCTAATCTTATTAGTGTCACAAGTCGGCTTACATTAACACTGCAATGAAGTTACTGGGAAAATCCCCTAGTTGCCACACTCCGGCGCCTGTTCGGGTACACCGAGGGAGAATTTAGCATGGCCAATGCACCTAACCAGCACATCTGGGGTTACATGGCTACTAGTTCCACATGAAGAACGGCTGAAAATATTGGGCTGCTGCATTCAGGAGCAAGTGAGCATTATACAGCAAAATGAATGATATTTACTGCTGAACGACGTGACTGGATTTAAACACTGCCCATCGAGTCTGCACTGACAAAAATCCCACCCAGGCCCCATCCCCGTAATTCCACATATTTACCCCGCTAATCCCTCTAACCTACGCATCCCGGGACACTAAGGGGCAATTTACCATGGCCAATGCACCTAACCTGCACATCTTTGGACTATGGGAGGAAACTGGAGCACCCGGAGGAAATCCACACAGACACAGGGAGAACGTGCAGACTCCACACAGACAGTGACCAAAGCCGGGAATCGAACCCAGGTCCTTGGAGCTGTGAGAAAGCAGTGCTAACCACTGTGCCACCGTGCCACCCAGCGGAGAGCACCCTCCTCTCCACACCCCCGATTCCCGTTGACCCCAGTTTTGCTATTACACTCGGTCAAATGCTGCCTTGATGTCAAGGACAATCACTCTCACCTCGGGAATTCAGTTATTTTGTCCATGTTTGGACAAAGGTTGTAATGAGGGCAGGGTGTAAACTGGACATTGGTGAGCAGGGTGTTGCTGTGTAATTGCTACTTGACATCACTGTTAACGACTCCTTTTGTAATTTTGCTGATGATTGAAAGTAGACTGATGGGACAGTAATAGGCCAGTTTGGATTTGTCTTGCTTTCTGTGGGCAGGGCATAGCCGGGCAATGTTACCCACAGCCAGGAACATAAGAACATAAGAACTAGGAGCAGGAGTAGGCCATCTGGCCCCTCGAGCCTGCTCTGCCATTCAATAAGATCATGGCTGATCTTTTCGTGGACTCAGCTCTACTTACCCGCCCGCTCATCATAACGCTTAATTCCTTTACTGTTCAAAAATTTATCTATCCTTGCCTTAAATCATTCAATGAGGTAGCCTCAACTGCTTCACTGGGCAGGGAATTCCACAGATTCACAACCCTTTGTGTGAAGAAGTTCCTCCTCAACTCAGTCGTAAATCTGCTTCCCCTTATTTTCAGGCCATGTCCCCTAGTTCTAGTTTCACCCGCCAGTGGAAACAACTTCCCTGCTCCTATCTTATCTATTCCCTTCATAATCTGATATGTTTCTATAAGATCTCCCCTCATTCTTCTGAATTCCAATGAGTATAGCCCCAGTCTACTCAGTCTCTCCTCATAAGCCAACCCTCTCAACTCCGGAATCAACCTGGTGAATTTCCTCTGCACCCCCTCCAGTGCCAGTATATCCTTTCTCAAGTAAGGAGACCAAAACTGTACACAGTACTCCAGGTGTGGCCTCGCCAGCACCTTATACAGCTGCAACATAACCTTGCTGTTTTTAAACTCCATCCCTCCAGCAATGAAGGACAAAATTCCATTTGCCTTCTTAATTACCTGCTGCACCTGCAAACCAACTCCTTGAGATTCCTGCACAAGCTCACAAGGAAGGTGCCAGTGTTGTAGCTGAACTGGAACAGCTTGGCTAGGGGTGTGAAAACACAAGTATTGCTGGAATGTTGTCCGAGTTCATTGCCTTTGCCGCATTCGGTGCCTTCAGCCGTTTCTTGGTATCGCATGGAGTGAACTGAATTGGCTGAAGACTGGAATCTGTGATGCTGGGGACCTCAGGAGGAGGCTGAGGTGGATCATACACTCAGCACTTCTGGCTGAAGATGGTTGCAAATGCCTCAGCCCCATCTTTAGCATTAATGTGTTGGGTTCCCCTAATCATTGAGGTTGGGGATATTTGTGGAGCCTCCTCCTCCTGTTAGTTGTTTAATTGTCTGCCATGATTCACAACAGGGTGTGACAGGACTGCAGAGCTTAGATCTAATCCATTGGTTGTGGAATCGGTTAGCTCTGCCTGTCACTTGCTGTTTGGCACCCAAGCAATCCTGTGCTGTAGCTTCAGCCGGTTGACACCTCATTTTTAGACATGGCTGGTGCTATACCTGGCATGCCCTCCTGTTAAACCTGGCCAGCGATGGCTACATACTGAGAACTGTGGTTATCTTGGAAGCTGTAAGGATCAGAGGTCAATTGAAAGGAACTGTCTTGAGGAATCAAAACGCATTTTTCTTGTTCACTTGCCTCAGAGTCACAAGGACCTGGGTTCAAGTCCCACTCCAGGGTTCAACCAATCAAAACTGACACTCCAGTGCAGTACTGAGGGAATGCTGCACTGTCAGTCGTGCTGTTTTTTTTGGATGAGACACTAAACCGAGGCCTTATCCGTCTGTTCAGTGGGAAAAGGGGAGGGACATTATGATAGGTGGAAAGGCAAGTTGGGGGAGGGATACAGTTTACAAAGAGATATTGATAGGTTAAATAAATGGGGGAAAAGTTGGCAAATGGAGTACAATGTGGGAAAATATGAAGTTGTTCATTTTGGAAAGAAGAACAAAGGAACAGAGTATTATTTAAATGGAGAAAAACTGCAGAGAGCGACTTGGGAGTACTTGTAACATGAAACACAAAACGCTAGCACACAGGTACAGCAGATAATCAGGAAGGCTAATGGAATGTTGGCCCTTATTTCAAAGGGGTTGGAGTATAAGAGTAGGGAAATCTTCCTGCAACTCTACAAGGTTCTGGTGAGACCGCATCTGGAGTAATGTGAGCAGTTTTGGTTCCCTTATTTAAGGAAAGATATTATTTCATTGGAGGCAGTTCAGAAAAGGTTCACTAGGATGATCCCAAATATGGAGGGATTGTTTTATGAGGAAAGATTAAATAGGTTGGGACTCTACTCATCGGAATTTAGAGAATGAGAGGTGATCTCATTGAAACATATAGGATTCTTAAAGGGCTTGACAGGGTAAATGCTGAGAGGATGTTTCCCGTCTTGGGTGAGTCGAGGACCAGAGGACATTGTCTCAGAATAAAGGGGCGCCAATTTAAGATTGAGATAAGGAAGAATTTCTTCTCTAAGAGGGTTGTGAGTCTTTGGAACTCCTTGCTACAGAGAGCTGTGGGGGCAAAGCCCTTGTGGCTAACGGAGATAGATTTTTGATCAGTAAGGGAATCAAGAGTTACGAGGAAAGGGCAGGAAAGAGGACAGGGGGCATGTCGGATCAGCCATGATCCTATTGAATGGTGGAGCAGGCTCAAGGGGCTGAATGGCCTACTCCTGCTCCTATTTCTTATGGTCTTATCCCTGGCATTTATCCCTCAATCAACCTCATAAAAACAAATGATCTGGTCATTATTACATTGCTGTTTGTGGGAGCTTGCTGTGTTTCCTATATTACAACAGTGAAGACACTTCAAAAAGTACTTAATTGGCTGTTAAAGCTTTGAGATGTCCTGGACAGATACTATATAAATGCTAACCTTCCTTTTCCTCTAAAAAAGACCAAAGTTCTGGAGCGAAAATCTCGAGTGTTTTAAGTAGAAAAGTTGTATCCAATGGATATGCAAATAATATTAAAATTTTATATGACTGCAAATCCCTGCCAGCCTTTGAACTGCTTTTCAATGCATGGGGCAGATTAAGACTCAACTGTTCTGAGATTGAAACACTGCAATTAGTGTATCATTTAGGTTCATTACAGTGGGAACATTACAAGTATTACTGCTACTGTTAAGTTGCTTGGTGTCCAGAGTTCTCCTGAGTTGATTGCCATGTGGTTGCGGAGTGTAAGTCACCAGGAGTACATTATCATTCAGGATTTACAGGCTCTCTCTCAGGAGTTGTAAACCGCATCGTCAAACATTGCCAATTGCCGTTTCTTCCGATGAGTCCAGAGGGGAACACACCTGATGGCCAGTGTCACCTCCACATGACTTAGAAGACTATCACCGAGCTGTGAAAGAATCATCTAGGTTCCCTGCTCGTTAGTGCACAGTAGAGTACTGTGTGTGCAGTTCTGGTCGCCACACTACAAGAAGGATGTGATTGCACTAGAGAGGGTGCAAAGGAGATTCACCAGGATGTTACCTGGGCTGGAGCAGCTTTGAGGAGAGGCTGGGATTATTTTCCTTACAGCGGAGGAGGCTGAGGGGGGACCTGATCGAGATGTACACAATCACGAGGGACACAGATAGGGTACACAGGTGGAACCTTTCTCCAGAGTAGGGGGGGTCAATAACCAGGGAGCACAGATTTAAGGGAAATGGCCGGAGATTTAGAGGGGATTTGAGGAATTTGTTTCTCACCCAGGAGGTGGTGGGAATCTGGAACTCACTGTCTGAAAGGGTGGTGGAGACAGAGACCCTCACAACATTTAAGAAACATTTAGATCAGCACTTGAAACATCATAGCACATAACGGGTACAGACCAAGTGCTGGAAAAGGGGAGTAGAAGAGATAGGTGCTTGATGGCTGGCACAGACATAACGGGCCGAAGGGCCTCTTTTTGTGCTGTAAAATTCGATGACCTTTTCTCAGAGCAACTTACGGATTTTTGCAATAGGAGGGGCAATGGAGAGTTGAAACATTTCATTGGGATAGTGTTACCATCACGTAACACAATTATACAGACTCAAGCTAGTCACTTCAATTGTGTCATAACATTCGAAGCACCTCATTAAAGTTTCCCAACTGTTAATCAATAAAGACATTAGAAATGTAAGAAATGAACCAAGAGATTGTTTATATTGACATTCAGCAATAGATATAATGATGTATTTCTCAACCTGTGGTTTCAGTGTTTAACAGAACCAGTTAACTCATTCTCTTTGGGCTTTTCTTGGTCTGTACCCGTTGTGTGCTATGATGTTTCAAGTGCTGATCTAAATGCTTCTTAAATGTTGTGAGAGTTCCTGCCTCTACCAGCCTTTCAGACAGTGAGTTCCAGTGAGTTACATTTCCATAATTTGCTTTCAGGAGAGAATTATATTGCTGCTTTAGTGAATATCCTCCCTGTGGCAATTTGTTACTGGATCACTATATTCTCATTTTGGGTGGATATTATGCACAGACTCAACCTGTCTGCTCAGACAATCACTTAGAACTAAACATTACTTCGGGGGCAGCACGGTGGCACAGTGTTTAGCACTGCTGCCTCACAGCGCCAGGGACCCGGGTTCGATTCCCAGCTTGGGTCACTGTCTGTGTGGAGTTTGCATATTCTCCCCGTGTCTGCGTGGGTTTCCTCCAAGTGCTCCGTTTTCCTCCCACAGTCCAAAGATGTGCGGATTAGGTTGATTGGCCGTGCTAATTTAACCCTACTGTCAAGGGGATTAGTAGGGTAAATATGAGGGGTTACTGGAATAGGCCCTGGGAGGATTGTGGTCAGTGCAGACTCGATGGGCCGAATGGCCTCCTTCTGCACTGTAGGGATTCTATGATTCTATTGAGGGAAATGGTCAATGTTACAAATATAACACAGCAAAAAGTTGTAGCCTTTTCTGGCACACTCTGAGGAACACAGGAACAGGAACAGGACCATTCAGCCCCTTGAGCCTGTCCCACTGTTCAATTAGATCAACACTATTTTCCCCACGCACCCCAACCCTCATCCTACTTTAGTAGTAATAGTAAAGTTTATTAGTCACAAGTAGGCTTACATTAACACTGCAATGAAGTTACTATGAAAATCCCCGAGTCGCCACACTCTGGCGCCTGTTCAGGTTACACTGAGGAAGAATTTAGCATGGCCAATGCACCTAACCAGCACGTCTTTCAGACTGTGGGAGGAAACCAGAGCACCCGGAGGAAACCCATGCAAACATGGGGAGAACGTGCAAACTCCAGACAGACAGTGATCCAAGCCGGGAATCGAACCTAGGTCCCTGGCGCTGTGAGGCAGCAGTGCTAACCATTGTGCTACCGTGCTCCTCAGTGTCTAACAGACAAAATTTGCTACTTGAAAGAGGCTTTGAATATTCCAGCAAATAAACATTTCCCACTAAGAATATCATTCCACAATTATGAATATTGATAGGGTAAACAATTATTATTTTGTGCCAAACTTTGCAGAATTGATGAGCAGCATCATTCTTGTTCATTTTTACCACCGTTCAGCTCCAGAGTTTTAGTCCCCAAATCTCCACAATCACAGAATTCAGAGAATTATAGAATCCCTACAGTGCAGAGGAAGCCATTCGGCCCATCGAGACTGCACTCACAACAATCCCACCAGACTGAGGGAGAATATAGCATGGCCAATTCACCTAACCCGCACATCTTTGGACTGTGGGAGGAAACCGGAGCACCCGGAGGAAACCCACACAGACACGAGGAGAACGTGCAAACTCCACACAGACAGTGACCCAAGCCGGGAATCGAACCAGGGTCCCTGGCGCTGTGAGGCAGCAGTGCTAATCACTGTGCCACTGTGCCGCCCTCACTTAGTTCCATGTCTCTTGATGTCCTACCTAACAAAATAATCTATTAGTTTTATAAATATTTAACCACTGCAGATTGCCTTTGGGAGATTCCAGCCACCAGTGGAATCTTCCCACTGCTCACGTCAGCGGGATTTTCCCATCCCATCGCAGTAAACGGAGAATCGGCTGAGTGCCAAATTCTCTGACTTCGCTGCAGTGGGAGTGTGGCGTGAACCGCCGGTAAGGGGCGGGATCTTCCGGTCCCGCCAAAGGTGACTTCTTCCCTCCCCCACATGGTGGCATACAAACAACAAAGAACAAAGAACAATACAGCACAGGAACAGGCCCTTCGGCCCTCCAAGCCCGCGCCGCTCCCTGGTCCAGGATTGAATCCTGAATCCAGGATCCCCGCCCAATTTTCCAGCCTATCTACATACCAATATCCTATCCACCGAGCTGTCCCTCACAGCTACGATGCTTTGTTCATTACAACCTATTAACTCACCCCCACCCCCCCATTCCAGACCATGTGATCTCCAGGGAGAGGCAAAAACCCAGAGTGAAAAACCCCAGGGCCAATATGGGGAAAAAAAATCTGGGAAATTCCTCTCCGACCCCATGAGGCGATCGAAACGAGTCCAGGAGATCACAATGGCCCTGACCGAAAAATGCTTCCCAACCCTAGTCATTTCCACTTCCACGAACACCATATGAATTCCCTGCCCCCGAGACAGGTTCCCAACTATCCGCAGTCTCGCTCTGTACTGGCACCAGCAAGATGATCATAGAATGAGGCCTTGAAACGAGAAACAAGGAACAATTAGCCCGCGCCGCTCCCTGGTCCAAACTAGACCACTCTTTTGTATCCCTCCATTCCCACTCCGTTCATATAGCTGTCTAGATAAGTCTTAAACGTTCCCAGTGTGTCCGCCTCCACCACTTTGCCCGGCAACACATTCCAGGCCCCCACGACCCTCTGTGTGAAATATGTCCTTCTGATATCTGTGTTAAACCTCCCCCCCTTCACCTTGAACCTATGACCCCTCGTGAACGTCACCAACGACCCGGGGAAAAGCTTCCCACCGTTCACCCTATCTATGCCTTTCATAATTTTATACACCTCTATTAAGTCTCCCCTCATCCTCCGTCTTTCCAAGGAGAACAACCCCAGTTTCCCCAATCTCTCCTCATAACCAAGCCCCTCCATACCAGGCAACATCCTGGTAAACCTCCTCTGCACTCTCTCCAAAGCCTCCACGTCCTTCTGGTAGTGTGGCGACCAGAACTGGACGCAGTATTCCAAATGCGGCCGAACCAACGTTCTATACATCTGCAACATCAGACCCCAACTTTTATACTCTATGCCCCGTCCTATAAAGGCAAGCATGCCATATGCCTTCTTCACCACCTTCTCCACCTGTGACGTCACCTTCAAAGATCTGTGGACTTGCACACCCAGATCCCTCTGCGTCTCTACACCCTTTATGGTTCTTCCATTTATCGTGTAGCTCCTCCCTACATTATTCCCACCAAAATGCATCACTTCGCATTTATCAGGATTGAACTCCATCTGCCATTTCCTTGCCCAAATTTCCAGCCTATCTATATCCTTCTGTAGCCTCTGACAATGTTCCTCACTATCTGCAAGTCCTGCCAGTTTTGTGTCGTCCGCAAACTTACTGATCACCCCAGTTACTCCTTCTTCCAGATCATTTATATAAATCACAAACAGCAGAGGTCCCAATACAGAGCCCTGCGGTACACCACTAGTCACAGGCCTCCAGCCGGAAAAAGACCCTTCCACTACCACCCTCTGTCTTCTATGACCAAGCCAGTTCTCCGCCCATCTAGCCACCTCCCCCTTTATCCCATGGGATCCAACCTTTTTCACTAGCCTACCATGAGGGACTTTATCAAACGCTTTACTAAAGTCCATATAGACAACATCCACGGCCCTTCCTTCGTCAACCATTTTGGTCACTTCTTCAAAAAACACCACCAGGTTAGTGAGGCATGACCTCCCTCTCACAAAACCATGTTGACTATCGTTAATGAGTTTATTCCTTTCTAAATGCGTATACATCCTATCTTTAAGAATCTTCTCCAACAACTTCCCCACCACGGACGTCAAGCTCACCGGCCTATAATTACCCGGGTTATCCTTCCTACCCTTCTTAAATAACGGGACCACATTGGCTATCCTCCAATCCTCTGGGACCTCACCTGTGTCCAGTGACGAGACAAAGATTTGCGTCAGAGGCCCAACGATTTCACCTCTCGTCTCCCTGAGCAGCCTTGGATAGATTCCATCAGGCCCTGGGGATTTGTCAGTCTTTATATTCTCTAACAAACCTAACACTTCCTCCTTTGTAATGGAGATTTTCTCCAACGGTTCAACACTCCCCTCCGAGACGCTCCCAGTCAACACATCCCTCCCCTTTGTGAATACCGACGCAAAGTATTCATTTAGGATCTCCCCTACCTCTTTGGGCTCCAAGCATAATTCCCTACTTTTGTCCCTGAGAGGTCCGATTTTTTCCCTAACAACCCTTTTGTTCCTAACGTATGAATAAAATGCCTTGGGATTCTCCTTAATCCTGTCTGCCAAGAACATTTTGTGACCTCTTTTTGCTCTTCTAATTCCCCGTTTGAGTATTTTCCTACTTTCATTGTACTCCTCCAGAGCTCCCTCCGTTTTTAGCTGATTGGACCTAACATACGCCTCTCTTTTCCTTTTGACCAGTCCCTCAATTTCCCTGGTTATCCACGGTTCTCTAATCCTACCCTTCCTATCCTTCTTTTTTACAGGCACATGCTTGTCCTGTAGCCCTAACAACCGTTCCTTAAAAGACTGCCACATGCCAGATGTGGATTTACCCTCAAACAGCCTCTCCCAATCAAGAGCTGCCAATTTCTGCCTGATCCCAATAAAGTTAGCCTTCCCCCAATCCAACACCTTACCCTTGGGACACCACTCATCCTTTTCCATCACTATCCTAAAGCTAACAGAATTGTGGTCACTATTTGCCACATGTTCCCCAACCAAAACTTTGAAGACCTGACCGGGCTCATTCCCCAGTATCAGGTCCAGTATAGCCCCCTCTCTAGTCGGGCTGTCCACATATTGTTCCAACGAACCCTCCTGTACACATTTTACAAATTCCTCCCCATCCAGAGTCCCTGCCCTCAGCGATTTCCAGTCTATACCAGGGAAATTGAAGTCTCCCACTACAACAACCCTATATTTCCTGCACCTATCCAGTATCTCCTGACATATCCATTCTTCCACTTCCCTTGGGCTGTTGGGGGGCCTGTAGTACACCCCCAACATAGTGACTGCGCCTTTCCTGTTTCTAAGCTCCACCCAGAGTGACTCGCTACACGACTCCTCCGAATTATCCTCCCTCTGCACCGCTGTAATATGCTCTCCAACCAATACCGCTACTCCCCCACCTCTTTTGGCCCCTCCTCTGTCTCGCCTAAAACACTTGTACCCTGGAATATTCAGCTGCCAGTCCTGTCCCTCTTTCAACCAAGTCTCTGTCACCGCAACCACATCCAAATTCCTCGTGCGCATTAAGGCCCCAAGTTCGTCTGTTTTACCTGCTACGCTCCTTGCATTGAAGTATAAGCACTCCAGACCCCCAGGCTCAGTGAGGTCGTCCTCCCCCAGAGTGCTCCTCTTCTTTGCCAGCCTTGTCCCAGCCCCAAGCTCGTCCCCAGCCACCACACTTATATACCTAATAGTTTGATCCCCACCCCCCTGCCATACTAGTTTAAACCCCCCCGAACTGCATTAGCAAAGCTCCCAGCCAGGATATTTGTGCCCTTCCAACTTAGATGTGACCCCTCCCTCTTGTACAGGTGCCATCCTTTCCTGAAAACCTCCCATTGGTCTATGAAAATATCTGGCAGAAGGGTGGGTGAGCTGCGCATAAAGCCGTACACATTGACGGGACTGGAGAGGCCCACCAGCGGGCAATGGCGAGTGGATTTCACTGCCGAGAAACACACCGCCGGGAAAGGCGAGGGCGGCCGCAGAAAGCAGATGCTGTCGGTGGGTGTCAAAATGAATAAACCTTTTAGAGAGAGAAGCAGGTTCCTTGGACCCGAGTGGAAACTGCTTAGGCTGTGGATTCGGCCTTCTGGGGGCTGGCGACCCCCTTCTTTTCAGGATGGAGCCACCGCTCATGGAGGGATCTGCACTGTCGGGACAAAATGCTGATGAGCAGTTTAAGTGACCCTCAATGAGGGGCTTAAATGTGTAGAAACTTCCCAAGTAGCAGGAATTCATCGGGGGGTGGGGGGAGGGGTGGGGGTCATCCCAAGTGTGGCTTGTGATGTTAGTGTCTCTTTAAGAGATTTAAAAAAAAATCATGATCTCTGCAGCTCTCACAGTCAGTGTTTCTCAGCATGCACCCTTAGGTGATGTCACTGTTGAGAGGAGAAAAAAAACTGTGCTGGTCATGTGACAAGAGTTGTTTCTAGTTTCATTTCAGCTGCAATGTTGGAAGCAGTGGTGAAAGAAGTCTCTCTCTGCTTTTATTTTGAAGGTTTTACCAGTTCGCTGAAACCACATCTTGTTTGCCATCCTGCAGTAAAAAAAAATGCGTTTTGGGGAGCTGATGATTACAAGCTGCTCTGAGTTTTCAAGATCATTTGAAATCAACATTCAATCCAGGGAACTGGATTCCAGTATTATGTGAGCTTTAACCTGGGCAGTGATAAATCTGTTTAACGGGTTTTGTTTCTTGAATATTGGTTTTGATTGGAACATCTGATATATATATTGGTTGAGGATTATACATTATTGTGTTTGTTTTGTTCTTTGTTTGTAATTGATAAAGGTTCTTGTTAATTTTATTACCATACATGTTAACTATATTCTTAAATAAACTTTGTTTGATAAAAGCTCCCTAGTGGGTCACTTGAAATACACCTGCTGTGAAACATCTCATGCTTACCCTAGCCAAATTCAAATTGCAAAACTTATGATTCAGATGGGCTTCAGAGTTTCTAACCTAAACCATAACAGGCTCCTCATTATTTTTCCAGCCCATTTGCTTCCATTGCCGCCACCACAGGACTGGGAAAATTCTGCTGCGGTTTCGACACAGTCTGTAAGGAGCTATGGAACATCCTTTTTTAATAGTCCTTCATGGGGTGCGGGCATCGCTGGCAAGGTCAACATTTGCTGCCCATGCCCAATTGCCCATGAACAGAGTGGCTTGCTAGGCCATTGCAGAGGGAAGTTAGGAGTCAACCACATTGCTGTGGGTCTGGAGTCACATGTAGGCCAGACCAGGTACGTTTGGCAGATTTCCTTCCCGGAATGACATTAGTGAACCAGATGGGTTTTTACAACAATCAGTGATAGTTTTGTGGTCACCAATATGTGGGGATAGGGCCTGGGTGGGATTGTTGTCGGTGCTGTTTTGATGGGCTGAATGGCCTCGTTCTGCACTGTAGGGATTCTATGATTCAATGATTACTGAGACTGGTTTTCAATCCCAGAGTTGTGAAATGCATTATACAAATGCAAGTCTTCCTTTCTTTCCTTCTTGTTTAAGAACTGCCAGAGGGAGGATTGTAATGGTCAGATTGCGACAGAAGATAGACTGAAGACCATTTGGTGAAGAAGACACAATGGGGAAGTTAGATGGATGCATGAGATAGAAAGGAATCTAAAGATGCCCTGATGGGGTGAGATAAAACAAGATGGGAGGAGATTCATGTGGAGCACCAACACTGACAGATGGGCTGAATGGCCTGTGCAGATTCTATGTAATGTCTTAGCAACAAGCATCTTGTAACTAAAGCAGTTATAGAGTCAGAGGTTTACATCATGGAAACAGGTCCTTCGGCCCAACTTGTCCATGCTGCTCCTTTTTTTAACCCCTAAGCTGTTGATGCAAGAACGGGGGTACTCACTCTGGGGGAATCTGGGAGGGTTGTCATTCACGTCGGTGAGTGTGATGTTCACAGTTGTTGTCCCGGACAATCCTCCCATTTGTCCGCCCATGTCCTTCGCTTGTACAACCACTCGGTATCCATCCTTTACCTCTCGGTCCATGTTTGACAATGCTGTCCTGATGATGCCTGGGGGGGTGGGGGGGGGGGGGGGGCGGGGGTGGATATAAAACAGAATTCATTATTTCTTGTACTTTGAGAAATGAGCTGTAGGGGGCACCAATTTCACTGTTGGAATCTGTTCCAACAAAGAAGAGGTTAGCAGCCATGCACGACACAGAGACTTGATTCAATTCACCTTGAGATGAACCTCCTCTGGGATTAACCTCCAGAATTGCCACTAACCTGATATGGAGTGGAAATCTGACGAAGGAGCAGTGCTCCGAAAGCTTATGGTATTTGCTACCAAATAAACCTGTTGGACTTTAACCTGGTGTTGTTAAAACTCTTGCCATGAGTTCAGACCAGGGAGCAGCCTTGGATTGGTGAGTTGTGGTCAAGTGAAGTATATTTTTAACCCCTTCATTTCTTTAATATTTTAGTTCAGTGGGACTGAATGGAGTAGCAGTTTGGACAAGAGATAGATTATATTGTGTTCTAATTAGTTCTTACTAGAGTGGGCACCAACCGAGGCAGTTTAGTGAGTTGTTTGACTGACCAATTTAACTTAGTTATTACTTAAACAAAAGAGGGCTCACACAAATTAAATTTAAATTTAAATTAATTAATTAACAGAAGGTAATGTGGTCACACCAGTCCTATGCTCCACCTGTGACAAGTGGGTAACCTGGGACAGTCCAGCTGTCCCGGAGAACTACACTTGCAGGAAGTGTTTACAAATGAGGCTCCTAACAGATTGCATAGATCTACTGGAGCATCAGGTGGACACACTTAGGGACATGCATATGGCAGAGAGCGTCACAAACAGAAGTTTCAGGGAGGTGACTGCACCCAAGGTTGAGGAAGATAGATGCGTGACAGTCACAAACAGTAGGCAATCTGTGCAGCAGCTACCTGGAGCTGTCCCCTCTCTCTCTCAAACAGATACATCATTTTAGATGCTGTTGGGGAGGACGGCATATCAGAGGATGATGACAGCAGTGGCCAGGACAGTGGCTCCACTGCTGGCTCTGCTGTACAGCAGGGAGGGTCAAAGTGCAGGCCTGCAGTCATAGTCGGGGATTCAATAATAAGAGGCACAGTCCGACGCTTCTCATCCCCTTGCTATGCTCTCATCACATCATATGCCTTAATTTTGTAATAAGTACCTCATGTAACACCTTAGTAAAAGCTTTCTAAAATTCCATGTATCAAAAAAATTGCATTTTTAGTTCAAGCCTAAAGAAATCCTGTTCTACTCAGAATGTTCGGGGCGTAAGAACTTCTTCATTATTCTGCCCAAAACAGGACTGAGTAGTGGCAAGAAAAGTGGAGAAATCAGACAGGGAGGCTCACGGCCACATTCTCATCCCAGTTTCTGTCTTCCTACCTTTGTTCTTTTCCTATGCAAACACCAAATAACAATGTTACAGAAGTGTAGTGTTTAAATGTTCTGTGTTTGATTATGAGTCTGGTAACTGTGCTTGATTGGTTAAGCCTGGGCGTTGATTCAGAGCAAGGTAAACGGCCGCCCCAGACAATGTTGAGAGTTGCTAGAAGCTAGAGCTGGGATAAGCAAGGTGCAAACTTTTTGTGATGGCAGAAATATTTTAAAACCCTTGCAAATAAACCTGTTGCCCACGTGGAAACGAGTCTTATCTCTGCGTAGCTCCAGGTATAAAATATGCAACTCACACCTTTCTCCCCATAACCCTGCAAATTCATCCTCATCATGTAAATGCTTAATGAAAGTTGCTATGGTATCTGATTAAAAGCACCCTTTCAGATAGTGTGCTTCAGATCCTACTAACCCTTGTTCTCAGAGATGGAGCTGAGGGCAGCATGGTGGTACAATGGTTAGCACTGCTGCCGCACAGTGCCAGCTCGATTCTGGCCTTGGGTGATTGTACTGTGTGGAGTTTGCACATTCTGCACGGGTTTTCTCCGGGTGCTCTGGTTTCCTCCCACAGTCCGAAGATGTGCCGGTTAGGTGGGATTGGCCATGCTAAATTGTCCCTTAGTGTCACAAGGTGTGTAGATTAGGGGAATTAGTGGGGTAAGTACGTGGGGTTATGGGGATAGGTCCTGGGGCAGATAAAAATGGTGGGTCGGTGCAGACTCAATGGGCCGAATGAGCTCCTTCTGCACTGTAGGGATTCTAAGGATGAGGAAGGGGAGAGCAGATTATGGCAACACTTGAGAGAGGAGCAAAGAAACCTGAGGGTTAACCTGAAGAGATTCAGCATGAATCCAACAGTAAAGCAAATACACAGCTTGCTGCTCACTGCTACAAGCAAGGATGTAATAATTGCTGCGTACCTGTCCTCGCTTCCACTGAGAAGTATGGTTGTCCTTCCAGGATGCTGTACACCACGCGAGCACTATTTCCATATGTGGGGTCATCAGCATCACTCGCTGTGAGCTGGATTACGGATGTACCTGCACAGAAATCACACACAATCATGGCTCTGTCACCTTGGAAACAGAGGAGTTTTACACAGTGGGTTACCTCTTAGCTCTGCAAACTGAAGGGAACTCAATGGAGGTAATTTTGTCTTCGTGCGACAGTAATCATGAATCTGCCGCCCATTTTAAATCTCCCTCCATTTTTAACTCCATTAGCTACACCGTCAGAGTCAAAATGACCCCCATTTTGGGCGGATCTCATGCCTGCTGGGAAAGTTGCACCTTTTGAAGAAAACCGCAGGTGGCTTAATAGACCCACCAAGCTAGAAAACACTAAAAGATAGAAAATCCAAAGCACAAAAGGAGGCGGATACAATAGCAACGTTTAAGAGGCATCTTGACAGATACATGAATAGGAAGGCAATAGAGGGATACGGACCGCGTAGAGGCAAAAGGTCTTTAGTTTAGGAAGGCGTCATGTGCCAGTGCAGGCTTGGTGGGCCGAAAGGCCTGTTCCCGTGCTGGACTGTTCTTTGTTCTTTGAAGTCATTTACCTCATCGTGTCCAGGCCAGCTGAACAAATCTGAGGTCACGTACCAACTGACTCAAGAACAGCTTCTTTCCTGCTGCCATCAGACCTTTGAGTGGTCCTACCTTATATTAAGCTGATCTTTCTCTACACCCTAGCTATGACTGTAACACTATTTTCTGCACTCTCTCCTTTCCATCTCCCCGATGTACTTTTTGTACGGTATGCTTTGGCTGCATAGACGTACAGGAGCTAATGGAATAGAATATAAAGGTAAAGAGGTATTGTTGCAACTATACAAGGCATTGGTGAGGCCGCACCTGGAGTATTGTGCCCAGTTTTGATCCCCTTATTTGAGGAAAGATGCAGTGGCATTGGAGGCAGCTCAGAGGAGGTTCACTAGATTGATTCCAGAGATGAGGGGTTTGTCGTATGAAGAGAGATTGAACAGTTTAGGCCGATACTCTCTGGGATTTAGAAGAATGAGGGGAGATCAAATTGAAGTATACAAGATGATAAAAGGTATGGATAAAGTAGACGTGGATCGGATGCTTCCGCTGGTGGGGCATTCTAAGACAAGAGGTCTTAGGATAAGGCGTAGCAAATTTAAAACAGAGTTGAGGAGAAACTACTTCTCCCAAAGGGTTGTGAATCTGTGGAATTCACTACCCCAAAGTGCGGTGGATGTTGGGACAGTGAGTAAACTTAAGGAGGAGTTAGACAGATTTTTAATTGGTAATGGGCTGAAGGGTTATGGGGAGAAGGCAGGAAAATGGGGATAAGGAGCATATCCGCCATGATAGAATGGCGGAGCGGACTTGATGGGCTGCATGGCAAAATTCCACTCCTATATCTTAGGAACTTATGAAATAATACTTTTCACAGTATACCAATACATGTAACAATAATAAATCTAATCAAATGAAACAAGCGCTATCTCGTCTAATGCTGTCTTTCAGCTCTTGGTCTGAGGTTTGGAGGGTTACTGCATCTCAAACACAAGTTCAAGTTTGCTTTTAAATGTGGTAAAGGCTTCTGCCTTTCCCACCCTTTCAGGCAGAGTTGCAGACCATCACCACACTCTGGGTGAAAAGATTCCTCCTCAACCCTCCTCTATTCCTTCTAATCACTGCTTTAAATCTAAGGCCTCTGATATTGAGGGAATCGGTCACAGGTAAATTGATCCTTCCTCTCCTATCTAAACACCTTAAATTTTTATAAACTTCAATCCAAACTCCTCCCAGCCTCCTCCTTTCCAAAGAAAACATCACATCAGAACTTAAGGACCAGGAGCAGGAGTTGGCAATTGAGCCCCTTCAGCCTACTTCTCCATTCAATACGATCATGTCTTGGCCTCAACTCCACTTTCCTGCCCACTCTCCATAATCCTCCAGCCAATTATTAATTAAAAATGTCTCTATCTCCTGCTTAAATTTACTCAATGTCCCAGCATCCACTGCACTCTGGCGAAGTGGGTTCCATAGATTCACAGCGCTTTGGAAGAAGCAATTTCTCCTCGTTTGTTGTTTTAAATCTGCCACCCCTTATCCTAAAACTATGACCTCTTGTTCTAGATTGCTTCACAAGAGGAAATGTCCTCTCCACGTCTACCCTGTCAATCTCCTTTAACATCTTATAAACCTCAATTAGCTCTTCTCTCATTCTTCTAAACTCGAGGGAGTATCGGCCTAAACTGCCCAATCTCTCTTCGTAAGACAAATCCCTCATCTCTGGAATAAATCTAGTGAAACTCCTCTGAACCGTCTCTCATGCAAGTGCATCCCTTCTCAACTAAGGGGAATAAAACTGTACACAATATTCTAATTGTGGTCTCACTAATGCTTTTTACAGTAGTAGCAACACTTCACTACTTTTATATTCTATTCCTTTAACAATAAATGTCAAGATTCCATTTGTCTCCCTTATCACCTGCTGTACCTGCATACAAGTTTTCTGTGACTCATGCACAAGGACACCCAGATCCCTCTGCACCGAAGCACTCCGAAGTTTATCGTCGCTTAGATAATAAGTTGCCTTACTATTTTTCCGACCAAAATGGATAACCTCACACTTGTCCACATGAGAACAAACCCCAGCTAATCCAATCTTTCCTAATTCTTGAAATTCTTAATTCTTGGGCGAGAATACAAGAGCAGGGATGTAATTCTGTGGCTGTATAAGGCTCTGGTCAAACCCCATTTAGAGTATTGTGAGGAGTTTTGGGCCCCATATCTAAGGAAGGATGTGCTGGCCTTGGAAAGGGTCCAGAGGAGGTTCACACATATGATCCCTGGAATGAAGAGCTTGTCATATGAGAAACAGTTGTGGACTCTGGGTCTGTACTCGTTGGAGTTTAGAAGGATGAGGGGGGATCCTATTGAAACTTACAGGATACTCCAAGGCCTGGATAGAGTGGATGTGGAGAGGATGTTTCCACTCGTGGGAAAAACTAGAACCAGAGGGCACAACCTCAGGCTAAAGGAACGATCCTTTAAAACAGAGATGAGGAGGAATCTCTTCAGCCAGAGAGTGGTGAATCTGTGGAACTCTTTGCCACAGAAGGCTGTGGAGGCCAGGTCACTGAGTGTCTTTAAGACAGAGACAGATAGGTTCTTGATTAATAAAGGGATCAAGGGTTATGGGGAAAAGGCAGGAGAATGGGAATGAGGAAAATATTGGCCATGATTGAATGGCAGAGCAGACTCAATGGGCTGAGTGGCCTAATTCTGCTCCTGTGTCTTATGGTCTCCCCTGTAAACTCTGTAAGAAATAACCACATAAAGTCTTAAGGAATGTATGGGATATTATAGAATGAGCTCTCTCTCTCACAAGGAGAACTTCAAGAGCAGTCTCCAGGCTGACAAACATGCCAGGCCTGTCCCGTCTGCCAGTACGGACATGTCTATAGCACAGACTCTGAAACAAGACATCTTTAGCCTGGATATCATTGGATCTCATGACCCATCTGTACCATGAATCTCAGATGAGACACCTGGGTATTAAGGCCACCACGCTTTAGTTAGATGTTGGCATTGAATGGTTACAAGCTACTACTTTGAGTCAGGAATCATGGGATATTGACTTGGCTTGTGTGGGCTGATGGGCATGCGACATATCTTGCAATTGGAGAGGTCAAATTGTAGCAAGGCAATGATTGGGTTAAATCGGGCTCTGTCGGTTCAGCTGAGTAGAAGGAGAATAAGAATGTTCTGAGTGCTGAAGATGCAGAGGCATTTGTCCAGCTGCTTGGGTCCATCCCACAAATGGGCCCCATATATTATGCATGTCAGGGCATAGCCCCCTTAAAGGGAATGAGTCAGGTGAGGCACTGCTGCCTCACAGTGCCAGGGACCCGGGTTAGATTCCCGGCACATTCTCCCCGTGTCTGCGTGGGTTTCCTCCGGGTGCTCCAGTTTCCCCCCACCGTCCAAAGATGTGTGGGTTAGGTGGATTGGCCGTGCTAAATTGCCCCTTAGTGTCAGTGGGGACGAGCTAGGGTAAATGCATGGGGTTAGGGGGATAGGGTCTGGGTGGGATTGTGGTCGGTGCAAACTCGATGGGCTGAATGGCCTCCTTCTGCACTGTAGGATTCTATGATTCTAGGTGAGCCAGGGTGTGGGGTGATCTGCCCGGGAACCACCCTGGGAGGGCAGTGTGGGGCGAGTGAGACTGCTATAAGTAGCCCCATTCCCTGACGCCTGTCTGTGGGGTGAGTTTTTGAGGGTACACCACGGTGGTCGAGAGTTTAACACTGTCGGGAAGGACAAGACTGGCAGAGGGACCCACGTGTCACATAGACAGATAACAGCGCCCGGGACACAGCCACTGAGGGCGTGCAAGAGTAATGCTGTAGCTGCTCTGACTCTGCTACTCAGGTGTTCAGTGTTACTGAATAAAATATAATCACCGTCAACATTGGGAATACCACTTTGAGTCATAGAATCCCTACTGTGCAGAAGGAGGCCATTCGGCCCATCGAGTCTGCACCGACTCTCTGACAGAGTATCTTATCCAGGCCCACCTCTACCCTATCTGTGTAACCCCACACATTTATCATCACTAATTCCCCGTAACCTACACATCTTGGGACACTAAGTGGCAAGTTAGCCTGGCCAATCCGCCTAATCTACACATCCTTGGACTGTGGGAGGAAACCGGCACACCCGGAGGAAACCCACGCAGACACGGGGAGAACATGCAAACTCCTCACAGATAGCGACCCAAGCCGGGAATTGTATCTGGGTCCATGAGGTTGTGAGGCAGCAGTGCTGATCGCTGTGCTACCGTGCCGCCCTTATTCTGAAACTGTGCCCCCTAGTTTAAGAGTTTCCCTACAAGAGAAAGCATCATTAGCATCTATCCCGACAAGGTCCATCAGAATGTTACATGTTTCAATAAGATCACCTTCCATTCTTCCAAACTCCAACTTGTTCAATGTTTTCCCAGTAAAACCCCTTATTCCCAGTAATCAGTCCAGTAAACCTACTCTGAATTGTCTCCAATGATAGTATGTTCTTCCTTAAGTAAAGAGACCAGAAGTGTACACAGTACTTGGTGGCACGGTGGCACAGTGGTTAGCACTGCTGCCTCACAGTGCCAGGGACCCAGGTTCAATTCACGGATTGGGTCACTGTCTGTGTGGAGTTTGCACGTTCTCCCCGTGCCTGCGTGGGTTTCCTTCGGGTGCTCCGGTTTCCTCCCACAGTCTGAAAGATGTGCATTGACCCGGAGTGTGGAGACTAGAGAAATTTAACTTCATTGCAGTGTTAATGTAAGCCTTACTTGTGACTAATAAATAAACTTTACTCCTGGTGCGGTCTCAATGCACTTAGCTGTTGTAGCAAGACTTCCTTACTTTTACACCCTAAACCTCTTGTAATAAAGGTCGACATTTAATTTGCTTTCCTAATTACTTGCTGTACCTGCATGCTGACATTTTGTCAGAAATACTCAGCAGGTCTGGCAGTATCTGCAGAGAGACAAACAGAGTTGACGTTTTGAGTCAAATATGACTTCTTCCAAACTCTTGAGTTTCCTTTGTTCATCAGAGTTCAACAACTTAAGGTAATGGGAGTTTAACCGAATGCTTAAATCAGCCCCATCAATATCTGTCGCAGGCATTTCACCATCAGTTTTTTTACTGCATTACACCAGAGCTCTGAGCAGAATGTAAACGAGAAAAAGTCCATTGCATTCAGCTTAGGCTAATAGCAACTGCCTGACTCCTTTCATTGAAGTGCTTTCATTGAAAGACAGGTCACGCTACTGGAAATGTTGCCAGAGAGAGAGTGGGAGAGAGAGAGAGGGAGAAAGAGATGGCCATGTACAACAATGTGAGTGGCACCAGCTTCTTGGAGATGGACTGAACTCAGTTTGTAAAGAGAGTGAGAGTAGCTTCAGTCACTCACTTTAGATTAGGAAATCCGACACAAAATGCTAGTGTAGTACGTACAATGCTACTGGCAAGAACCTCAAGGCATTAGCAAAGATAGACCATGGTAAACAGGGATGTCAAATTGTATCATCTTACTCAGAACTTCAGTTCATAAGGACTGTATTTCTTTTGAAGGCAAAGGAAGATCTTGAGGGGTACTTTTGGTTCATAGAAATATAGAAACATAGAAGATAGGAGCAGGAGGAGGCCATTTGGCCCTTCGAACCTGCTCCGCCATTCACTACGATCATGGCTGATCATCCAACTCAATAGTCTAATCCTGCTTTCTCCCCATAACCGTTGATCCCTTTCGCCCCAAGTGCTATATCCAGCCACCTCTTGAATACATTCAATGTTTTGGCATCACCTACTTCCTTTGGTAATGAATTCCACAGGCTCACCACTCTTTGGGTGAAGAAATGTCTCCCCACCTCTGTCCTAAATGGTCTACCCTGAATCCTCAGACTGTGACCCCTGGTTCTGGACACACCCACCATCGGGAACATCCTCCCTGCATCTACCCTGTCTAGTCCTGTTAGAATTTGATAAGTCTGGATGAGATACCCCCTCATTCGTCTGAACTCCAGTGAAAACAATCCTAACCTAGTCAATCTCTCCTCATACATCAGTCCTGCCATCCCCGGAATCAGCCTGGGAAACCTTCGCTGCACTCCCTTGAGAACAAGAACATCCTTCCTCAGAAAAGGTTCATAACACTTTTATTAATAATTATGGCACTAGTTTGGTTTAACCTAATAAAAATCAATTTTTATTACTGACATGGAGACACCTGTCTCGGGTTCTTGCTGGATTGTTCTGTGGCATCAGTTATGGAAATGAACCCCATGAGTCCTGGAAAAAAGATTGGAGCATCAGATTGGTCTAAGGCCCTTCCCAAGTTGCCTTGAAATGCAAATGAAAGGCCAATTGAGTGTCATGTCCCTTATTGGTTATAACGGAGCATCTTCAGGATGTCTGGACGCCCCATTGTTGAACCTATTGGACTGGCAGTGAAAGTGATTAAAGAAAAATGCCTTTACAACAAGGAAATAAATGGTAAATTTATAACTGGCTGGAATTCTCCAATGTCCTTTGCCCGCCACTGCTGCCAGCAAGGACAGAAAATTTTGGTGCTCAGCCAAATCTCCATTCGCTGCAGCGAGACTGGAGAATCCCGGCCATGGGTGAGGTTAGAGAATTCTGTCCATTATCTGTCATAAACAATTGCTTGGTAGCACAGAACATGAATATTGCAGATATGAGACACATATTGCCAAAGTTTGTTGTCTTAGACTTATCAGAACAAACACAAGAACTCCAAATTTCAAACAATCACAAAAATTTATACTACAGGGGGAAAGAGTGCTGATGGCAAGTTGACTCTGATTGGCTGAGGTATTGCCCTGGTGAGAGGAACAGTAGGTTTCCCAAACTCCCAAGTAATGCAAAAAAGCTGCAAGACTTGAACATGTTCCTTTTGTATGCAGAGAACGGGTCCCTGTTCATGAATGTATATCACTACTCGCAAGAATAAATTAGCCATCTTATGAGCTTGACTCATTATCTTAAATTGGTTAGTGTAACTATGAACACACTTAGGATTATTCAGCAAGTGCTGCCCAATCACAGAATTATATTTAATGGTAGAGGTTTTCTTTTGGGCTTTGCAAACACTGGCTGGTTGAGTACCATCCACAGGACATACCAAAGCACTTTATTGCCAATGAAGTACTTTTGAAGTGCACTCATTGTTCTAATGTGGGAAACAGAGCAGTCATCTGCACACAGCAAACTCTCACAAACAGCAAGGTAGTAATGATCAGAGAATCAGGTTTTTGTGATGTTCATTAAGGAATAAATATTGGCCTGGGTGCCAGGGAAATAGCGACACATGGCCTTTTACAAACCGAGAGGGCAGACGTGGTATCAGGTCACATGTCTCACTCGAGTGATGGCATTTCTGACAGTGCAGAATTTGATCCCTGGAGTGAGACTTAAACCTCCACACTTGCGTCTTCAAACATGTGACTCAGAGACAAGTGTGCTACTCACTGAATCATAGCTACACTGTATCAGTGCCACTGCGATAGTAATCACATGCAGGCACCTTTTAGAATTACCACCTTGTTTGAAGAAGCAAGCACAAAATTGATTCTTACCCATTGGGGACATTTCAGGAACGCTGGCGACATAGGGTCCATCGAGGAACTTTGGTTCGTTGTCATTGATATCCTGGATTTTGATGATGAATTCAGACTCCGGCTCCATTGGCCTCCCGGTCCACCTGTCTAAGGCCTGCGCACGTAAGGTGTAGTGTGTTTTCTCCTCCCGATCTAGCCTCTGCACTGCGTGAATGTCCCCCGTGTTGTCATCAATAGTGAAAACCGTGCCAGCTCCATCACCAGAGAGGATGTATCGGACGGAACCTTCTCCCTTGTCCATGTCTGAATGAAGCTATAATTATAAGAACGATAAAGCTGGTTTTATTATTATTGGTTATTCTACCTCTGCACATATGTCTTCAAATATTCACATTGATGCCTCCTGCTATCCTATTTCCTCTTTCAGTGGGGACATTAGGAGAGTGTGGGCTGCACAGATTCTTTCACTGACTTACGAACAAGCTTACCCAGCTCCCTTTGGATATCAACATTTCCCAATCTCTCAGCGTTCAAGAAACGCTCCGTCTTTCTGTTTTTCCTTCCACAGTGGATAACTTCACATTTTTCCATGTTGCATTCCTTCTGCCACATTCTTCCTACTTACTCAGTTTGTCTAAATCCCCTCAAAATCCTTTTGCATCATCCTCACAGTTCACATTCCCACCAAGTTTCATGTCATCAGCCAACTTGGAAATATTACATTTGGTCCCCACATCTAAATCATTGCTATCGATTGTGAATAGCTGGGTCCCAAGCACAGATCCTCATGGTACCCACACTCGTCACAGCCCGCCATCCTGAGAATGATCCGGTTATTCCTACTATCTATTTTCTGTCTGTTAACCAATCCTCAATCTATGCCAGTATATTATTCCCAATCCCACGTGTTCTAATTTTGCTGAGTAACGCCTTGTCTGTACCTTATCAAGAGCTTCTGAAAATCCAAAGTGTGGGTCTCATGAAAGCTGCTAACGTGTTTCATTATTCTTTCTTGAAGCTGAACGGTGGATGGTACAATGGCACAATGGTTAGCACTGCTGCCTCACAGTGCCAAGGACCCAGGTTCGATTCCCGGCTTGGGTCACTGTCTGTGCGGAGTCTGCACATTCTCCCCGTGTCTGCGTGGGTTTCCTCCAGCTGCTCTGGTTTCCCCCCACAGTCCGAAAGACGTGCTGGTTAGGTGCATTGGCCATGCTAAATTCTCCCTCATTGTACCCGAACAGGCACCAGAGTGTGGCAACCAGGGGATTTCCACAGTAATTTCATTGCAGTGTTAATGTAAGTCTACTTGTGACACTAATAAATAATAATATTCCCCCACCCTCATTCTTACCTTGCCCACGTATAAAGGTTCTGATCCAGTGTATTCCTCCAGCACAAAAAACTGGTTCCAGACCCAACCTCTCTTCATGCGATGATGCAGCAACGTATCACCTTGGCTGCTCTCCACTGCATTCGCTGGTTGGACCCCAAACACTGGCACCAAATCAGCTAGGCACAGAAACAGGCACAACCCAGGTAGATATTTATTACACATGGTATTGTAAATCCACACAGCCAAATATACTGGAAATGTAGGTGGAGAGTAGGAGGAAAGAGGCTGATCCTTTGCAAATTTGTGTTCTTTTGGAAGTTTGGATTGACAGTCTTTGGTCAAATCTTTTATCGAGAATTAGGTTACGGCGGTCTTCCTCTGATTTGCGGCTTTCACTTTTACTGCCAGCTGAGTTTAAAATCTTTTATCCAACGGAATTTTGCAAAGTTTCATCAGTGCAAGGACCTGCAATGAAAACACAAGCGAGATTTCAATGCTGTGCCGCAGATATGAGGAACATTTCAGAAAGTATTACCAAACTATGCTACACAAGTAAGGTGAATTATTTTGCTAAGCGGTAGGCTGAAACAACCAGTGAGCTTACCGGTATCGAACTTTACTTGGGATAAAAATTGTCGATAAGTATGGCACACAATGAAACTTATATCTTAGATGAAGGCAAAATACAAAGAACAAAGAACGAAGAAACTTACAGTGCAGGAACAGGCCCTTCGGTCCTCCAAGCCTGCTCCGACCATGCTGCCCGTCTGAACTAAAACCTTCCTACCCTTCCGTGGATCATATCCTTCGATTCCGATCCTATTCATGTATTTGTCAAGATGCCCCTTAAAAGTCACCATCATATCTGCTTCCACTACCTCCCCCAGGCACTCACCACCCTCTGTATAAAAAACTTGCCTCGTACATCTCCTTTAAACCTTGCCCCTCGCACCTTAAACCTATGCCCCCTAGTAATTGACTCTTCCACCCTGGGAAAAAGCTTCTGACTGTTCATTCTGCCCATGCCCGTCATAATCTTGTAGACTTCTATCAGGTCGCCCTTCAACCTCCATTGTTCCAGTGAGAACAAACCAAGTTTCGCCAAACTCTCCTCATAGCTAATGCCCTCCATCTCAGGCAACATCCTGGTAAATCTTTTCTGTGCCCTCTCCAAAGCCTTGACATCCTTCTGATAGTGTGGCAACCAGAATTGAACACTATATTCCAAATGCGACTTACTGATACTACCTACGGGTGCTAGAATCTGAAACAAAAACAGAAAATGCTGGAAAACCTCAGCAGGTCTAACAGCCTCTGTGGAGAGAGAATAGAGCCAAAGGGTCATTCAGACTTGAAACATTGGCTCTATTCTCTCTCCACAGACACTGTCAGATCTGCTCAGATTTTCCAGCATTTTCTGTTTTTTGAGACTTACATCTTGCTTCGATCAGTAATTGCTCCCTGCATACGTTTATTCATGTTAGTTAATGAAGAGTGTGCAATCTTTTATTACACATGCATCAGAAAACCATGTGATTTCAGAACACTGGTACATTTTTGACAGTTTCAGCCAGATGGCTAGAAGAATATTATTACTTTGACGACCGATATTTTGTATTCTTCAGGCTGTCTATTTGTCATCCCGATCCATCTGTCTGCTCTGTCTTTCAATGTGATTCTTACACCAAGAAAGAAAATGTTCCATTTTGATGTTCTGACATTCTTTGCAAGCATGCCCACAATTCAAAAACTGTCCAGGCATGAGTGAGTAATGATGGGTTTTTACATTAATAAAAGAAAGCCGAGAGCGTGCTGTTGGGAGTAGCAGCTGGGGGTAGAGCCTTTGCTTGTCAGTCAGAAAGAAGGTTGTAGATTCAAGGCCCACTCCAGCTACTTGAGCACCAAAATAAAAGCTGACACTCCAATGCAATAGAGTCATAGAGGTTTACAGCATGGAAACAGGCCCTTCGGCCCAACTTGTCCATGCTGCCCTTTTTTTTTACATTTAAGCTAGTCCCAATTGCCCGCATTAGGCCCATATCCCTCTATACCCATCCTACCCATGTAACTGTCTCAATGCTTTTTAATACTTTTAATTAGTACTGAAGGAGTGCTGCACTGTGGCAAATTTAAAGTTTATTTATTAGTGTCACAAGTCGGCTTACATTAACACCGCAATGAAGTTAGTGAAAATCCCCTAGTTGTCACACTCCAGCCCCTGTTCGGGTACACTGAGGGAGAATTCAGCATGGCTAATGCACCTAACCAGCATGTCTTTCAGACTGTGGGATGAAACCGGAGCACCCGGGGGAAACTCACCCAGACATGCAGAGAATGTACAGACTCCGCACAGACAGTGAGCCAAGCTGGGAATTGAACCCAGGTCCCTGGCGCTGTGAAGCAGCAGTGCTAACCACTGTGCCGCCATGCTGCCCAAATGCTGGATTTGGGGTAAGATGTTAATCTTAGTCCTAGTTTATCCTCTCATGTGGATGGAAAAGATTCAAAAGCAGCATCTTGAAGAAGAGCAGGTGAATTATTAGGGGGGCATGGTGGCGCTGTGGTTAGCATTGCTGCTTCACAGCGCCAGGGACCCAGGTTCAATTCCCAGCTTGGGGCACTGTCCGTGTGGAGTTTTCACGTTCTCCCCGTGTCTGCATGGGTTTCCTACGGGTGCTCCGGTTTCCTCCCACACTCCAAAGATGTACGGGTTAGGTTGATTGGCCATGCTAAATTGCCCCTTAGTGTCAGGGGAACTAGCTAGGGCAAATGCATGGGGTTATGGGGATAGGGCTTGGATGGGATTGTGGTCGGTGCAGACTCGATGGGCCGAATGGCCTCCTGCACTGTAGTGATTCTATGATAACCGCTAATCAACAGCGAGAAACAGATGACCTGGTCATTACCATGTCTCTGCTTGTTGGAGTGTACTGTGTGCAAATTGGCTGCTATCTTTCTTACATTAAACCAGTAGCTACACTTCAAAAAACATTTCATTGGCTGCAAAGCTCTTCGGGAGCATCCGGTGGATGTGAAAGGTGCTATGGAAAGATACATCATTTTGTTAAAACATTGTCCATTTATTCTGTGAGAGTTTATGCTGAAACCTACAAATCTTACCAACAGAATCCCTGTTACAGAAACAAGCAGTTACAAAGATTTACCGCTGTGTTAATATCTTTATTTAACCTGCGGAAACACAAGAGTACTGCCATATATAAACTCATTAAGGTTAGATGGAGCGCAGGGCACTGAAGCTTTGTGAGGTTAATATCTTCATTTCTGCTAATGTTTCTCCAGCTCCTTGCCACTGGGGTCAGTAATGTCTTCCAGCTAGTTCCCCAGTGATAGTGCTATTTAAGCAAAATGTATTTATGGTGTTGTTTATGTCTGTGGTGCCTCCAATGATCTTTTTATCTATTTGTTTGCACTGTTCCTGGTTCCAAATTGATTATATGTTTTCCTTTCTAAATATTCTGATTCACTGGTTAAATCCTGCCACCAAGTGACCAGGAGTGTTTCAGAAGGCAGGTGTGGTTGTTCCCCTAGGCCAGAGGACTGCAGGCTAGCATTACTTCAGAAACTGTCGCCATGGGATACATCAGGGGAAGAGCTGGGAGACTTTGGCTGGAATTTTACCGGCATGCCTGCCGCAGAATTGGCGTGGGCGAGCTTGCACAACGACATTCTCACTTTGGCCTCGGGCGGGCGAGCGAGGTGGTAAAATTTAGGCATGTGTGTATTGTGGGTTACTCCACTGTTCCCTGTTCCCTAGCACCTAGAAAGTCCCATTCACTTGGTCCAAATCCACAGCCAGTCCTCAATGTACCTGCCTGGGTCTCCAGTCTTCACCCCAGCTATAAGAATACAAGAGGGGAATGTGGTAGAATGATGGCTTTCTCTGTTCAAAGCCCCATTAGACCACAGTTGGAGCAGTGATCCTGAGCACCACATCTTATATTGGCCTTGGAGGGAGTGGAACATGAATTTAACAGGATGGTACCTGGACTCCAAAGGTGGGATTTTCACGCTCGCCCCGTAACCAGAAAATCCTGCCTGAGGTCAATGGTTCTTTGCATGGTCTGTGTCCTGCCCGCTATGAATCCCGTGGTGGGCGAGATGGGAAAATTCCGCCCCAAGAGTGAAATGATGAAGAGAGATTACAGAAAGCGGTTTGTATTCCCTGGATTTTTTTGAACATTAAGGGGTGATTTGATGAAGGTTTTCCAGATATTAAGCATCTCAAATAGAGGTGAATGGAGAGAGACTCTTTGCACTGGCTGGGGAGGTCCAGGACTAGTGACAGAGTCGATAGATTAGAACCAGGCCTCTCTGGAGTGAAGTTGAGAAACAATTTTTCTCACAGAGCTTGGTAAAAGTTTGGAACTCTCTCCCACAAATGGCAATTGATGCTAGATCAATGGTTAATTTTAAATCTGAGGTTGATAGGCTTTCCCAGCCAAATCATAGAATCCCTACAGTGCAGAAGGAGGCCATTCAGCCGATCGAGCCTGCACTAACAACAATCCCACCCTATTCCCGTCACCCTACATGTTTACCCTGTTAATTTCCCTGAAACTAGGGTCAATTTGGCATGGCCAATCCATCTAACCCATACACCTTTGATTGTGGGAAGAAACCGGAGCACCCGGAGGAAACCCACGCAGACACGGGGAGAATGTGCAAACTCCACACAGACAGTGACCCAAGCTGGGAATCGAACACCAGGTCCCTGGCACTGTGAGGCAGCAGTGCTAACCACTGTGCTTCCGTGCCACCATGTCTTAAGAACTATTGTGCAAAGACAGGTATATGGAACTAAGTCAGAGGTCAACCATGATCTCAATGAACAGTGAAGCAGGCTTGAGGGGTAAATGGGCTTCTTCTGTTAAGATTCTTAATATTTAAGGATCTTTAAATCTACTGGAAGTGTAAAGCCACTAGATTTCATGGTTTACTGTGCAAAGCAAACCCTACTAACTAAACATTATCTTAGCTTATCAATTATACTTTTCACTCAGCAAATAACATGGAGCGGCACAGTGGTTAGGACTGCTGTCTCACAGCGCCAGGGACCCAAGTTCGATTCCCGGTTTGGGTCACTGTGTGTGTAGAGTTTGTGCGTTCTCCCTGTGTCTGCGTGGGTTTCCTCCCACAGTCTGAAAGACATGCTGGTTAGGTGCATTAACCATGCTAAATTCTCCCTTAGTGTACCCGGCGCCGGAGTGTGGTGACTAGGGGATTTTCACAGTCACTTCATTGCAGTGTTAATGTAAGCCTACTTGTGATACTAATAAATAAACTTAAAACAATAAACGTGATCACTTATTCTTAGAACTGAAATCTTTATTGAACCTTTCCCTTTTCACTTTTTTACCACAGAAATTCTTTGGCTATTTATCAGGTTCCGTTACTTCTTGGAACCCAACCAAAGTGCCACAGCTCTCAGGAATTCTCAGTGTTGCTGCTATCCTCCGAAGTATGAGTTTTCTTTGGGTCTTTCCACTCGCACCAGTTAAGAAACCCTTCACTGCCCCTTAAACTCCTCCTGATTGCAGACACTCCAGTTTGTGGATGGGCTTCACTGCACTCTGCTTTCTGGTCTACAGTTGATTTCAGCTGTAAGCAGATTCTCCCTCTGCTGGCTGAATGTAGGACTTACACCCACCAGCTCGGGTGCTTTCATCTCCAACCCCAAAGACCTTCTGGAAAAATGCCACAGCCAACTTCCCAGAATTCACCCTCACTATGGCAACAGAGGTTAACTGAGATGTCCGATAGATATTTACATTAATTAACTTTAGCTTCAAAGCCAAACCTCTTGACCATGAGTTCTGCAATGAATAATTTCAATCTCCAGTCAAGCCAAGACAATTTTCCTTGGACTTGCTGCCTGCACTTTCCCAGTTAAATGAAGGCTATCTGCCCTTTGTAGCTTTTGCACTCCTAACTCTGAACTCATACACAATGGAAACCTTTGCACTGCCACTTACTTGAGGTAATCTGGCCATTTCTAAAGTCAAGCATTTTAATGACTTTACCTGTACTAATTTAATCTTCCCAGTACAATACATTACCTTGAAAATATTGATGTGACCCACGAACTAGAGGATTATGAGTGTTTCTATATTCCTATTGCCACACACCTAACACCCTCAAACCATCAGTCCCACCTCATTTTAAAAAAAAATGCCCTTCTTGAGATGGGAGTGTCGCTGGCAAGGCCAGCATTCATTGTTCATCTCTCACTACCATTGAGAAGATGGTGGTGAGTTGACTTGTTGCTGTCCATGTGGTCTAGGTACACTCACAGTGCTGTTAGGAAGGAGTTCCTGGATTCTGACTCAGTGACAGTGAAGGAATGCTGATATAGTTCCACATCAGGAGGGGAAACTAGAGTTAGTGATGTTTCCAGGCGTTTGCTGTCCTTGTTCTTCTAGGTAGAGGTAGAGGTCGCAGGTATGGAAGGTGCTGGCTGAGAGCCTTGGTGAGTTCTTGCACTGCATCTTGCGGATGATAATACATTGCTGCCAGTGTGTGTCGGTGGCAGAGAGAGTGAATGTTTAAGGTGGTGAATGGAGTGGTGATGATTCGGGTTGCTTTGTCCTGGATGGTGTTGGAGCTTCACTCATCCAGGCAAGATAGATGTGGAAGATAGCATGGCTTTTAAAAAAAGGGGGATAAATAAACAAAACAAGACTAAAGGAGGTTAATGCTATCATAATCCTTTCAGTGTATTTGTTTTAATGGGTTCTGATGACTCTACACTTCAATAATCTTCTCAATAATCAGGTAGTATTGTGTACCACTTCTGACCACTAAGTGCTTCGAAGCAATGGTTAAAACAGCTCACTTCAGAAGACAACTTTAAGGGCAATATATCAGCCAACCCAGTACATAATAAAAAAAACTGCATATTTTGTTAAAATAATTTTAAATGTACTATGGACTTGGAGTTTCTGATGCTGTGTTGGCCTGACCATGTTTTCCTGTTCATTTAACAAGCGTAGATTCACAAACTGCTGATTGTAATCAGCAGAAAACCACATCCAACTACAAAACTGAAAGGTTTGTGACACTGACTGGAAGCCAAAGTAAAAAAACTTCTGAACTCCACCGTTCAAGAGTGGAATTGGGATATAATAAATAGAAACAAAAAAAGAAAATGCTGGAAAATCTCAGCAGGTCTGACAGCATCTGTGGAGAGAGAATAGAGCCAACTTTTCGGGTTTGGATGACCCTTTGTCAAAGCTTCATCAGCCCCATCTCTGACGAAGGGCCATCCAGACTCAAAACGTTGGCTCTATTCTCTCTCCACAGATGCTGCGAGTTTCTCCAGCATTTTCTGTTTTTGTTTCAGATTCCAGCATCTGCAGTATTTTGCCTTTATCTTTAATAAATGCACCATAGCCCCGAGTCAGAGCAGAACGAGACTCAGAGAGTACGCAACATAAGCTTTTGGGTGGGTCATGTTTAGATACATTTCTTTTGAAGTAAGTAAATGCTTTTTTTTAAAGCAGCGAATTATTTGAAAGGCATGTTCCCGGGCAGGCATCAATGAAATTGCGGCAAGTTGCATTCTGATAGGACCTTAAGCAACTCAAGGAGACTCCACAAGTTTTTAATAATTCTTGCTCACCGGTTTAGGGAAAAACAGCAACACATTTACCTTCAGGTGAAGGCTATACAGAGGTTTGCAGCCTCTTGGCTGCAATCAGCTCCCGAGAAGGTTCTGGAACAGAAACCAGGGTGATACCCTCACCCTGCTCCCCGATTGGTTCCATGTGACCTTTACACTGCAGATGGATCCTTAAAGAGACCATCACTATATGGGGTGACATTAAAATATATTAGGACAGGAAAAAGAAGTAGGGATACAGAGAGGTTCAGGGAAGGAATTTGACTTGAATGATCTACAATGATTCTTGGGAGAAGTTGATATGCTTTCATGACTATAGTTTGGGATTTAAAGTGAATCTTGTGAAATAAAGAGCAATGATTTAAAATGGGGACCTGAACCAAATTGACAACTTGCATAATAAAGTTAGCAGATAATTTAACCCCTTTTAAGTTCAGAGGCTGATATAATTGCTGTTACATTCCACAAGAGGCAACTGTGCTCCTGAAGAGATTTTTGGCAGGAGGGAGAACATTTTTGTCAGTGCAACATTATACACAAGTGACATAATGCATTTCAATTTGATTTAGCGATGGCGTGTAAACAAACGGGAACAACAAATGCTTTTTCATGGAGGCAATGTGCTTTAAACTACACAGATACAGGGAACATTCACCCCATGTGCTGGATGCAGACATGTGACAGTATCTGCTAATGACTAAATAATTCAGGATGTTAGTGGCCACGTAGTGTGAGAATTAACATATTTTTCCTTCAGGTTCTCTCCGACTTGACAGCAATGCTGAGCGGCAGGGGAACATTTTCGAAGTGGTTAAGCGTCTTTTGTTGAGATCAATTCATATTAGCCCGGGACCTCAGTGAGTTCAGGCCAACTTTTCCTGCTTTTTTTGTGGCTGTACTCAATGAACTCCATTATTTATTCAGCACACACAAACCACTCTCTATCTGCATGGCGATGGATTTCAATAGCTTCTGTGCGAGCAGCTCACAGTGAGGTCAATTGGTTGGTGGTGACTATGTAAGAACAGGGACCCACATGATGATTCACAAGTGGCAGAAGAAACTAAGGCAAAAAAAAAGCCTCCAAAACATCAGCCTTCGTTTATATACTGCAAAGAACTTGATTTCTCTCTTTACTGATGAACGTGAGGTGAACCGCGACTCTTCATCAGTGGAGAATATGCTTACAATAGACAACTATTCACGAGCTGTTAAGACATGATCTGGCATCATTTAAGCATTACTTTGTGAATTGCGCCATTTTATTTTTCAGCCTGAAATGTGGCCTTGGACCCTCTTTTAGTCAGCAAAGAATAAATAAAGAGAAGAATTATAAATTAATTTAAATTTTAAAAACCTCTTGGAATAATTCGCTACGTGCAAGGGTAAGACATTTCAAATTGCTCCCTTTCTGGACTGGAGAGGTTAAAGTTTATTTATTGGTCACAAGTAGGCTCACAGTAACACTGCAATGAAGTTACTGTGAAAATCTCCCAGTCACCACACTACGGCGCCTGTTCAGGTACACTGAGGGAGAATTTAGCGTGGCCAATGCACCTAACCAGCACGTCTTTCGGAGGAAACCGGAGCGCCCGGGAGAAAACTCATGCAGACACGGAGAGAATATGCAGACTCCGCACAGGCAGTGACCCAAGCCGGGAATCGAACCCAAGTCCCTGGCACTGTGAGGCAACAGTGCTAACCACTGTGCCACCATGCCACCCTGACTGGCAATGCAGGAATATAAATCTCCTAAATCTAAATTCTCCCCTATGTACTCTATGAACGGTATGCTTTGTCTGTGTAGCGCGCAAGAAACAATACTTTTCACTGTAACACAATAAATCAAATCAAAAATCAGTTCATTAAAAGGGCACTCACAATGTAAAGTAACAGGCCTAACACTCTCCAACGAGGTTAATTCATATTTCTAGTGCAAATGCTGCAATTTCTTCAAAGATACTCTAAAGAAATAACCAAAGGAAGCATTATTACAGGACACTGAATTGTCCAGAACTACAATATAAAGTGACACAGAAGAAGACACCTGATATATACACCTCTCTCACACAGGAATGAAGTGACTATGAATAAATGCCACTTCTTACAGCTGGACTATAATTACCCTGAGAGTGCTTCACACCCAGATATCTGTGGAATCCATTTTACACTTGACATCAGGCATTTTTTAATAAAGGTCTCTCCTCTCACTAAGTTTCTCCCCTTCTCTCCTGAAGGGAGAAAATTATGCAGCTGGACAGTCCCAGCTGTGCGAAAAATCTTCTACTCTTTCTCCAAAATGGACACGGCACATGTGGAGATGGTAATGATTGCCAGATATTTCCACCAATGGAAGATCTTACATCTGAGCTTAATCCAGTCCTTGTGTGACGTCCGTGCTTCCCAGCTGAGGAGCTGAAGATTTTGTACCAAGGGAACGGATGTTGAGGCTTTGAGAAAACCCTTCTGCTAACTCGGTCAAGAGCACTGAACAGCATAGATCAGGCATTGAACCTTTCCCGGTCTATACAGGTCGGCTAAACACTGACCAATTGATGCGCTATTCAGACACGAGGCTTGAAGCTCAGTAAATGAAGGCTTTTATTTACTGTTAATGAAGCTACCAAAACTTATATACACTATCCCAGACTGAAGAGGTCCCGGCCAGAGCAGGGACTCTTATACCTCTCCCAGGAGGCGGAGCCCGACTGGGATGTGCCACAACAGTAACATACACAGGTGTAACAACCCCACCCTAACCCAACAGCAACAATAGCACAATCCAACAGTAACATATGTCCATCCTTGTAGTCCTGGCCAGCCCCTGGCTCAGCACTATCCAGTGGGAACCAACGATAGTTCACCACACCAATACATTTACCTCCTGGGTAAGAAGTCTCACAACACCAGGTTAAAGTCCAACAGGTTTATTTGGAATCACAAGCTTTCGGAATGTGGCTCCTTCATCAGGTGAAAGCTTGATTCCAAATAAACCTGTTGGACTTTAACCTGGTTTTGTGAGATGTCTTACTGTGCCCACCCCAGTCCCATGCTGCCATCTCCATGTCATGTCTACCTCCTGACTCACTGGAGGAGGCTTGAGATCTTCACCAAGTCCAGTCCATCTAATACCCCTGTGCTCACCAATCTACATTGGTTCCTGGACAAGCAGTGCCCCTTGTTAAAATCCTTGGGTGGAATTCTACAGTCCCATCACAGTGTTGGTGGAGCTGTAAAATGTGGTGAGCCATTCAAAAATCCGTAAAATTTCACCCTTATTCTTTTTTCAAATCCCTCCATTCCCCGCTCCCCCCCCCCCCCACCCCCCACCCCCCCATCTCAGTAATCTCTCCCAGCCCTGCAACACTCTGAAATTGCAGCGCTCATCTATATCTGGGCCTCATCATTGGTGGCCATGGATTCAGCTGCCTGGGTCCTAAGCTCTGGAATTCTTTCCCTAAACCTCGGCACCTCTGGCTCCTCTAAGCTTCCCATGAAAAGCGGTCTCTTGAACTAAGCTTTTGGCAGCCCGCCCCAACATTGTCTCCTGTGGCTTGCTGTCTAAGTCTGATTTTTTATTCTCCTGTGAGGTGCCTTGGGATATTTTACTACATTCAAAATGCCATATAAATACATGCTGTTGTTATTGAAATGTTTTACAATGATCTGTAACATGGGACAGATTGAGAAGGGTTTTGGAACTGTGGAACTCTCTTCACCTGACACCGATCCGTGGAGTTTGGTATATCTGTTGTGGCAGAGTGCTCGACACAGCCTCAGAATCTGCTGGGAACATAATGATAATGTAATGGTGCGCCTGGTTATCAGCTTCTGACTAATTCGGCAACTTGGGGGGAGCAAGAGATACGCCATGAGCTGTGAATCAAGAAATGGCTGGATGATTTGAACCACTCCATCGGAAGTCCCTCAAGAGTGGGAGCTCACCCTCAACTGTTAGCTCAAAACCTCAGCATTTGCACTGTAAACTCAAATTAAACTCACCGCAGAAAGTTAGGGCCGGTACTTAATGGCGTAAGGATTATTTCATGGATGCAGTTGATGTTCCTGCAACGCCACTCAATGGGCAGGATTTTGCGATCTCGCTCGGGCGAGGCTTGTAAAATCCCGCCCGAGGCTAATGGAGAATTCTGTTCTGCGAGCCGCGGCTGCTCTGGAATGGGTAAAATTCCAGCCAATCTCTCCAGTTTAGAAAGGGAGCAACTGAAATAGTGGAGACTCATTCCTGCAGCTGGTGAATTGCTTTTGGAGGTTTTTAAAATGTCAAATTTTCTCTTTTCTCTGAATCCAGCCGTTCTTTCCCTCCTTTTGTGTCTAATTTGACTCTAATTCCCGTGACTTCCATCTCCATCATTCCTGTTCCTTTCCCAATCCTTAAATCCCATTAGTTAAGGAGATAGACTGTTGGTGCCATTGTTCAGCAAGGTTGCAGACACCCTATTGGCTTCATCACACTGTTAGCAGCTCACAATTCTGACAACTTGTGGCTCAAGGTTTGTTGAGCTGAAGGTGATGTGGAAAGCAATCCAATGAACAGGGCGCACACTGTTTCAATCCCTCCTCAGCTATTTTATTTGATGCTCCCACAATCTTCACTGACCACTATAGCCCCCCCGCCCCCCCCCCCCCGTCTCCCCACTCCCCCCCCTCCCGATGGGCTGGTTCCTCATTCTGTCCTTTCTTTTCACTCCGCACATCCATCCCAGCATCCCGTATCTCATTAGTATCCAATCGTTGTCCCTCGCTTCCCGAAGATGTTCAAGTTTCTCCTCTGTTCAACAAGGCCCTTCTCACAACCATCTTTCAGATCCTTCCTTTTGGTCTCAGCTAGGCTTTTCCGTCACATGACACTCGCACTTCACCTTGTCCTTCAAGAGAGGGACTGGGGGGGTGTAGGGGTGGGGGGGGAAATAAATTGCGAAATTTTGCTGCACGTCCTCCTGTCTGTGACTGGAGGAAGTGGAGAAGTTAGCTCTTCTCTCAATTATTCCAGCCAGAGATAATTAATCCGTTGCTTAATTTCCATCCCCCGCACTTCCATCAACAGTAAATACCAGCTGGGCTGATTTCTTTTTAAAGAGTGCACACGTCATATTGATTGAGGCTGCTAATGGCAGAGGCTGGAGAAGTCCACCACCCACCTTCAACACCAGGGGGAGCACCTTGCCTCTCCTGTTGAGCTCTGATGCTGCAAAGGAAAGATATTCACCCGGTTTCTCCACCTGCTTGGCAATCGCACCACTCAACTTCTTACGATGTCTAATTGCTTTCTTCAGTTGTGGAAAATCTTATGTTCTTCTGTACGGACAAGTGCTTATGTTACTGGCCTAGAAATCCGGGGCACTTGGACTAATTACCTGGTGATATTTAAGATTATTTATTATTTGTCACAAGTAGGCAATGAAGTTACTGTGAAAATTCCCTAGCCGCCACTTTCCGGCGCCTGTCCGGGTACACTGAGGGAGAATTTACTATGGTGCATGTACCCAACCAGCACGTCTTTCGGACTGTGGGAGGAAACCAGAGCACCCGGAGGAAACCCATGCAGACATGAGGAGAACTTGCAGACTGCGCACAGACAGTGACCCGAGCTGGGAATCGAACCCGGGTCCCTAGCAGCAGTGCTAACCACTGTGTCACCGTGCCGTCCCTTTGTAAGTTCAAAGTCCCGACCCAGCAGGAAGAAGCACTAAAACCTGGGAAATGATACGGGTCTTGTATACCTTAAACTGAAACTCCAGTCATTGCCAACTTTCACTGGTTTTTCCTTCGTGACAGCTGCAGAATTTAAATTCAGTTTATTAATAAACCTGCAATTGAAAAACAGAAGTACCATCAGTGAATGTGAAACCATTATCAATTGTCATAAAAACCCATCTGGTTCACTATTGACTCATGGTGAACAATCACTGAAACAACTCTATGATGACATCAACAAGTTCCATCCCACCATCAGACTCACCATGGACTACTCTCCGGAATCGGTTGCATTCTTGGACACACGCATCTCCATTAAGGACGGTCACCTCAGCACCTCACTGTACCGCAAGCCCACGGATAACCTCACGATGCTCCACTTCTCCAGCTTCCACCCTAAACACGTTAAAGAAGCCATCCCCTACGGACAAGCCCTCCGTATACACAGGATCTGCTCGGATGAGGAGGATCGCAACAGACACCTCCAGACACTGAAAGATGCCCTCATAAGAACAGGATATGGCGCTCGACTCATCGATCGACAGTTCCAACGCGCCACAGCGAAAAACCGCACCGACCTCCTCAGAAGACAAACACGGGACACGGTGGACAGAGTACCCTTCGTCGTCCAGTACTTCCCCGGAGCGGAGAAGCTACGGCATCTCCTCCGGAGCCTTCAACATGTCATTGATGAAGACAATCATCTCACCAAGGCCATCCCCACACCCCCACTTCTTGCCTTCAAACAACCGCACAACCTCAAACAGACCATTGTCCGCAGCAAACTACCCAGCCTTCAGGAGAACAGTGACCATGACACCACACAACCCTGCCACAGCAACCTCTGCAAGACGTGTGGATCATAGACACAGATGCCATCATCTCACGTGAGAACACCATCTACCAGGTACACAGTACATACTCTTGCAACTCGGCCAACGTTGTCTACCTGATATGCTGCAGGAAAGGATGTCCCGAGGCATGGTACATTGGGGAAACTATGCAGACGCTACGACAACGGATGAATGAACACCGCTCGACAATCACCAGGCAAGACTGTTCTCTTCCTTTGGGGGAGCACTTCAGCGGTCATGGGCATTCAGCCTCTGATCTCCGGGTAAGCGTTCTCCAAGGCGGCCTTCACGACACACGACAGCGCAGAGTCGCTGAGCAGAGACTGATAGCCAAGTTCCGCACACATGAGGATGGCCTCAACCGGGATCTTGGGTTCACTATCGGTAACCCCCACAGCTTGCCTCCTGGACTTGCAGAATCTCACTAGCTGTCCTGTCTGGAGACAATACACATTTCTTTAACCTGTGCTTAATGCTCTCTCCACTCACATTGTCTGTACCTTTAAGCCCTGATTAGCTGTAAAGATTCACATTCTAATCATTATTCTGTAACTTGAGTTTGTGTCTCTGTATGCCCTGTTTGAGAGCAGATAACCACTCCATCTGACGAAGGAGCAGTGCTCCGAAAGCTAATGGCTTTTGCTACCAATTAAACCTGTTGGACTTTAACCTGGTGTTGTTAAAATACTTACTGTGTTTACCCCAGTCCAACGCCGGCATCTCCACATCATCACTATTGACCTCCAGGGAAGGAAATCTGCCATCCCAACCTGGTTTGGCCTTGTAATAACTCGATGTGGCAAACAAGAAGAACAATATACAATGAAGGGTGTAACAGCACAACTATCCAGGTCTATTCCTAACAACGCCCTGACTCTGACTGAAGCCCTCCAGCCCCGGGAATGCTCGCCCTCGCTCCCAATTGGCCCCAGTTCGCACGCTCGCACTCCATTGGCTCCAGCCCGCTCACATTGACCCATGAACGATAGCCCCTTAAAGGGGTCACGCTTCCCGATCCCCCCCTTCCCCCATATCCCTTGATTCCTTTGGCCCCAAGAACTATATCTAATTTCTTCTTGAAATCAGACAACGTTTTGGCCTCAACTCCATTCTGTGGTAGTGAATTCCACACATTCACCACCCTCTGGGTGAAGAAATTTCTCCTCACCTCAGTTCTAAAATGTTTACCCCTTATCCTCAAACTATGACCCCAGTTCTGGAGTTCCCCACCATTGGGAACATTCTTTCTGAATTACCCTGTCTAATTCTGTTAGAATTTTATAAGTTTCTATGAGATCCCCTCTCACTCTTCTAAACTCCAGTGAATACAATCCTAACCGACTTAGTTTCTCCTCACGTGACAGACCTGACCTAATCTCTCCTTTTGTGACAGGAATCAGCCTGGTAAACCTTTGCCCCTTGGCATCCTTCCTCAGATAAGGAGACCAAAACTGCGCACAATACTCCAGGTGTGGCCTCACCAATGCCCCCTGTATAATTGCAGCAAAGCATCCCTATCCCTATACACAACTCCTCTCACTATGAAGGCCAGCATAACATTTGCCTTCTTTACTGCCTGCTGTACCTGCGCGCTTATTTTCAGCAACTAATGCAGGAGGACGCCAAGGTCTTGCTGAGTATCCACCTCTCTCAATTTACACCCATTCAAGTAATAATCTGTCTTCCTAGTATTGCTACCGAAGTGGATAACCTCACGTTTATTCACAATGTGCTGCATCCCATGCAGATGCCCACACACTCAGCCTGTCCAAATCACGCTGAAGCATCTCTGCATCCTCCTCACAGCTCACCCTCCCACCCAACTTTGTATCATCTGTAAATTTGGAGATAATATATTCAGTTCCCTCTTCCAGATCATTAATATATAATGTGAACTGTTGGGGTCCTAGCACAGATCCCTGCGGGGCCCCATTTGTCACTGACTACTAATCAGAAAAAGACCCATTTATGCTAACTCTTTGCTTTCTATCTGCTAACCAGCTTTCTATCCATCTCCAGACATTACCCGCAATCCCATGTGCTTTAACTTTACATAATAGTCTGTTATGTGAGACCTTCTCGAAAGCTTTCTGAAAGTCTAAATAAACCACATCTTCTCCTCGATCTACTTTACTAGATACATCCTCAAAGAATTGCAATAGATTAGTCAAGCGTGATTTCCCTTCTGTAAATCCATGCTGATTTTGTCTGATTATACCACTGCCTTCCAAATGCTGAGTTATGAAATCCTTGATAATAGACTCTAGCAACTTCCCCAGTACTAACATTAGGCTCACTGGTCTATAGTTCCCTGTTTTCTCTCTACCTCCCTTTTTGAATAGTGGGCTTACATTAGCTACCCTGCAATCTGTAGGAACTATTCCAGAGTCCAAAGAATTTTGGAAAATAACCACCAATAGATCTACTATTTCCAGGGCCACTTCCTTAAGTATTCTGCGATGAAGATTATCAGGACCTGGGGATTTATCCACCTTCAACCTCATCAATTTCCCCAAAACCATTTCTCTACTAATGCTGATTTCCTTCAGCTCCTCATTAAAACATGTTTATCTCTGAACCTCTGGTACATTATTCATGTCTTCCTTTGTGAAGACTGAAGCAAAGTTCAAATTTAATTCCTCGGGCATTTCTTTATTCCCCGTTATGAATTCTCCCGTTTCTGACTGTGAGGGGCCTACTTTCGTTTTTGTCAATCTGTTTCTCTTTACATATCTTTTACAGTTAGTTTTTATGTTCCCGGCAGCTTACTTTCATACTCTATTTTTCCTTTCTTAATCAATCCCTTAATTCTCCTTTGCTGAATTTTAAACTGCTCCCAATCCTCAGGCCTTTTGCTTTTTCTTGCCAATTTGTAGCTTCTTCTTTGAATCTGATACTATCTCTAATTTCCCTTGTAAGCCATGGTTTGGCCACAATTCCCTTACCACTCTTGTGCCAAACAGGAATAAACAACTTCTGGAGTTTGCCTATTCATTCTTTATAAGCCTGTCATTGCCTGTCCACTGTCCTTCCTTTCAGTAATGTTTCCCAGTCCGTCATGGCCAATTCGCGCCTCACACCTTCATAGTTACCTTTATTGAGATTCAGGACCCTGGTCTCAGAATCAACTACATTATTATCCACCTTGACAAATAATTCTACCGCATTATGGTCACTCATCCCCAAGGGTTCTCTCACAACTAGATTGCCAACTAATCTTTTCTCATTGCACAACACCCAGTCTAAGATAGCTGGTTCCTTGTTGGTTCCTCAACGTACTGCTCCAGAAAACCATCCCGTATCCACTCCAGAAATGCCTCCTCTATTGTACTGTGACTCATTTGACTCTCCCAATTTATATGCAGATTAAAGTCGCCCAGAATCACAGATGTTCCTTTAACACATGCATCTCTGATTTCCTGTCTAATGTTTTTCCCAACATTACCACCACAGTTTGGTGGTCTGTATACCATCCCCACCAATGTTTTTTGCCCCTTGTTGTTTCTTAACTCAACCCATACAGATTCCACATCATTTATACTGATATCTTTCCTCAATATCGTATCAATATCATCTTTAATTAACAATGCAACTCCACCACCTTTTCCTTTCTGTCTGTCCTTCCTAAACACGGAATAGCCCTCAATGTTTAGTTCCCATCCTTGCTCACCTTGGAGTCACGTCTCTGTAATGCCAGCTATATCATATCCCTTTACATCTATTCATGCAACGTGGTTAGCGCTGCTGCCTCACAGCGCCAGGGACCCGGGTTCAATTCCCGGCTTGGGTCACCGTCTGTGTGGAGTTTGCACATTCTCCTCATGTCTGTGTGGGTTTCTTCCGGGTGCTCCGGTTTCCTCCCACAGTCCAAAGATGTGTGGGTTAAGTGGATTGACCATGCAAAATTGACTCTTAGTGTCAGGGGGACTAGCAGGATAAATACGTGGGGCTATGGGGATAGGGGCTGGGTGGGACTGTGGTTGGTGCAGACTTGATGGGCTGAATGGCCTCCTTCTGCACTGTAGGGATTCTATAATTCATCCATTTTGTTTTGAATGCTCTGAGCATTCAGATACAAAATCTTAAGGTGGGCACTTTTAATATTTCTTTTCCCTTTGCTACTATTTTTTACTCGGTCCTTATCTGACTCTGGCCCTTGATTTCTCTGCCTATCACTTTCCTTATTCTCCTTACTGTCTTTTCCTTTTGTTCTTCATTCCCTCTGCTCTGAATCCTTCCATTCTCTGCCCGAATGATACAGCACAGTGGAGGCCATTTGGCCCATTGCCCACCTGTGCAAGCTCTTTGCAAAATCTATTCAATTAGTCTCATTTCATATGAACGCCATACGAATTATGAGCAGGAGTAGGCCATTTAGCCCCATGAGCCTCCTTTGCCATTAAGATAAGATCACTTTCCATTTCCTGTTTACCCCTCTGCCCTTTGATTCTTTGTCAGTCAACAATCTATCTAACTCAGTGTTAAATTTATTCAGTGACCCGGCCTCCACCGCTCTGGGAAAGAGAATTCCACAGACCAACAACCCTCTCAGAGAAAGAAAGTCTCCTCATCTCCATCTTAAATAGGAAACCATTTCTTTTTAAACGGTGACGGTGAGCACTAGTTTTAGTCTCTCCCACAAGGGGAAAGATCCTTTCAGCATCCTCTCTGTCAAGTCCTCTCAGTATTTTACGGGCTGGATTCTCCGACCTTGCCCGCAGCTGGGATTATCCGGTCCCGCTGCAGTGAATGGAGATTTGGCTGAGCGGCAAGTTCTCCATTCTCGCCAGCAGCAGCAAGCATATCCTTTCCATATTCAAGCGAGGATATATTTGCATTGGAGGCAGGACAGTGACCGTTCACAGGTTTGGTCGCTGGGATGAGGGGATTGTCCCATGATCAGGGACTGAGTGAATTGGGTCGATGTACACCGGAGTTTAGAAGAATGAGAGGTGATCCGACTGGAATATATAAGATTGTGAATGGTATTGACAAGGGGTAGGTACTGAGACATTGGTCGGGGTCTTCCAGTCCTGCCAGTGATGGACATCATCGCCGATGGGATGGGGAAAATTAGAGAAGCCAAAAGCCAACTGACCTCCCAGGAATCAGCAGAGTGAACATTCTCTGAAATGCTTCTAATGCAATTATATTCTTCTTAAACAAGGAGACCAAAACTACACAATGTTCAACATGTAGGCCAGGATTCGCCGACCTCGCCCACGGCTGGGATTCCCCAATCCTGCTGCTGTGAAGGGAGATTTGGCTGAGTGCCAAATTCTCCAATCTCATTGGCAGCGGTAGCGGAGCGTGCATGACCAGAGAATTCCAGCTGTGGCCTCACCAATACTCTAAATATCTGTAGCGACACATCCCTACATTTCTATTCTATTCCCCTTGCAATAACCGACAGCATCCCATTTGCCTTTCTAATCACTTCCAGTTCTGCATACTAACTTTTTGGATTCAGGTACCAGGACACCCAGATCCCTCTGTACTTTGGAGTTCTGCAATCTCACCCCGTTTAAATAACATGCTGCTTTCTTATTCCTTCTGCCAAAGCAGACAAGTTTACATTTTCCCTCCATCTGTCAAATTCTTGTCCATTCACTTAATATTGAGATATTGGTTTTACATTTTCATAAGTTCCTAGACTCTGGTAATGTTGCCTCAGATTGGAAAATAGTGAATGTAACTCCTCTATTCAAGATAAGAGAGATATGGAACGTGGCACGGTGGCACAATGGTTAGCACTGCTGCTTCACAGCGCCAGGGACCTGGGTTCGATTCCTAGTTTGGGTCACTGTCTGTGTGGAGTTTGCATGTTGTCTGCGTGGGTTTCCTCCGGGTGCTCCGGTTTCCTCCCACATTCTGAAAGATGTACTGGTTAGGCAAATTAACCTGAACAGGCGCCGGACTGTGGCGACTAGGGGAATTTCACTAACTTAATTGCAGTGGTTAATGTAAGTCTTACTTGTGACTAATAAATAAACTTTACTTTTAATCTATTTACATCCCTTTGCAGACTCGTTAGGTCCTTTTCGCAACTTAGTTTCAGAAATATATTTGTGTTATCAGAAAATTTAGCAACCATGCATTCAATGCTGTAATCCAAGTCATTGATAATGATTGTAAATAGTTGAGATCTCAGCACTGATCCATGTGGCACTCCACTCATTACAGCTTGCCAACCAGAAAATGACCCATTTATGCCTACTCTCTGTTTTCTGTTATTTAACCAATCCTCTATCCAAGCTAATATGTTCTCCCCTACACCATAAGCTCTTATGTTGTGAAGTAATGTTTGATGTGGCACCTTGTCAAATGCCTTTATGAAACCTAAGTACTGTACATCTCCAGGTTTCACTTTGTCTGTCTTACTTGTCACTTTCTCACAGAACTCCAATAAATTAGTCAAACACGATTTCCCTTTCACAAAACCATGTTGACTCTGCCTGATTGCATTGAGATTTTTGAAGTGCCCTGCCATAACTTCCTTCTTGATAATTGCCGGTATTTTCCCGATGATCGATGTGAAGCTAGCTGGCCTGTAGTTTCCTGCTTTCTGTATCCCTCTTATCTTGAATAGAGGAGTTACATTCATTATTTTTCAAACTGAGGCAATATTTCCAGAGTTTAGGAACTTATGGAAATTTAAAATCACCTCAGCCTTCTTGAGACCTTAGGATGAAATCATGCCCTGGGGATTTGTCAACTTTTAGTTCTGATAATTTTCTCATTACGGTGGATTGTAATTGTTTTAGGTTCCTCTCTCCCTTTCCCCGCTTCATAGAAACCCTGCAGTGCAGAAGGAGGCCATTCGGCCCATCGAGTCTGCACTGGCAGCAATTCCACCCAGGCCCTATCCCCGTCATCCCACATATTTACCCGCTAATCCCTCTAACCTACACACCCCGGGACACTAAAGGGAAATTTGGCATGGCCAATCAACCTAACCTGCACATCTTTAGAGTGTGGGAGGAAACCGGAGCACCCGGAGGGAACCCACGCAGACACGGGGAGAATGTGCAAACTCCACACGGACAGTGACCCAAGGCGGGAATTGATGCACAATGATTTCTGGGATGTTATTTCTATTACCTACAATGAAGATAGATGCAAAATATTTATTTCTTTCATTCAACATGTTCTTATTTTCCATAATTAATTCCCCAGACTCACAGTGGAGCAGCAACGTTCAATTTACTAACTCTTTTCCTTTTTAAATACCTGTAGAAACCCTGGCTGGAATTTGGTGCTCAGCCAAATCTCTGTTCACTGCAGCGGGATCAGAGAATCCTGCCGGCATGAAAGACCTGAAAATTCCAGCCCTGTTTTTTACATTTCTAGCCGGCTTTCTCTCATCCTATAACTTCTCCCTCCTTATTAATTTTTTAGCCATTCATTGCTGTTTTTTATATTCTGTCCAATCTTCTAACCAGCTAGAAGGACAAGGGCAGCGGATCTGTGGGTACACCATCACTTGCAAGTTCCCCTCCAAGCCTCTCACCATCCTGACTTGGAAATATATCACCATTCCTTCAATGTCGCTGGGTCAAAATCCTGGAACCCCCTCCCTAACGGCACTATGGGTTTCCTAAAAACATGGACTGCAGCAGGTCACGAAGACAGCTCACTATTATCTTCTCAAGGGGAACAAGGGACGGGCAATAAATTTTGACTGAATGCACCCCTGAAAAGAATTTTAAAAATTAGTTGGATGGATGGATTGCGTTGTGTGACAAGTGCTTGGCAGCTGTCATCTTTTTTTTATTCATTCGTGGGCCATGGGCGTCGCTGGCTGGCCAGTATTTATTGTCCATCCCTAGTTGTCTGAGGGCAGTTGAGAGTCAACCACATTGCTGTGGCTCTGGAGTCACATGTTGGCCAGACCGGGTAAGGACAGCAGATTTCCTTCCTTAAAGGACATCAGTGAACCAGATGGGTTTTTCTGACAATCGACAATGGTTTCATGATCATCAGTAGATTCTTAATTCCAGATTCTTTTTTTAAAACTGAATTCAAATTCCACCACCTGCCGTGGCGGGATTCGAACTCGGGTCCCCAGAACATTAGCTGAGTTTCTGGATGAATGGTTTAACGATAACACCACTCGGTCATCACCTCCCTCAATGGTAATAAACACAAGAGCAGCACTGTGCCAGTCTATAACGATTTGCTTTAACTCTGAGCACGGCAGGAACAGTGAGGCAAAGAAGGGTTCCCAGTCTCTCAAGCCACTTTGGACATCAGTACCCTCCATATCTGCAGATTGCCTTGGCAGTGCTTTACTGGGACAGGAACAATCATTAATGTAGCAAAAAACCCAACTGTTCCTCGTCCCACTATCGGTGAATGGTAAATACGCTATCTGGCTTTATTAACAACATGATTCTGCAACAGAGAGTCATTGTCGCTTCGATATGGGATGCTAGAGTGGAACCCATGATAAATGCAGTCTCCTGTAGTGCCTGATAAGGCTATCTTTTCCAAATGAGACACCATTAAAGGGTATAAAAGTGGCAAAATAATGAGAGATATCAATTCTATCGGCGCTAAATGAAAAACCCTGTCACTTACAGTGGCGAATGGGTTACAGATTATTGCACAGTTCCTCGCACGGGTATCTCACGAATGCTTTCTATGAATATTTAATAAGAGCACAGTATAAAAAGATAAAATACTGACATTCAAAATTTGCAAGCAACTGACTAAATCATGAGTGAGGAAGTCACACGCAAACTGTTCTGTTCTTTTATACGCGCCAGCTTTGCGGTGTCCTGTGTGAAAGTTTGCTAATTTAACATAAGGTACGAATTAAAAGAAAATACTTGTGCAGATGTAACCTTTCTACATCACAGCTTTGAGTTAATTTCAATTCAATATGAAACAGCAATACTACAGTTAATTTTCAATTAGTTACACAGCATTTGCATTGTTACGACACTTTAAAGGTTTTGATATTTCAGCAGTGATTCCACAATGCAATTAAACTAATGTCTCGATCTCTTCTCTTTCTCTTCCCCTCTCAGTGAAGTGTTCCCGAAACACCCACCGCTGATTTCTCGCCAGCGTTTTTATGACAATTGTCTTGTTAGTGCAACATTACCAAGACTGCTTACGGCCAGATTATTCTCAGCTGTCTCCTAATAATTCCCAGGCAGTGACTAGGAGAGTATCTTTAGATGCCTTTACCTGCCTGTGAAGCTGATCTGCTGTTCTTCTCCCACAGCCTCTTCCAAAGAACACAAATCTATCCCAGGCACTGCAGCCAATTTTTTTTTTATTTGTTCATGGGATGTGGGCATTGCTGGCTGGGCCAGCATTTATTGCCCATCCCGAATTGCCCTTGAACTGAGTGGCTTGCTCCCTCCACTCACATTGTCTGTACCTTTAAGACCTGGCTGGCTTTAGGGATTCGCATTCTAATCAGTATTATGTAACTTGATTTTGTGTGTCTCTGTGCACTGTTTGAGAGCACATTTCCACTCCATCTGACGAAGGAGCAGCGCGCCGAAAGCTTATGGTATTTGCTACCAAATAAACCTGTTGGACTTTAACCTGGTGTTGTTAAAACTCTTACTGTGTTCACCCCAGTCCAACGCCGGCATCTCCACATCAGCTCTCTGTCTGTCAGAACTCTGTGCTGCTACTACACATGTGCAGAATCAGACATCTGCACCTGCGCAATAGCTTCCTCTGCTGCTGGCTGGTAAATTAAGCCCAGCCCACAGCTTTCAGCAGCTAGAAATGGTCTAGGCCATTTTTCCGTGTATTATGTGCACAAGACCGGGCGGCACGGTAGCACAGTGGCTAGCACTGCTGCTTCACAGCTCCAGGGACCTGGGTTCGATTCCCAGCTCGGGTCACTGTCTGTGTGGAGTTTGCACATTCTCCTCGTGTCTGCGTGGGTTTCCTCCGGGTGCTCCGGTTTCCTCCCACAGTCCAAAGATGTGCGGGTTAGGTTGATTGGCCATGCTAAAATTGCCCCTTAGTTTCCTGAGATGCGTAGGTTAGAGGGATTAGTGGATAGGATATGGGGGTAGGGCCTGGGTGGGATTGTGGTCGGTGCAGACTTGATGGGCCGAATGGCCTCCTTCTGCACTGTAGGATTTCTATGATCAAGATTGGGCGTGAAAACTCACCCAAAAAACATATCTGCAACTCTCCCATTTTCATGCTGGAATCATTCTCGTAAAAATGTCAGTGTCAGACATTCTTTTACAATGCTCCTGTGAAGTGCCCAGGGATCTTTCATTACATTGAAGGTGCTATAAAATGACATGTTGTTGTTGTAGAGCACCCTCTCTAAGCCCATGGTGGCCTTCCAAATGTCTGATGATGAAAACTGACCACATTTAGCCCACCATCACTGGGTGAAAACCCTGGAGCTCCCTCCCTAACAGCACTGTGGCTGTACCTACACCACATGGACTGGCAGCGGGTTCAAGAAGACAGCTCACCATCACCTTCTCAAGGGGTAATTAAGGATGGGAAATAAATGCTGGCCTAGCCAGCGACGCCCACATCCCGTGAACAAGTAGATCAAAGTTCAGAGAAATCACGAGGAGAGATGGCTGAACAATTAGGGATACTTTGTTCTGAACTGCGTGGGTAGGTTTTTATCTTCACTCTAAACCTCTTCATCTCTGTAAGGGCACCCTTTCACAATTCCTCATTTAATATGTTTCTCCCTGACAGCCATATGGAAAGTCCCCACCTCACAGAAGGTTTGCCACAAGCAGTCTATTTAATATTTATTTGGCTGAATGAAGCACTGAAAATAGTTGAAACAGCACCTTGAGGCAATATGTCATATTAAGAGAGAATGAAATTTATTCCTGATGTATGGTGTCTGTGGCCAGGCTTTGTAGAGAACAATTGATCATTCAGTGGGAGTCGAATTTTAGCTGCACGGTTTTGAATGGATCATTGAATCCCATCACGGCAGATGGTGGAATTTGAATTCAATAAAAAATACCTGGAATTAAGAATCTACTGATGACCATGAAATCACTGTCGATTGTTGTAAAAACCCATCTGGGTCACTAATATCCTTTAAAGGAAGGAAATCTGCAATCCTTACCCGATCTGGTTTACACATGACTCCAGAGCCACAGCAATGTGGTTGACTCTTAACTGCCCTCAGGCAACTAGGGATGGGCAATAAATGCTGGCCAGCGACGCCCATGTCTCATGAATGAATTAAAAAAAAATCATATTTATTGCAACAGACCAAATGAGCTGCTTTCTATATTACCTAATCATAGAAACATAAGCAATAGGAAGTGGAAGAGACCATGCAGTCCCTTGAGTCTGTTTCACCATTGAACACAATCATAAGACCATAAGACGTAGGAGCAGAATTAGGCCACTTGGCCAATCGAGTCTGCTTCACCATTCAATCCTGGCTAATTTTTTTCTCATCCCCATTCTGCCTTTTCACCATAACCCCTGACCCCCTTATTAATCAAGAACCTATCTATCTCTGTCTTAAAGACACTCAATGACCCGGCCTCCACAGCCTCCTGCGGCAAAGAGTTCCACAGATTCACCACTCTCTGGCTGAAGAAATTCCTCCTCATCTCTGTTTCAAAGGATCGTCCCTTTAGCCTGAGGTTGTGCCCTCTGGTTCTAGTTTTTCCTACTAATGGAAACATCCTCGTCATGGCTGACCTTCTGTCTTAATCACGTGTGCAGTCTGCTCAGAACATCACAGTAATTTCATTGCAATGTTAATGCAAGACTACTTGTGACTAATAAATAAGTAAACATCAGTCCGGATCTCTCACTTCTCTCTCAATGAACCTCAAACCAAACTGCTCCCACTTCCTGAGCAACATCAGCTAACTTATTATTACAGCTAGCCAGGAAAATAATTCAACCATTTGTTTTGAAATCAGAGAATCATAGAATCCCTACAGTGCTGAAGGAGGCCATTCGGCCCATCGAGTCTACACCAACCACAAGCCCAACCCAGGCCCTCTTTCCGTAACCTTCATTTACCCTGCTAACCCCCTGACATTAAGGGGCAATTTATCATGCTCAATCAACCTAACCAGCACATCTTTCGGACTGTGGGAGGAAACCGGAGCACCCGGAGGAAGCCCATGCAGACACAGGGAGGACGTGCAAACTCCACACAGTGACCTGAGGCTGGAATTGAACCCAGGTCCCTGGCGCTGTGAGGCAGCAGTGCTAACCACTGTGCCATCCTTGTTGGTATTTTGTGTAGTACTCGGGAATGGAATCCAGAAAGTCTTTGATGAAAGGGATCACCGAGGAAACAATTGGCTAAAATTAAGGAGTTTAGAGAAGAGTGACAAAATGGGTTAAATCTATCTGGGAGGGGGGAAAAGAAAGAATGGGGGTTAAGGTCTTTTTTGGGGGAGTTTTGGAAATGGATGGCGGGGATCCACAGGGATCCTGTTCTCCATCCATAATTTGGATATGAGGCCAGAGGGAGCGATGGTGAATTTTGCTTCTAACCCTAAAATCCAATGCGGAGTAAATAAAGGGGCGGCGCAGTGGTTAGCACTGCTGCCTCACAGCGCCGGGGACCTGGGTTCGATTCCTAGCTTGGGTCACTACCTGTGTGGAATCTGCACATTCTCCCTGTGTCTGCGTGGGTTTCATAGAATCATGGAAATCCTACAGTGCAGAAAGAAGCCATTTGGCCCATCGAGTCTGCACCGACCACAATCCCACCCAGGCCCTACCCCCATATCCACCCACTAATCCCTCTAACCTACGCATCTCAGGACACCAAGGGGCAATTTTAGCATGGCCAATCAACCTAACCCGCACATCTTTGGACTGTGGGAGGAAACCAGAGCACCCGGAGGAAACCCACGCAGACACGAGGAGAATGTGCAAACTCCATACGGACAGTGACCCAAGCCGGGAATCGATCCCAGGTCCCTGGAGCTGTGAAGCAGCAGTGCTAACCACTGTGCTACCATACCGTACCGTTTCCTCTGGGTGCTCTGGTTTTCTTCCACAGTCCAAAGATGTGCGGGTTAGGTGGATTGGCCAGGCTAAATTGACCCCAGTGTCAGGGGATTAACCATTAATTCCTTTACTGTTCAAAAATCTTTGCCTTAAAAACATTCAATGAGGTAGCCTCAACTGCTTCACTGGGCAGGGAATTCCACAGATTCACAACCCTTTGGGTGAAGAAGTTCCTCCTCAACTCAGTCCTAAACCTGTTCCCCCTTATTTTGAGGCCATGCCCCCTAGTTCTAGTTTCACCTGCCAATGGAAATAACCTCCCTGCTTCTATCTTATCTATTCCCTTCATAATCTTCTGTTTCTGTGAGATCTCCCCTCATTCTTCTGAATTCCAATGAGTATAGTCCCAGTCTACTCAGTCTCTCCTCATAAGCCAACCCTCTCAACTCCGGAATCAACCCAGTGAATCTCCTCTGCACCCCCTCCAGTGCCAGTATATCCTCGCACGAGACCCATCTCCTGCTCCCTTGATCCTATACCCACTGAACTGCTGGTCATTTAACTTCCCCGTCCCTGTCCCCGCAGTTAGCTGAGATTGTGTACGGGCTGTGTGAATTCCTCTAATCAGGGTTCTGTCCCTGCCACAGTATTGAAGCAACTCTGATCAAAGTCACCCTGGGCGACTGTGACGCAAGGTGAACCTTCCCTTGTACGACAACAGAATACTGCAGATGCTGGAAATCTGAAATGAGAACAGAAAATGCTGGAGATTCTCTGCGGGTCTGGCAGCGTCTGTGGAGAGAGAAGCAGGGTTAACGGGGAGAGTTTAACCCATTCTCTAAGGGATGGGATCATGTTGAAGGTGGCTGGTAAAGTTATGGGAAGCTGGGTCAGATCAGCCCGTGACTCTTTCCCGCCACTGGGGAATTTTACTGATGGTGGGAGCGGCTCCCAATGGGCTTCCCACCACACGGAGATAGGAAGCAATATTGAAGTGGCCCAATTCTGGACATTCTGCCAGGGCAGCAGCATCTTGCTAATGGCCAATCAAATGCTCAGAGGTGGGGAGGCCACTGGATAATCGCAGGTGACTTTCTCGTGGTAGCTCAGGCTGATGTGGAGGGGCGGGAAGAGGGGGGTTTACTTTTTAGTCTTTTTTATTCAAAGGGGGAAGTGCAGGCAGTGGAGACGGTACCGATGGCCACAGTGATTTGGTCAGATGGGATTTGCCTCCATCGATATCTTTTAAAAGTTTTTATCAAGTTCCGTGCCGATTACCTTGTGTTGGCTCCTGGGCCCCCTGCACATCTCAGCGGTGGCCATTTTCTCCTGGTGGCGCTGCGGAGATGCCGATTGGTCTGGTAGAGCAGGCCTCCATCTTGCACAGAACGGCAAAGCCGTGGCGACATGAGCTGCTACCGGTAAAATTGAGATGGTGCCCCCCCCGGCCACGGTTAAGTGTGTTCGAGACCCGGATTTACCCCTGACATCAGGTCCCTGATCTAAAAGTAAAACTCCGCCCAAACTTTCAGATTGTGATGGCCCTCCCACCAGCACACTGAAGAATCATCATGACCTGAAACGTGGGCGGAATGTTACCAGCATGTCCGCCTAATGTCCGTACAATCCCGCCCGTGGCCAACGGAGAATGCCGTTCTCTGAGCCTCGCCCACCCCAGGAACTGGGACGGGTGTGTCGGTAGAATTCCGGCCGTTAACTCTATTTCTCTCCATGGATGCTGCCTGACCTCCTGCGTATTTCCAGTATTTTCTATTTTTATATTGCAAACTTTCTCTCCTCATGCTTCTCGACCTGTCTGTAACCTTTGACACAGTTCACGGCCCCATCCTCTTCCATTGTCTCTTTACCAAAGTCCAGTTGGCTGGACTTATCTCTCTAACCATAGCCAAGAATCACATGCATTGTTTCTGTTCTCACTCCAGCACTGTTACCTCTGGAAACTTCTCCAAGGATCAATCCTTGACCCCCTCCTATTTCTCATTTACACACTGCCCCTCCCGACAGCCTCATCGAACCAATTGTTCACATGTACATTGGCGACTACCTCGCCATCACCTCTCTCAGCCTCTCCTCTCGCCCTGAATTCTCTGAATGCTCATCCAACATCCAGTACTGGAGGAGCAGAAATTTCCTCTAACTGGCAAGATTTATTGGGGTGACTAAAGCCATGGTGGCACAATGGTTAGCACTGCTGCCTCAGAGCGCCTGGGACTTGGGTTCAATTCCAGCCTTGGACGACTGCCGGTGTGGAGTCTGCACATTCTCCCCGTGTCTGCGTGGGTTTCCTCCAGTTTTCTCCCACACTCCAAAATGTTCATGTTAGGTATATTGGCCATGCTAAATAAATTGCTCCTTAGTGTCCCAAGATGTGTCGGTTGGATGAATTAGCCATGGTGAATGTGCAGGGCTCTGGGGATAGGGCGGGGAAGAGGGTCTGGGTTGGTGTAGTTATGATGGACCGAATGTAGGTGTTCTATAATTCTATGATTAATTTCAGTCACAAACTCTGTTCCCTAACCAGTAACTGCATCCCTCTTTTCCGTAACTTTAATGAGACCATTCGCAACCTCTGTGCCATTTTGACCTGATATGAGCTTCCTACCACATCTATGCTATCACCAAGACCATCTTTTTCCACCTCCATCATCTCTCCATCTCTGCCCATCTGGTGCTGAAACCCCTATACAAGCCTTTGTTACATCAAGACTTCACCACTCTAACACACACCTGTCTGAATTGATCACCCCAGTACACACCTGTCTGGTCTCCCACTTTCAATCCTCCATTAGCTTGAGATCACCCAGATCCCTACTGCCCCCTTCCTTGCTCACGCTGAGCTCTGGGTACCTACCATCCCTGTGCTTTCTGACCTATACTAGCTCTTGCTTGAGCAATATCTCTATTTTAAAATTCCTTTTTTTCAAGTGCTTCACAGCCTCATCCCTCTACTTCTGTAATCTCTTCCAGCCCTTCAAAGCCTCTGAAATATCTACACTGCTCTAATTCCGGCCCTTTGAACATTACCGATTTTTATTGCTTCACTGTTGGAGACCATGCATGCCTTCAGTTGCCTGGGGCTTAAACTCTGAAAGCTCCCTAGCCCCCACCCACTCTAAGCCTCTCCATCTCTTTAACTAGGGAGGCGATGGCCTAGTGGTGTTATCGCTCGACTATTAATCCAGAAACTCACCAACGTTCTGGGGACCCGGGTTTGAATCCTGCCACAGCAGATGGAGGAATATCTGAAATTAAAAATCCACTAATGACCATGAAACCATTGTCCATTGTTGGGAACACCCATCTGGTTCACTAATATCCTTTAGGGAAGGAAATCTGCCGTCCTTACCTGGTCTGGCCTACATGTGACTCCAAAGCCACAGCAATGTGGTTGACTCTCAATTGCCCTCTGAACAAGGGCAACTAGGGATGGGCAATAAATGCTGGCCAGCCAGTGATGCCCATGTCCCACGAATGAATAAAATAAATCTCTTTAACATTCTTCTCTTTTCAGACACTCTTTAAAACTTACCTCTTTAACCAAGTTTTTGGTCATCTGACCTAAAAGCCCCTTGTGGCCCAGTGTCTAATATAATTTGATAATGCTTCTGTGAAGTGTTTTACTATGTTAAAGATGCTATATAAATCCAAATGCTGTTTGTTGTGTTCAATTGTTCTGTGTTTGACTATGTGAGTCTGCTTACTAATGATGCTCACTGCGCTTGATTGGTTAAAGCTGAGCGGGACTCAGAACATACACCACAGAAGCTACTAGAAGAGCGGAAAGATGCTACAGCATGGCATAACACTCTATAAATAAAGTTCCTGTATGCTTAGGGACTGGTATCATTGTTTTGAGGTAAATGAAATATGTGAAATTTACGATACTGGTGATGAAAATGTTGTTCATTGTGATTTATTGCTGGGGAAAAGAGCATGCAGAGGAAACCAGTCACAGGAGTTATTCATGGGAATATTAGGAGAGAAAAGTCCTGATTAAAGCTCTACTGCCTGTCCCTTACAGCTTCTTTAGAGGTGGTGGCATTTCTGCCTCCTTACATCCTTTAGGCTATTTGGCAATGCCTTCTGGTCCTTAAGACCCGACAAGTGAGCAATCAGAGTAGATCATACTGGCGTCCCGAAGATACAAGTTTACACTTGCAGCATTCCCCAGGCTGAAATCTCTACTGCCAGAAGATGGGGAAGTGGAGGAAACGATGAGCCAGAGAATGGTTGAGAAGGCAAGCTGGGCAGCTGTGGCAGAAAAAGTACTTGATTAAAATTAAGGAGAGAACCTAAAAGAGGGGAAACCAAAAGCAATTAAAAATGGGGGGAGGAAAATGCCTTTAATTAAAATGTAAAACAAAAAAAAGAGTTTGTAGAAAAGCTACTAACAACTAATCTCTTCATTTTAATTCATCACTATTTTTTCCCCCACTTCCCCATATCTCCATCTCTCAGCCGGTCCATCTCTCCACTCAACTCCACTCAATTTTTCTCCCTTTCCACCTCCCTTTCTCGTTTTCTCTCTCTCCAGTCTGTGAGGGTGCTGCAAAAAGTCAAAGCAGCTGCCAAACAGTTTCCAGCTGCCCTTTCCCATTTTGAATAATATCCCCATCACTCGCCTTGCTTTGTGGGTTACCCCACCCCCCTCCCCCGCCCCCCCCCCATCCCCTCACCCACACAGAAACGTGAGTATTAGTTCATGACAACTGGGCTAAAGCAAACACCAACAAAATCGGGAAAGCAGCCAGCATAATCAAAGACCCCACGCACCCTGGACATTCTCTCTTGATGAAGGAACGGCGCTCCAAAAGCTCGTACTACCAAATAAACTTGCTGGACTTTAACCTGGTGTTGTGAGACTACTTACTGTGCCTACCCTAATCCAACGTCGGCAATTCCACCTTCTTCCGTTGGGAAAAAGATACAAATATCTGAGGTCACGTACCAACCGACTCAAGAACAGCTTCTTCCCTGCTGCCATCAGACTTTTGAATGGACCTACCTCGCATTAAGCTGATCTTTCTCTACACCCTAGCTATGACTGTAACACTACATTCTGCACTTTCTCCTTTCCTTCTCCCCTATGTACTCTATGAATGGTATGCTTTGTCTTTATAGAATCATAGAAACCCTACAGTGCAGAAAGAGGCCATTTGGCCCATCGAGTCTGCACTGACCACAACCCCACCCAGGCCCTATTCCCATATCCCTACATATTATAGCGTGCAAGAAACAATACTTTTCACTGTATACCAACACATGTGACTATAATAAATCAAATCAAATCCAACAAGCGAATATCATTTGGTTATTCTGTTCAAAACATTACTTAGAGGCAACACAGAAGCCGGGAGAGGCAAACATACAACTTTCAAACTCCACACTTGAGGGTGAAAGGCGATTTTTAAAGCTCTTCTCATTAGAGTTGGTCAAAAAAGAACGCAAATTCCTACCTTATGAAATATTTGCTGACGATTGTTAATATTTCCGTTCTGGCTTACGTTAAGCGCTAAAGTGGCAAAAAAAAGTGTCCCTGTGCCTGTAACACATCCTGTAGGTCGGGGCAATGAGAGTCACTCTGAGCCTGTTCCGCACACAGTTCCTTAATACAACCGCCTCTGAAATAACCTGAAGCCTCCTGACAATCGAATAGACTTTCCTTGGCAAGTGTTCTCTGAAGTAAAGCCAGTCAAAGTCGGTGGGAGAGTGGGATGGTGGTGGTGAGAGGGAGGGGAGAGGGGGGGGGGGGGAGGCGGGGAGGGATGCAGATTTCTTTCTCAGTAAAAAGTTAGGATACAAATTACATTCAAAAATACACGAAGCGCAGCTCCCAGTGATGGAGAGGCAGGCACCAAACAAATGGTGCTGCAAAGGAAAACAAGCAGCATGGGAGGACAGGAAGAACAAAGGGGTCTATTTCATGTTTAGGCATTTGCAAGTCAAGTGAAGGAAGCGTTCGTTACTTTAGTTCCTACACGTATAGGATTCAAAGACCGGGGAAAAAAATTAATCAGCTCTGCAACCTGTCACGTTTTCAAACATTTGTCAAACGTGCCTTCCAATTTTCAAAACCATCTTGTCTCCAAGTCCTTTCATGATTTGTCCTTTCAGCACAGAGGTCCCTTCAGTGGGAAATGGAGAGAGTTAACTTCAGCCTTTTTACAATGCTGCGTTAGCATTCAATAAAACAAAACAACCGCTATCACGCATAACAAGTCCTTGTGAATGAGATGTTGTTCTGAAAAAGACGATCATTTGGGAAAGAAATTGCTTTTAAGGTATTAAAGATTGATTTTTTTTTGTTCGTAGCAATCTTGTCAAAACTGTTCTCACTTTGAACTGTGAGAAAGGGCACATTCCCCAGAATGCTGGTGTCTCGATTCTTAATGTCATTTCAGCCGCAGAAAACAACAATTTATTGTGCCAGATAAGTCAAAATCTGGATAATGGCTTCCAAATGCAGGATAACCAGTTGGTCAAAAGCTTTCGTTGTTTTTTTAAAAAAAACTCTCCTTTATCGATGAAGCCTTTTCCCTTTGCACAAGTCACTTCATTTTCCTTGTCTTTCTTTTGCTCAGATGCCATTTTCTCAATAGGCATCAAACAGTTTTGTGGCCCAGGCTGTCTCCATATGCCTGACTGAACCATCAGAAAGAGTGGTGCCCCTTTGTCCCTCCCACTCTGTTCCCCCCACCCCCACCGCCCCTCACAATATGGCTGGGTGGCCTTCTGCTCCAGTGGTCTCCCTTTGCAAGGGAAGCAAAGTAATGATTACCAGAACGAATTGAATAGGAGCTTATCCTGGGCTTCTCTTTTCACTGTGAAAATGGAGGGAACCGAGGAACAAGACCAACCGTGGCTCCCTACAATGCAGCGTAGAAATAGATTTGATACAGTCGCCATGCAGACATGTACAGGGGCACAGTAAAACAAAATCTAGGCATGTTTACATAGGAAAAGCAGGTTGCAGGACAGAAGGTGGCAGGCAGGACATAAATCCAGGGCAGAATTCACTTGCTAAAATTTGAAAAGTTGCTTTGTTTTATTTGATGAGGAGGGGGAGCTGAAATGCTACCTACAATTCCTTCAGTAGAATTGACCATCTTTGGACCAATTTGAGTTCTAGAACAGGAGGGAAGGATGGCCGCATTCTTTTTGGAGTCTTCTGAACTTGCTGTTTAGTTTATTTATTCATGAGACGTGGGTGTCGCTGGTTAGGCCAGCATTCATTGCCCATCCTTAATTGCCCATGAGACCATGGTGGTGAGCCTGCTTCTTGAACCTCTGCAGTCCATATGGTGTGGGTACATCCACAGTGCTGTTAGAGAGGGATTTCCGGGGTTCTGACCCAGTGACAGTGACGGAATTGGGCCCTGAAATTTAGGCATTCTCAGCTATCAAAACTTCTCAATAAGAACATAGTTAAGAGCAGGAGTAGCCCAAAAAGGCCCTTGAGACACTCAATGTTATAGCTTATTTTCTATCTCAGCTCTGCTTTCCCCTTGCTGGAAGGAGTCATCAACAGTGTAATCGGGCGGCGCAATTACCTACTCACTGAGGCTCAGTTTGCATTCTGCCAGGGTCGCTCAGCTCCTGACCTCATTACAGCCTTGGTTCAGCAAAAGTGATGAACTCCAGAGGTGAGGTGAGAGTTACGGCCCTTGACATCAAGACTGCATTTGACCGAGTGTGGCATCAAGGTGCCCTAGCAAAACGAGTCAATGAGAATCAGGGGAAATTTCTCCATCAGTTGGAGTCACACTTGGCATAAAGGAAGATGACTGTGGTGGTTGGAGATCAATCATCTCAGCTCCAGGACATCACTGCAGGAGATCCTCAGGGTTAGTGCCCTGGGCCCAACCATCTTCAGTTGCTTCATCAATTACCTTTCTATTTATTGACGACAGCTCAGCCTTCAACACCATTATTCCCATGAAATTCATCTCCAAACTCCGTGGCTTGGGGCTCGGCTCCTCCCTCTGTGACTGGATCCTGAACTTCCTAATTCACAGACCACAATCAGTAAGGATAGGCAACAACACCTCCTCCACGCTCATCTTCAACACCGATGCCCCACAAGGCTGTGATCTCAGCCCCCTACTATACTCCTTATACACCTATGACTGTGCGGCCAAATTCCCCTCCAATTCGATTTTCAAGTTTGCTGATGATACCACCGTAGTGGGCTGTATCTTTTCACTGCATGTTAATACATGTGACAATAATAAATCAAATCAAATTAGGGATGGGCAATAAATGCTGGCCTAGCCAGCAATGCCCACATCTCTTGAATGAATAAAGAAACATCCTAATCTCGTATTGAGTTCTGTGCACCCTGAACTCACTGACTGATCCTGGTTCTTGGTTGCTCACTGTCTCCAATTACAAATTAGCCTTCTTGCATTTGAATCGCTTTCTGCCCCTGAACCTCGCTATCTCTCACATCTATTTCAGCCCCAGAATTCCCTGGCATTCTGTGTCCTCTGACTCTGATCCCTTTCTCTCTTCAGACCACCAATGGCAACCATCCCTTCAATTATTCAGGCCTTAAGGTCTGGAATTTCCTCAGTAAAACTTTCTGCCTCTCCACCTCACTCTCCTCCTTTCAGTTACATCTTAAAACTCACTTGTCACCCTCTTCTAATACATTGTTTTTTAGCCGAATGTTTATTTTTGCTTTGATTACAGCTCCATGAGATTGCTTGGGATATTTTTCTGCATTAAAAATGCAAGTCGTTGACATAACTTTTTCATTTGAAACACAACCCCACACAGATGAAAGAAAAACCTTGCATTTCTAAAGTACCTTTCACAACTTCAGAACGTCCCAAAAGGCGTTACAGAAATACTTCTGAAACATGGTCGCTGTTGCAATGTTGGAAATGTCAAATCAACATTAACCAGGTTTCTAGTCCTGATATTTCTTAGAGTTATTTGGACTATGTGACAGAGTTCTACATTCCATCATACACACACTTTTTAATGTACTCACAATAGATCAGATTATTTAAATAGAGTCATTGTCAGTAGGACTTGTCAGGTTAGGTGGATTAGCCATGGTGCAGACTCAATGGGCTGAATGGCCTCCTTCTGTAGGGATTCTATGGTTCTATGGATTTCATTGTTTGATATTATGCTTGCAAATTATTTTAGACTTTTGTGGCAACACCGAGATATCTTACTTCTTTTACCCAAGAAGAAAAATATTTACAATTTTCAGATACAATAGGTCAGAAATTACTGTAGGTGCACCATTCACAAGAGGTCATAGTTTTAGGGTAAGGGGGTGGCAGATTTAAAACAGAGATGAGGGGAAATTACTTCTCTCAAAGGGTGGTGACTCTGTGGAATTCACTACCCCGGAGCATGATAGATACCAGGACATTGAGTAAATTTAAGGAAGAGGTGGACAGAGTTTAATTAGTAAGGGTTTAAAGGGCTATGGTGAACGGGCAGGAAAGTGGAGTTGAGATCAGCCGTGATTGTATTAAATAGCAGAGCAGGCTTGTGGGGCTAAATTGTCTACTCCTGCTCCTAGTTCTTATGATTTTTATGATGCCTATGAGCTTGTTTTGGGTATTGGCTCAATCAGAAACACCACTCTCCACATTGGCCAATTGGATTAGGAACACCAATCTCTTCCTTCCCATTATTTTCTACATTCCAGCCATTTTCTTCCCCATATTCTGCATTTTCCTTGAATTCCCACAACTTGGAGCTTAAGGACATTCTGTTTTTTGCAGAATGTTGTCATTTATAGTGGAGCTTCTCACTATCCATTCGGACAGTCCATTCCCCAAAGATATCCAGGAAGGTTATAGAGTCACAGAGTCATAGAGGTTTACAGTATGGAAACAGTCCCTTCGGCCCAACTTGTCCATGCCGCCCTTTTTTTTAAACCCCTAAACGAATCCCAATTGCCCACATTTGGCCCATATCCCTCTATACCCATCGTACCCATGTAGCTATCTAAATGCTTTTTAAAAGATAAAATTGTACCTGCCTCTACTACTACCTCTGGCAGCTTGTTCCAGACACTCACCACCCTTTGTGTGAAAAAATTGCCCCTCTGGACACTTTTGTATCTCTCCCCTCTCACCTTAAACCTATGCCCTCTAGGTTGGCTGGCGTTTAGTTCCAATAATTGATTCCATTCGTTCACATATGACTCAGTGGAATGGATCTGTAGTAGTGTCTGATTTGTTACCCTATCCAGGGATTAACAGTGGGTTACTAATGTGTTTTTGGAAGCATTCTGTACCTGTTCATTAACTTTTCAACTACGTGCGCGATCTGTCTACACAGTACACTGGTTAATGGATGTCAGGAGTGATTAAACTGATCAGCAATGTTAAGATGGCATTGGAATTCATCTTGCAGTCGCACAAAGAAGGACGAGCTAGGAGTTAGTGCTTCGACACCAGGAGAACTCCTTGCTCTGCAATGAATAGTGCCGTGGAAGGATTAGTGTCTATTTGAACGGGCACTGACCTGTAGTCTTGATGCGAATGTCCAGCAACACCTGACTGTGATATAACAGTGGGTATTTTCTCATTCCTTTCACCTGCCAGACCGAGCACATCATTTGGGCAAAGCATTAAGACTGGAACTTAAATCACTTCCCTCTTAACAAATAATAAGTGAGAATTAAAGAGTGCGGCAATGCTAACACACAGCATGGATGACGGTTTTTATATGATGCAGCAATGAATCATAGAATCCTGACAGTGCACAGGGAGGCCACTCGGCCCATCGAGTCTGCACTGACTCTCTGACAGAGCATCTTGCCGAGCCCTAGCCCTGTGACCCCATGTATTTATCCTGCTAATCCTCCGAACCTACATATCCTAGGACACTAAGGGGCAACTTAGCATGGACAATCCACCTAATGGAGAGGAAGAGGGTGAAACAATGAACTTCTGACATTGCTGACCCGTGACTTCTAGGGTGGCACGGAGGCGCACTGCTGCCTCACAGCTCCAGGGACTTGGGTTCGATTCCCGGCTTGGGCCACTGTCTGTGTGGAGTTTGCACATTCTCCTCGTGTCTGCATGGGTTTCCTCCGGGTGCTCCCACGGTCGAAAGATGTGCGGGTTAGGTGCATTGGCCATGCTAAATTGCCCCTTAAAGTCCCGGGATGCATAGGTTAGATGGATTAGTGGGGTAAATATGTGGGGTTACGGGGATAAGGCCTAGGTGGGATTGTTGTTGGTGCGGATTCGATGGTCCGAATGGCCTCCTTCTGCACTGGATTTCTATGATAATGAACTGCCACAGGTGGATTGTTTCTGTCTGACAGTAACACCCTGGGCTGCGTGTCTAACCTCCCATCATTCTTTCCTGTCAAAGGATTTGTGTGCTGTGTTGCTGTGGGATACGAGGAACTATCTGGAATGACCAGCTCTGAACTCTTATGGAGGCTGCAGCAAGTTGGCATTGAGTGGTTTATCCATTTCCTCAATCACCGTTGTAACATTTGGGCTGCGCAAGTGTCAGGCAGTGACCATCACCATTGAGAGTGATTCTAACCATCTCCCCTTGATATTCAATGATATTACCATCACGGAATCCCCAAACATCAATATCCTGGGGGCAGAACTTTTCCGCACTTCCTGCCAGCGGGATCTCCTGTTCCCATCAAAGGTGACCCTCTGCAGCAGGGTGGGCAGGGCACACAGAATGCTGTAAGCATCTGTGGGATGATCCCACCAGCAGCTAATAGTGCGTTGTCTCCGCTGGCGGATAACACATCATGGCGGTGGCAGAAAATCCCACCCTGAGTGGGTGGTTACATTTGACCAGAACCATAACAGGACAACTCAATGGTTAGATCGGTTCAGAGGCTGGCAATTCTTCAGTAAGTAACTCATCTCAAGACTTCCTGAGGCTTGTCCACCATCTACAAGGCACGAATCAGGAGTGTGGAATACTCTCCACTTGCCTGCTTTAACTGCGACTCCAAGAGCCCTCTAGAAGCTTGACACCATTCGGTGCAGAGCAGCCCGCTTGATCTGATAATAACTTCACTCCCGCCACCACGGGTGCACAATGGCAGCAGTGTGTACCAACTAACTTCAAGATGCACTGCAGCAACTTGCCAAGCCTCCTTCAACAGCACTTTGCAAATTCACAACCTCTGCCATCTATAGAAGGACCATAGAAAGCATAGAAAATTACAGCTCAGAAACAGGCCTTTTGGCCCTTCTTGTCTGTGCCGAACCATTTTTTGCCTAGTCCCACTGACCTGCACTTGGACCATATCCCTCCACACCCCTCTCATCCATGAACCTGTCCAAGTTTTTCTTAAATGTTTTGGAGTGGGAAAATGTTAAAAACTTTATCCGGCAGCTCATTCCACACTCCCACCACTCTCTGCGAGAAGAAGCCCCCCCTAATATTCCCTTTAAACTTTTCTCCTTTCACCCTTAACCCATGCCCTCTGGTTTTTTTCTCCCCTAGCCTCAGTGGAAAAAGCCTACTTGCATTCACTCTATCTATACCCATCAAAATCTTATACACCTCTATCAAATCTTCCCTCATTCTTCTACCAGGGCAGCAAACACATGGGAACATTACTACCTGCAAGTTCCTCTCCAAGTCTCCCGCTATCCTGACTTGGAAAAATATTGCTGTTCCTTCACTGTCACTGGGTAAAAATCCTGAAGCTCTCACCCTAACAGTGCTGCGGGTGTACCTACACCACATTGACTTCAGTGGTACAAGAAGGTGGCTCACCATCACCTTCTCAAGGACAATTAGGGATGGGTAATAAATTCTGGCTCAGCTAGAGATACCCATGTACCATGAATTAATAAAAAGCTTACTACACCACTGCGCCTCCCTGGTCCTCTGTGCAAGGACATGGTAAAATGTCTCAGAAAGTTATGTGCCATTTACGAATTGTTCGAGACTTTTTAGCATCTTCTAGTGATTGTACCTAAATAGCAAATACCATTATGGATTGTTGTAAAAACCCATCTGGTTCACTCATGTCCTTTAGGGAAGGAAATCTGCCATCCTGATCTGGTCTGGCCTACATGTGACTCCAGAGCCACAGCAATGTGGTTGACTCTCAACTGCCCTTGGGCAGCTAGGGATGGGCAATAAATGCTGGCCTCGCCAGCGATGCCCATGTCCCACAAATGAATTTTAAAAAATACTCGCCTTCTATTTTTCTCCCATGACTACTTTGAACAGAAATTCCCCTCTCAGTCAAGTCTTGCATTCAAGTCCAGAATGTAAACGAAAGGTTGAGAAAACATACCCTGAAGTGTCTCACTAATGAGTGTTTAAGTATTCAAATTGAGTTCCTTGGAAGTCTCAGATGCCAATGTGAACATCAACCTTGAAATGTCAGCACTTGGAAATGACACGAGGGAGTGCAAACCCATTTGAATTTCTGTCACACTATGTTGCCTTGCATCATAAACAGTAATTGTCTTGAGGAATGAAACATTGATTTCTGTAATAGGTGTGTAACACAGTCTTGCATTTCTCTCTTGAATATGCATCACTAACTGGCTGCAGTCAATTGAAGTGCTCAAAAAATATTTGCGGCACAGTTCTGTCAATATTGAGTGGGTCTTAAATCTCGCCAGCAACTTTTAATGTCACACGAACCTTCAGAAACCTTGAGATCGTAAAAATCACTCGGCCTCTCGCAATATACAATGGCTCAATTGCTGTAATGTAATTTCTCTCCGCCCCCACCTCCACCATGTAATTCAATTAGGAAATAAACATCTTACTGGAGATTTTTCTTGATAATATGTTGGGTAACTGACTTTTCCAAAAGCTCCCTGCGGCTGCTTATGCCTCAGGATTTTTCCGCCAGAGCAAATGACAGCTGTTGACTGCATCCACCCAAAAGACAGCTGGGCGTTTCCGAATTATGTGTTAAAAGTGGAAAATCTCTCAGAAGGTGCTTGTTTCTAGCAGAAGGGTTCGTCACATGAGGAGCGGTTGAGGATTCTGGGTCTATACTCGATGGAGTTTAGTAGGATAAGGAGGGGTCTAATTGAAACTTACAGAGTACTGAGAGGCCGAGATAGAGTGGACGTGGAGAGGATGTTTCCACTAGTGGGAGAGACTAGAACGTGAGGGCACAGCCTCAGAGTGAAGGGACACTCCTTTAAAACTGAGATGAGGAGGAATTTCTTCAGCCAGAGGGTGGTGAATCCGTGGAACTCATTGCCACAGAGTGCTATGGAGGCCAGGTCATTGAGACAGAGATAGATAGGTTCTCGATCAGTAAGGGAATCAAGGGTTATGGGGAGAAGGCAGGAGGCTGGGGATGAGAATTACATCAGCCATGATTGAATGGTGGAGCATACTCGATGGGCTGAATGGCCTAATTCTGCTCCTATCTCTTATGGTAATATCACAACAGTATTAGAGGCTAGCACCGCTGGCGTGTTCCTGACTAAGTTAACTTTTGCCACAAAGGGTTTGGAGTGGGAAAATAGTCTATGATAATTATATGAGGCATTGGTGAAGCCAGCTCAATGTGTGCAGTTCTTGCCTCCTTACCTCGGGCATGCTTTCCCTAGAGTGGGGACAATGAAGGTTCACTAGACTGATTCTCGGGATGAGGGCATTGTCCTATTCGTAGAGATCGAGTAGATTGGGTTCTTGTTTCCCGGAGCTTAGAAGAATGAGAGTTGATCTAATTCTAAAGTTCTTAAGGGGTTTGACAGAGTGGATGCTGAGGAAAATGTTTCCCAGGGCCTGGAATCTGGGACACAGGTTCATAGCCTCAGGATAAGGTTCATAGCCTCAGGATCAGGTTCATAGCCTCAGGATAAGGTTCATAGCCTCAGGATAAGGTTCATAGCCTCAGGATCAGGTTCATAGCCTCAGGATAAGGTTCATAGCCTCAGGATAAGGTTCATAGCCTCAGGATAAGGGGCTCATCACAGGTTTCAATCTCACTCATTTAAGATGGAGATGAGGAGAAATTTCTTCGCTCTTTCGATTCTCCGCCTCAGAGAGCTGCGGATGATCAGCCATTAAATATATTCAAGATTGAGAATGATAGATTTGTGGGTCCTAAAGGAATTAAGAGATATGGGTCAGTGTGGGAAACAATAACTGGGAGCAGGAGTAGGTTATTTCTATTCTTCAAGTCTGCTCTATCGTTCAATATGATCATGACTGATCCTCTATCTCAATGCCATACTCTTATACTCGCCCCATAGCCTTGACACCTTTCAAAACTACTAGCATTTTTAGGACACACTGCCTTTTAGGCTAGCTTGCTGAGAAAGTTGAATGGGAGTACACATTTCACTTCTATGACAGTAAGGCATTCCAGCACCAATCCCAGTCTGAAACATTCTCATTAATATGATACTTGAGATGAAGTGACTGAATGAAATAGCTGAACTCTCAAAGCTTGCTTAAAAATTCATTTGATGTACATCTTGTGTAAATGCTGGAAAGAAAAGACCACATGCAATGTTTTGATGGAGTCCAGAAATCCATCTATTCCCTTCTTAAATATATTCAGTGATTTGGCCCCCGCAGCCTTCCTGTGGCAGAGGATTCTACAGGTTCACCACCCTCTGAGTGAAGAAATTCCTCCTCATCTCAGTCCTAAATGGCTCATCTTGTATCTTGAGACTGTGACCCTTTTTCTAGACCTCCCAGCCAGAGAAAACAACATTCCTGCACCCGGTCTGTTCTGCCCTGTCAGAATATAGAGTTTCCAGACCCACTCTCAGTCTTCTAAATTCCAGGGAATGCAGGCAGATTGATCTAATCTCTCCTCCTATGACAATCCGGCCTTCCCAGGTATCAGTCTGGTGAACTTTCGTTCCACTCCCCCTATGGCAAGCATATCTTCTCTTAGGTAAGGAGACCAAAGCTGCACACAATACTCCAGGTGTGGTCTCACCAAGGCCCTGCACAGCTGCAGGATCCTTGCTCCTGTACTGAAGTCCTCTTGCAATGGAGGCCAACATATCATTGCCTTCCTAACTGCTTGCTCTACCTACATGCTTGTTTTCAATGACTGGTGTACAAGGACACCCAGGTCCCTTTGAACATCAACATTTCTTAATCTATCACCATTTGAATGATACTCTGCTATTCTGTATTTTCTTCCAGAGTGAATAGCTTCACATTTATCCACGTTATACTGCACCTGCTATGTATTTGCCCACTCACTCAACTTGTCTACATCACTTTTGAAGCCTTGTAACATTCTCCTCACCACTCACATTCCCACCAAGTTTTGTGTCATCAGCAAACTTGGAAATATTACTTTTGGTTCCCTCATCCAAATCATTGATATCTAGTGTGGATACCTGGGGCCCGGGCACTGATCCCTGTGGGACCCCACTAGTCACCGTCGACCACTCTGAAAAAGATCTATTTATTCCTACCCTGTTCCCTGTCTGCTAACCAATTCTCAATCCATGCCGATACGTTACCCCCAATTCCATGTGCTTTAATTTTGGCACACTAACGTCTTATGTGGGACTTCATCAAAAGCTTTCTGAAAATCCAAATACACCACATCCTTATCTATTCTACGAGTTACTTCCTCAAAAAACTTCAACAGGTTTGTCAACTACCTTTCCCTTTCATAAATCCATTTGTCTTTGTCTAATCCCATTGATTATTTCCTGTTACCCCATCCTTTATAATAAACTCCAGCATTTTCCCTACTACTGATGCTACGCTAACTGGTCTATAATTCCCTCCATTCACCTTCTCTCCTTTTTTAAGTCATGGGGTTACATTTGCCACCCTCCCATCTGCCAGGACTGCCCTAGAACCTACTGAATTTTGAAAGATGACAAACAATACATCCACTATTTCCATGGACACTTCCTTTCAGCACTCTGGAATGTATGGATTATCAAAGCCCTGGGGATTTATCAGCTTTCGGTTCCATTAATTTCTCTAGCACTGCTTTAATATTAATACTAATTTGCTTCAATTCCTCCACTTCACTAGACCCTCGATTTCTTAGCATTTCTGGGAATTTATTTGTGTCTTCCTTTGTGAGGACAGAACTAAAGTAATCGTTTCATTGCTCTTCCATTTCCTTGCTTGCTATTATAAATTCTCCCATTTCAGACTGTAAGGGACCTACTTTTGTCTTCACTAATCTTTTACACATACTTATAGAAGCTTTTACAGTCTGATTTTATGTCATTTTCAAGTTTACTTACATACTCTATATTTTCCCCTCTTGATCCGTCTCTTCGGCCTTTGCTGAATTTTGAACTGCTCCCAATCCCCAGGCTTGCTACTTTTTCTAGTAACTTTATACGACTCCTCTTTGGATCAAATACAATCCTTAATTTCTTTTGTAAACCATGGTCGGGCCGCTTTTCTTGTGTTTTTGTATCCAACGCATGTATAACTGTTCCAAATCATATATTCATTCCTTAAATATTAGCCATTGCCTATCGACCGTCATACCTTTTAATTAAGTTCCCCAATCTATCTCAGCCAATTCATACCTCATTACTTTGTAGTTTCCTTTATTTGGATTTAGGACCCTAGTTTCAGATCAGACTTCTCCACTTTCCGTCCTAATGAGGAATTCTATCATGTTATGGTCACTGTTTCCGAAAAGACCCCACACAACAAGATTATTAATTAACTGCAACTCACTGCATGATACCAAATCTAGGATAGCACATTCCCTTGTTGGTTCCTTGACATTATGGTTTAAAATAAATCTCGTACACATTCCAGGAATTTATTGGTCACAGTATTATTGCTAATTTGGTTTCCCAACCTATATGTAGATCAAAGTCACCCATGATTACTGTAGCACCCTTGTTAGATGAATCTCTAATTTCCTGTTTAATTCCACCCCCTACCTCACCTTGAATGTTTGGAGGCCAATAGACAACTCCCACCAATGTTTTCTGCTCCTTGTTCCTTCTCTGCTCCACCCAGACAGATTCGATATCTAGATTTTCTGAGCCAATCTCTTCTCTCACAACTGCACTGATTCCATCCTTTAATAACAACACCACCCACCTCTTTTTCCTTTTTGACAGTCCTTCCTAAATATCAAGTACCCTCAGATATTCACTTCCCAGCCTTGGCCACCCTGCAGTTATGTCTCCATAATCACAATCATATCCTACCCATTTATATCAATGTGCTCTGTTAAATCACTATTGTGAATACTCTATGTATTCAGATACACGACCGTTAGATTTGCCTTTTTAATATTTTGACACATAGTTGTTTGCGCTATGACTCTATTTGCTGCTAGCCCTTGCTTCCTGTGCCTTCCACTTTTGCTTTCTACTTTTCTGTCCTTCATCTCTATCATTTCTATCTCTATCATCTTGTTCTCCTCCTGCCCCCGCTGCCACCTCCCCCCCACTCAGGTTCCCATCCCCCGCCACTCCAGTTTAAAACCTCCCCAACAGCACTAACAAATACCCCTGTGAGGATATTGGTCCCAGTTCTGCTAGGGGTCAACACATCCAGCTTGTCCAGGTTCCATCTTCCCCAGAATTGATCCCAATGTTTCAGGAATCCAAATCCCTCCCTCCTACTCCACCTCTTGAGCTATGCATTGACCTGGTCTATTCTCCTTTCTTGCTCTCATCAGCACATGTCACTGGGAGTAATCCTGAGATTACTACCTTTGAGAGCATGCCTTTTAATTTATTTCCTAGATCCCTATAATCTGTGTTCAGGACCTGATCTCTTTTCTTGTCTACGTGCCGATATGGACCACAACCTTTGGCTGTTCACCTTCTCTCTTCAGAATGTCCTGCAGCCATTCAGTGACTCCTTGACCCCACCACTAGAGAGGCACCAATCCATCTTGGTGTCACATCTGCAGCTGCAGAAACATCTATCTGTTCCTGTGCGGTAGAATCCCCTATTGCTCTCCCAGTCTTTTTCCTTCCCCAGTGTGCAGCTGAGCCCCTTGTGGTACCACGGACTTGGCTCTTGCTGCATTCCCCTGAGAAACCATCTCCCCTAGCAGTATCCCCCAGCAGGAGGCTAAGGAAATTTGGCATGTCCGCTACAACTCTCAACAACTTCTACAGATGCACCATAGAAAGCATGCTTTCTGGTTGTATCACAGCTTGGTATGGCTCCTGCTCTGCCCAAGACTGCAAGAAACTACAAAAGGTCATGAATGAAGATTAGTCGCTCAAACCAGCCTCCCATCCATTGACACTGTCTACACTTCCTGCTGCCTCGGAAAAGCAGCCAGCATAATCAAGGACCCCACGCACCCCAGACATTCTCTCTTCCACCTTCTTCCGTTGGGAAAAAAATACAAAAGTCTGAGATCACATACGAACCGACTCAAGAACAGCTTCTTCCCTGCTGCTGTCAGACTTTTGAATTGACTTACCTTATATTAAGTTGATCTTTCTCTATACCCAAGCTGTAACACTACATTCTGCATTCTCTTCTTTCCTTCTCTATGTATGATATGCTTTGTCTTGTATAGCGCGCAAGAAACAATACTTTTCACTGTAGCCCAATACATGTGACAAAAATAAATCAAATCAAAATGAAAACGGAAAATCATTTAGTGAGGGTGATTGACCCAAGGGACCCTTGCACTACCTGCCCAGTGCGTTTGTTCTGCTTGGTTGTCACTCCCTTTCTTCCTGTGCACTCTTTATCTGTGGTCTGACCACCTCACTGTCCGTGCTATCGATGAAAATCTCATGCTTGCAGATGTTCCACAGTGACACCAGTCACAGCTCAAGCTATGAAACATGGAGTTTGTGTAGCTGCAGCTGGAGACACTTTCCACACACATGGTCACCCTGGACACTGGAACAGTCCTGAACTTCCCACAGCACACAGGAGGAGCATTCCAGATGGCTGAGCTGTCCTGCCATTACTTACCTTTCAATTATTCCTTTTACTTTTACTTCCTCTAGTTTGGTGCATGTTAAGGACAGTAGAAATATTCACCTACTTACCAAGGTCACCACTTTTCTTTCCGAGGAAAAATAGGAAAGGATTACCTCGTTCCCTCCACACCAAACTCCCTCAGTCACCAATTTCCAACTTTAACACTCTACTGCAGCCCAAAGCAGAACTCCAGTGCAGTGCAGGGGAGCTGGAGTTGAGGTAGGAGAATAGCCATGACCTTGTTGAGTGATGAAGCAGGCTCAAAGGGCCGAATGGCCGAATCCTGCTTCTATTTCTTATGTTCTTACGATATTTGAAGGATTCAACATGAAGGGTGAAAATTTGCAGCCTCCTCCCCCTAGAGGGAGCTTTAGGTCCTGCCGAAATCAATGGACTTCTAAACAGCATGTTGCATTGTCTGGCCTGCCCCCTGCAGCAACGGGGCGGCACGGTGGCACAGTGGTTAGCACTGATGCTTCACAGTACCAGGGACCTGGGTTCGATTCCCGGCTTGGGTCACGGGGAGTTTGCATATTCTCCCCGTGTCTGTGTGGGTTTCCTCTGGATGCTTTGGTTTCCTCGCACATTCCAAAGGTTGATTGGCCATGCGAAATTGCCCCTTAGTGTCAGGGGGATTAACAGGGTAAATATGTGGGGTTATGGGAAAAGGACTTGGGTGGGATTGTGGTCGGGGCAGACTCGGTGGGATGAATGACCTCCTTCTGCACTGTAGGGATTCTATGATTCTATGATTCAGATGATTCTATCATCCAAAGATGTGCGGGTTAGGTTGATTGGCCATTAGAGTCCTGGGATGTGTAGGTTAGAGGGATTAGCCGGTAAATATGTGGGGGTAGGGCCTGGGTGGGATTGTGGTCGGTGCAGACTCGATGGGCCGAATGGCCTCCTTCTGCACTGTCGGGTTTCTATGATTTCTATGATTCCACCCTTGATTGCACTTTTCCTGCTTGGAGATTCAGGATTTAATGAAGGAAAGAAAATGTCTGTCAGCTATCCTGGACATAGTAGCCGTAGCCTCCTGAAGGCCCCAAAGCCTGAAGTAGTCACTTTCGATCATTCCTTCAGGCAACTTACTGTTTTGCACTTTTATCTATTTATGCCTTGTGTTCAAGTCCCTCCACGGCCTCACTCCTCCAGCCTCATCACCCTACCCTTGAATCCTCTGACTCTGGCCTCTTGTGTGCAGTCCAACCAATCACTCCAGAAGCTTCCAACCACCTCATCCCAATCCTCCAAAATGTCCTCCCTCATCCTCACCACCCTCCCTCCTCCTTTAAAAGACCCACTGTAAAATCTACCTCTACCTTAAAATCTATCTCTCCTTCCAAGCGTTTTGTCACAGCTCCTCATATCCACCTCCTCATTGGCCTCAGCATTTGTTTTCTTTCCAGATTATTCCTCTACAAAGTGCCCTGGGACATGGTTTTTTACAGGTGGAACACAATATAAATGCACCTTACTGTAACTGTGGAATGGGAAAGTTACCAAGTTTTTTTTCTTTATTCACTCACTTCCCTGCCCGAGGTTAAAGAATATATAAAGTATAATATTAAATATGGTTTATTTATAGTTCAACAAATAACCAATTTCTTGAACCAATCAAAAGAGCTCCTCACATCTGCCTGGCTGCTCAGTATCAGTGCTGGGTTATATTTTCTGAACTCAATCCCCCACTCAACATTCCCTGGCCATAGGATAGGAGAACCATGCAAATGTCCATTGACTTCAGCGGGACTGGAAAATCGCTTCGATGGCCAACAGCATGCTGCCTCCGCCATGAGAAAATATGCCTTGTGAGGAGGGGCTGGAAAATTATGGCTGGTATTCCCAGTTAAGGAAAAACTCAATAATACAATTCTCATCCTTATTTTCAAATCCCATCATGGCCCCGACCTCTGTAATCGCCTCTAAGTCCACAACCCTCTGAGTTTGGTCTCTTAGGAGACTCCCTGATTTTCTTCATTCCAGCACTGGTGGCCATGCCTTCTTCTGCCTGGACTCTAAGCTGGGGAACTCCCTCCCTAAACCTCTGTCTCTCTCACTCTCCTTCCTGCTTTAAGACTCTTTTTAGAACCTACCTGTAATGACTATAACGAGGCACAGGAGGTTGGCCTTTTGGAGTATGAACTCCCTGATTGAGGTCACCTAGTGCGGAGGGGGGCGGGGAAGGAGGACGGCCTCCTCGTTAACCTGCTCCTGGGCCTGGCAAGGTGTGCCATCTACAGGTCCAGGCAGCGGGCGATCGAGGGGGTCGTCCAACCCGATTATCTGCCCCTCTACCGCGGCTATATTCACGGCCAGGTGACCCTGGAGAGGGAGCATGCGGTGTCCGAGGGCATTGTTGATGCCTTCTGGGCCTTCTGCAGTGAGGGGGGCGTATTATTGACCCCCTTAATCACATTTTAATTTGACGTTTTAAGTTTCCTTTCCGCTTTGTCCTTTGTTTCGGGCGGTTCCCCTCCTTTTAGGGAGCTGCCCCTTTTGAGTTGTCGCTAAGTTAATTTGATTTAGTCTATTTGATTGGACAAAAAGATTGGTCATAATTGCCTGCCCAATCAGGGAGTCTCGTGTGTATATTAAAATGGGAGTGTCAGGTCTTCTGGTGCTTTGGATTCTGACTTTGTACCGGAAGTACTTTATGAATGAAATAGTGTCTGTAAATAAAGGGAATCTGGTGAAGGGACACTGGCCTCTGAGGAGTTATTTCACTACCTCTTTGACCCAGTTGATGGTCAGCTGTCCTTAATGTCACCTTATGAGGCTTGACGTTGAATTTTACTTCATAACCCTTCTGTGAATCATCTGGGATGTTTTACCACATTAAAGGTGCTATATAAATACCATATTGTTGTTGTTGTTATTTGGCTTGTCCACCTAAGTCGGGGCCAACTTAAATATCCACTCCGAGTTACTGCCTCAAGTACATTTGTATTTGCTTTCCCAACAGTAAACAATCGAGGTTCAAAGTGAGCAGGATGATGAGAACAAGTGGTGAGTCGGTGGAATTCATTACCACAGGAAATAGTTGATGCCAAAACATTGAATATATTCAAGAGGCGGCTGGATATCGCACTTGGGGCGAATGGGATCAAAGGTTATGGGGAGAAAGCAGGATTAGGTTATTGAGTTGGACAATCAGCCATGATCGTGATGAATGGCGGAGCAGGATCGAAGGGCCAAATGGCCTCCTCCTGCTCCTATCTTAGAAGGATGAGGGGGGATCTTATTGAAACTTACAGGATACTGCAGGGCCTGGAAAAACTGGACGTGGAGAGGATGTTTCCACTAGTAGGAAAAACTAGAACCAGAGGGCACAACCTCAGGCTAAAGGGATAATCCTTTAAAACAGAGATGAGGAGGAATTTCTTCAGCCAGAGAGTGGTGAGCCTGTGGAACTCTTTGCCGCAGAAGGCTGTGGAAGCCGGGTCATTGAGTGTCTTTAAGACAGAAATAGATAGGTTCTTGATTAATAAGGGGATCAGGGGTAATGGGAAAAGGCAGGAGAATGGGGATGAGAAAAATATCAGCCATGATTGAATGGCGGAGCAGACTCGATGGGCCGAGTGGCCTCATTCTGCTCTTGTTTCTTATGGTCTTATGGTCTATCTTCTATGTTTCTATGTAACAAGGATTTTCTCACACTGAAAGGAACACAGCTGAACTTGCTTATTACCAGGACCATTTTTCTCATGATACTTTGCTAAAATTACAATGACTTCATGATATGCTGTTGCATTTTTTTAAAATGACGGATTCCTATTTACAAAGCAGTCTTAAAAGTAACAATTTCTGCCGCCTGTATCTCCACTGAGACACTGCACACACCTTCCCGTATGGGCAACGGTGCAGTATTTTTAAGTTGATTTATTAGTGGTGTCACCAGCAGGCTTACATTAACGCTGCAATGAAGATACTGGTCTTTGACGGGTGAAAATATTATGATTCTGGTGTCAGTTCTTCAACCAAGACAAACTGATGAGAAAAACAGGGCAACGCATGGCCCACGATGCGGGATGCTTTCTGAGAGAATGCCGCCTTTTGTTACTGCACCTGGTAACAGGCTCGGTTAGAAACACCTGCTTTTAAAACCCATGAAAAGACATTAGCTAGACTGGAGCATGCAGAATTTAATTAAAATGAACAAAAGGCCTCATGCATACAATTAGCCTGCTTTTTTTGGGGGTAAGGTTGTGAAAGGCTTTCAAAGGCAGCAGGAACAATTCTATGCTGATTTAAACCACATAAATAGAGTTCTGGATGAGGTGGCCACCTCGGCATTCAAAGGCAAGGAGAGGCTGAACTTCAATTAAAAACTGATTATAGTGCATTTACAACTTCTCAAAAGAAACTGATTGGCACGCTCTTGGATTTCCTTTGGAGTAAAGAGCTTTAAAGCACTGTATCTGCCATCATATTCAAGTTTGATTTCATACTTTTATTGTGTAAGAAACCAGTTGTTTCGGTTAGCCGGTAAGAGGTTTGGAAAGCGGATTAATGTTTGGCAAGATGGCAGAGCTCTGGGATCCCCGTCCCTTGATAATAGTTGGATTTAACTCTATCTTAGGATTCAAAGCGAGGGTTACTGTTTCAAAATTGAAATGAGCTTTAAACAGTAAGGGGTGGGGTGGGTGATTCTCCCAGCCCGCGCAGCGGTCCGGGAGACATCAGCGGAGACCGTGTCGCGGGCTTCCCACTGGGCGCCATGGCCTTCGCCCGTCTCCGGCTGCCGGATTTCCTGCGGGGTTGGGGAAGGGACCGGGAGATCGAGGTGGGCTGCTGGAGGTCAGGGCTGGTCTTGACACATCCTAGAGGCCAGCGATTGCGGAGACGGGGGGGGGGGGGGGTCGCACAGCTAGCGTTGCGGGATCATGAGGCTGGCCAGTGATCGGGAACAATTTTCACTCCATCTGACGAAGGGGCAGCGCTCCGAAAGCTTATGGTATTTGCTACCAAATAAACCTGTTGGACTTTAACCTGGTGTTGTGAGACTTCTTACTGTGATCGGGAAGCCAGCAGTGCGGGTCTACTGCGCATGCGCCAATCTTAGCAGTGACAGAGTGGTACATGTACAGTGACCCACTCAGCGCTATGCTGCCGTCCTTTCCAAAGGGAATAGGCCACAGCTGTTTCGCGAGATTCACACTAGTGCACTCTGTGATGCACAGAGTTTGGGAGATTCATTTTGAAAGTCCCACTCAAAAAACCAGCATGATTTACTCCAGTTTTTATCCAAATTCGGCACTTAGAATTGGAATCCCACCCTAAATGTTCTATATCGGTCTGAACTAACCAATACACCAAGTAAGTCTCTGGGATATCATCGTAACTAGATTTTTTTCTGAATTCATTCTCAGGATAAGAGCATCACTGGCTGCCAGCATTTATTGTCCGTCCCTATTTGCCGTTGAGAGAAAGTGGTGGTGCGTTGGCTTCTTGAAGCGCTGTAGTCCATGTGGTGTAGGTACACCCACAGTGCAGGCAGGAAGTCAGTTCTCAGATTTTGACCTGGCAATAGGGATGAGACAGTGATGTATTTCTAAGTCAGGATGGTGTGTTTTGGAGGGTTTTTCATGTGGTAAAGGGACCAAAACTGCACACAATATTCCAGGTGAGGCCTCACCAACACCCTGTACAATTGCAACAAAACCTCCCTATTTTTAAACTCCAATCCCTTTGCAATAAAGGCCAAAATGCCATTTGCCTTCTTCACTACTTCTTGGACTTACCTGCTAGTTCTTTGTGATTCATGCACTAGAACACCCAGATCCCTCTGTACTTCACTCACCTGCAGTCTCTCTCCATTGAGATAATAATCTGCCTTTTGATTCCTCCTACCAATGTGCATGACCTCACACTTCCCCACATTAAACTCCATTCGCCAGGTTTTTGCCCAGTCACCCAATCCGCACATGTCCTGTTGCAGAATGACAGTATCCTCATCACAACCTGCCCTTCCAGCTAGCTTTGTATCATCGGCAAATTTGGAAACCTTACATTCTGTTCCTTCCCCCAGGTCATTAATGTTAATAGTGAACAATTACGGGCCAAGAACTGATCCCTGCAGTACTCCACTGGCTATAACTTTCCACTCTGAAAAGGACCCATTCATTCCAACTCTCTGCTTTCTATGTGACAGCCAGTTTTCAATCCACGCTAATGCACTGGTTCCAATTCCATGCTTTTACTTTAAGCACCAGCCTCTCATGCGGCACTTTGTCTTTTGGAAATCTAAATACACCACATCTACTGGTTTCCCTCTATCTACTCTCCCTGTTACATCCTCAATGAATTTGAGCAAATTTGTCAGACAGGATTTACCTTTCATAAAACCATGTTGACTAAGTTTGATTATCATGGAAACCCTACAGTGCAAAAAGAGGCCATTTGGCCCATCGAGTCTGCACCGACAACAATCCCAACCAGGCCCTATCCCCCTATATTTACCCCGTTAATCCCTCTAACCTACGCATCCTGGGACACTAAGGGGCAATTTAGCATGGCCAATCAATCTACCCACACATCTTTGGACTTTGGGAGGAAACTGGAGCACCCGGAAGAAACCCATGCAGACACGGGGAGAACGTGCAGACTCCACACAGATAGTGACCCAAGCCGAGAATCGAACCCAGGTCCCTGGAGCTATGAAGCAGCAGTGCTAACCACTGTGCCACCGTGCCGTCCCAATATTATATTCAGGCAATATGGGATTATCTGCCGATTTTGCAGCCTACCTGAATTCCCTCTGTTCCCTTGCTGGATGTGAGTGTGACAGGCAAGTTCGGTTTAAAGTGCTGTAGTTCCACCTACAATTTGTATCCACTCCTCTGCAGACTGGGCCAAAAGTGGGAGCATCACTATTTCTATCCTTATATACTGAAATGGGTTAGTCAGATACCTCACAATATCCTAGGGCACGTCATTAAAAAGCTGACTCCTGAGCACAAGGTTTGTATGGAGAAATACAGCAGGATTTGCATCCTAACAAAGTCCGAGACATGGAGTCTTGAACATTCCCAAGGCAGGAATGATAATACAGTTAAGAATATCTGGATCTCTCTTTGAATATTCAGGGACAAACTTTTAAATGTCAGCTCAATTTTAACGTGTACTCTCCCGTTGACAACTCAGGTAGAACACTCATTAAAGAGTACCAACGGCAACATTCTCCCTTTCTCTTTTAGCTGCTAGCGGACCTGTTGTACAATTGCAGCCAATTCTGCCTTTATTTGACGCAGGGACTATGCAGCCACTTCTAAAGCATTATATTAGGTCTTCTTCTCGGCTCATCTAATACATGCAGCATCTTCTCAATATTTCATGCAGAATTTGTCGTCAGGACACCCTTTTCTATTTCAAATGCTGAGCGACCGACATTTCCAACATTTTCTCACTTTACTTCAGTTGAGAAGTTATTTTAATTTTCTTTTTTGCCAATTGTTTTCTAATTGTATTAGGTGGATTAACCAAACTGAAAACATAGAAACATAAAAGATAGGAGCGGGAGGAGGCCATTCAGCCCTTCGAGCCTGCTCCACCATTCATCACGATCATGGCTGATTGTCCAACTCAATAGCCTAATCCTGCTTTCTCCCCATAACCTTTGATCCCATTCGCCCCAAGTGCTATGTCACATCTAATAGGTATAGATACTAAGCTTAGATGTGATGGAATACTCCCACTTGCCTGGATGGGTGCAGCTCCAACAACACTCAAGGAGCTTGACACCATCCAGGACAAAGCAGCCCACTTGATTGGCACCCCATCTACAAACATTCAATCCCTCCACCACCGACGCTCAGTAGCAGCAGTGTGTACCATCTACAAGATGCACTGCAGCAATTCACCAAAGACCCTAAGACAGCACCTTCTAAACCCACGACCACTTCCATCTAGAAGGACAAGGGCAGCAGATACATGGGGAACACCATCACCTGCAAGTTCCCCTCCAAGCCACTCACCATCCTGACTTGGAAATATGTCGCCGTTCCTTCGCAGTCGCTGGGTCAAAATCCTGGAATTCCCTCCCTAACGGCATTGTGGGTCAACCCACAGCACATGGACTGCAGCGATTCAAGAAGGCAGCTCACCACCACCTTCTCAAGGGCAACTAGGGATGGGCAATAAATGCTGGCCCAGCCAGCGACGCCCATGTCCCACGAATGAATAAAAAAGACTAAGCTTATGTTTACCTGATGTCTTTACACTTTTTCCCCAGTGAGACCTATTTATTAGTAAGTGCTTACTTGTTTTTCTACCCTTGGTGCAGTTGGATCTGATAAATGGATTTTAAAAAGTATTTAAACTGCAATTGAGCAGTGTAAATTCAAAGTATATTATTCACAATGTCACAATAGAGCCTCTTATGATGGCTTGCCTGGAGTCTGACAGCACAAGAAGTCAAACTACATACAGGTTTTGTTTCCAATAGATTCTGAAGTAAATTTATAAGATGTCAGCATTGTACGCTTGCAGTCAGAAGTAAAAATCACCCTTTGAGATATTTTCTTCTCTCTCTCCCTTTCTCTTGGGTCATTTAAAAGACTGTCAGAAAAGAACTCCTGTTTCACTTTTGCACCGATTAATCTCTCCAAGAACAAAGCATGTTTATAAAGAGGCCGCTCTCTGTTTCCACTTCTCTTGTTGCTGCACTTTTCCTCCAAAGCCTGTGATCTGTGTGCAAAACTTCAGATTAAGTTCAAAAGAAAATGTCAAAAATCCCTGAAAGGGATTATAATTAAAAAGGTGACACTTGGCAAACAAAACATTTTAGTTCTCCCAAAGGCTAAGTGGCTGAAGCCAGCAGCTGGATGCCGGGCTAAAATAGATGAGACATCGTAGATTCAGTGACTGTTCTGCACTGAATTTATTGATCATAGTTAAACTCAAACCTGTCTGTCCCTGATATCTATTACAAAATATTACATTGTATTTACAGCACAGAAACAGGCCATGCAGCCCAACGGGTCCATGTCTGTGTTTATGTACTATATAAACTTAGGAAATAGGAGCAGGAGTAGGCTATTTGGCCCCTCAAGCCTGTTCCATCATTCAACTAGATTGTGGCTGATTTTCTACCTCAACACCACGTTCCCACGCTACCCCCAAATTCCTTGGTATCTTTAATATCTAGAAATCTATTGAGCCTTGTCTTGAATATACTCAATGGTATATTCCTCCTCTCACATTTCTTCATCTAACTCTTTATATTGAATTCGATGATCAGCCATGATCAAGATGAATGGCGGAGTAGGCTCAAAGGGCCGAATGGCCTACTCCTGCTTCTAGTTTCTATGTTTCTTTCAACATATCCTTCTATCCCTTCCTCCCTCATGTACTTATTCAGTTTCCCTTTGAATCCATCTATGAATGTGGCAGCGAGTTCCACATTCTAACCATTCTCTGGGTAAAGAACTTACTCCTGAATTCCATATTGGATTATTGGCCATCTTATGTTTATGGACAACCGTTCTGGTTTCCCACAAGTGGCAGCATAATCCCAATCTTATCAAACCCTGCCATAACCTTATAAACCTCTTTCGGTTCCTACTCAATCTTCTTTTCTCTCGCGAAGACACATATTGTGTTTTCAATGATGACACAAAGGGATCAATCTCTCATAAGGGATTGTGTAAACACCTTGCGAGTTCACTTATTGAGACTAGGCAGATGGAAACATTTATATAGAGGCAGAAAACTTAAGGCATCACAGCTGCAGAGCTGTGTGTGTACACTGCTTAAAAGTGAAACTAAAACTGGATCACATGACAAACTTCCTTTCTAGTGATGTCATGCTGCAATTCCTTTAAGGCATATTATAACACCACCCTATTTATCCAATCTTTCCTGAGAGCTATAAGCTCACAGTTCTGGTATCCTCTTTTTGCATCTTCTCTCGTGCCTTAGTCTAAGGAGATAAGAACTATTCATAGTTCTGGCAGACGAGGAGATAATACAGAGTGACAGGGAGCAGGAACAATAGTGAACAATCTCTCTCCCTTCGAGGGATACTGGGACAATTTCAGCACGGTGGCACAGTGGTTCGCACTGCTGCCTCACAGCACCAGACACCCGGGTTCGATCCCCGGTTTGGGTCACTGTCTATGTGGAGTCTGCACATTCTCCCTGTGTCTGCGTGGGTTTCCTCCGGGTGCTCCGGTTTCCTCCCACAGTCTGACAGACGTGCTGATTAGGTGCATTGGCCATGCTAAATTGCCCCTTAGTGTACCGAACAGGCACCGGAGTGTGGTGACTGGAGGACTTTCACAGTAACTTCATTGCGGTGTTAATGTGAGCCTACTTGTGATACTAATAAATAAACTATTCCAACCATTGCCCGCCAAACTGAACTCATTGTACAGCACAGTTACCAGTTGCTGTTAAGCCTTAAAGAAAACATTAGGTTAGATGAGAACCATTAAACAAATGGTGAATGAACCCACAGAAGGTCATTTTGATGTTGGATGTAAAGTAGCTGATATTTTTGAAGCCATCTGTTCCACATAGCTCCTGTTTTCCCATTAGTGTAAAAGCAGAATTGTATAATAGGCGCTGAATCAATCTACCCAGTGCACAAAGGGTACAGTAGCATCATGGTCATTATACCAGATTATCATTCCAAAGGCTCAACTCCAATGGCACCAGTTCAAATCCCACCGTGGCAGCTGGGGAACTTAAATAAATAAACCTCAAATTGAAAAGCAATATGGATTATGAAAATCCGACTGCCTCGTTTGGAAAATATCTCGGACTGACCTACATGTGACTTCAGACCCACCATTAACTGACCTCTGAACTGGGCTTAGCAAGACCTTCAGTTCAGAATGGTGGACCCACCTTCTCAAGGCAATTAATCATAGAATCGTAGAATCCTACAGTGCAGAAGGAGGCCATTTGGCCCATCGAGTCTGCACCAACCACAATCTCAACCAGCCCCTATCCCCATGTATTTACTCTAGTTAGTCCCACTGACACTTAGGGTCAATTTAGCATGGCCAATTCACCCAACCCACACATTTTTGGACTGTGGGAGGAAACTGGAGCACCTGGAGGAAACCCAGGCAGACATGGGGAGAATGTGCAGTCTCCACACAGACAGTGACCCCCAAGCTGGGAATCGAACCCTGGCGCTGTGAGGCAGCAGTGCTAACCACTGTGCCACCGGGCTATTAAGGATGGGCAACCATCGATAGACTCCCAAATCCTGTGAATTAGTTTTTTAAAAAGTCGAAGTTATTCCCACAGTTTATTGATCTTTCATCATTTGATTCAGAGCTGTGATCGCAAAGCATCAAGAAATGAAAAGACCTCCTGGCAATGTGTTAAAATATACACCGATAAATGTCTGTTTTGGTTTCCACACACTGTCCAGGCTGCCCCTGGTGTGTTTAAATTGCAATCAAAATGTACCTTCTTGCTCATTATCACCTAATCTTACTCCAGATTTTAAAAAGACATAACATAAAGCAAGTACTGGATGTGACAGGAATTGCAAGATTTGTGTCTGTATAAAGTTGAGTGAATTAATCGCCACGGTGTGAATATGCAGATATTGCTAAGGGGACACGAAGAGTTCATTTTTACTTTGTTGATGCCCGAGGCTGGTTTCTTTCCCTGGTTTTCTTCCTTGGTTGTGAGAAATGTTGATCCCAAGAGCAGCGTGACTGGAAATGATCCAAACCAAATGTGCGTGTGCCTTGGACCGTCACCCTGGCAGCGGAAATATCGGCAGCTTCCAGCTGGGAATTAGCAACCATTCATAACTCGTGGAATTCCCTTTCTCCCCCACATTGTTCCACATGTTCAGCGGTTGCTTGTAACACGGAACCTCTCGTACACACAGAGACACGGCTCTGACATGCAGCTCTGCACTTACATGGAATCATTCCTGTTGAACATTTGACCTTTCTGCTCCATGTTACTTTGCTACAACAGGAAATGGCAGCTACTTTTCATAGATTGTGCCGCTTAATGTCCTTATGTCACTTTCTGATGCCAGTATTTGAAGCAGAGTGGTCATTTCCAATTGTTTTCTCCTAGTGACTAAACCAACCAAATTATAATGTTACTGGATCAGAGAATCATATTCCTTTTGAAAGAAGACCGACACAAGCAGGGAGTGGGATACAAGGATCACCAAATTTAGGCTGATCAGATCTCTCATACTCGATGAAGTCAAAGGTGTTTATTTTTCAGCCGGCACGGTGGCACAGTGGTTAGCACTGCTGCCTCACAGCGCCAGGGACCCAGGTTCGATTCCCAGCTTGGGTCACTGTCTGTGTGGAATCTGCACATTCTCCCCATGTCTGCATGGGTTTCCTCCGGGTGCTCCAGTTTCCTCCCATAATCCGAAAGGCGTGTTAGTTAGGTGCATTGCCATGTTAAATTCTCCCTCAGTGTACCCGAACAGGCGCCAGAGTGTGGCGACTCAAGGATTTTCACAGTAACTTCATTGCAGTGTTAATGTAAGCCTACTTGTGACACTAATAACTTAAACTTGATTAATAAATGCTGTCAGCAATGGCTGATTTGATACCATTGTGCAAGCCAATCAATTTGATGAATATAGCTTGTCTACTGTATGTTAGTGTCCACTCAGTACACTCTCAGATAGCGATGAGGATCATCAGAGGATACAGCAGGATATAGATCAGTTGGAGAATTGGGCGGAGAGATGGCAGATGGAGTTTAATCCGGACAAATGTGAGGTAATGCATTTTGGAAGGTCTAATACAGATAGGAAATGTACAGTAAATGGTAGAACCCTTAAGAGTATTGATAGGCAAAGGGACCTGGATGTACAGGTATACAGGTCACTGAAAGTGGCAATGCAGGTGGAGAAGGTAGTCAAAGAGGCATACGGCATGCTTGCCTTCATCGGCCGGGGCATTGAGTTTAAAAATTGGCAAGTCATGTTGCAGCTTTGTAGAACCTTAGTTAGGCTGCACTAGTGTTCAATTCTGGTCGCCACACTACCAGAAGGTTGTGGAGGCTTTGGAGAGGGTACAGAAAAGATTTACCAGGATGTTGCCTGGTATGGAGGGCATCAGCTATGAGGAGAGATTGGAGAAACTTGGTTTGTTCTCACTAGAAGTCTACAGATTATGAGAGGCATGGACAGAGTGGATAGTCAGAACCTTTTTCCCAGGGTGGAAGAGTAATTTACTAGGGGGCACATGTTTAAGGTGCGAGGGGCAAGGTTTAAAAGAGATGTACGAGGCAGATCTTTTACACAGAGAGTGGTGGGTGCCTGGAACTCGTTGCCGGGGGAGGTAGTGGAAGCGGATACGGTAGTGACTTCTAAGGGGCATTTGGACAAATACATGAATAGGATGGGAATAGAGGAATATGGTCCCCGGAAGGGTAGGGAGTTTTAGTTAAGTCGGGCAGCATGGTCGGTGCAGGCTTGGAGGGCCGAAGAGCCTATTCCTGCGCTGTAATTTTCTTTGTTCTTTGTTCAGCGATATATAAAAGGGTTTTTCAGTGATCACTCCCAGTGGGGAGAATCACTCATGGGGAGTGTGGCTGCAGAGAATCAGGGCTACAAAGTTGTAACTTTATCTCAGACATACACTCCTTTTCGTAGGATCACAGAAGGGTTACAGGGCGAACGGTGGCCATTCGGCCTGTTATGTCCGTGCTGGTTCTCTGCAAGAGAAATCACCTTGTCCAACTCCTCTAACCTTTCTCTATGTGGCTGTAGTTTGTTCCTGTTAAGATCATTGCCCCGCTCTCTGTTAAAATCTACGATTGAATCTGCCTCCACCACACTCTCAGGCAGTGAATTTCAGATCATAAATATTCGCTGCTTAACGTTTTTTCTCATGTCAACTTTGGTTCCTTTGCCAATCACCATAAATTGATATCCTCAGGTTCCCTTTTGCCAATGGAAACAGTCCTCTTTATTCGCTCTGTCCAGATCCCTCATGATTTTGAACACTTCTATCACATTGCTCTTCAGCTTGATCTTCCTTGAACAGAACAATCACTTCGTCTCCAATCTATCTCCGTAACTGATGTTATTCACTGCAAGAATCATTCCCATTGATCTTTTCAGCACCGTGTCTAAAGCCTTCACATCTTTCCCAAAATGTGGTGTCCAGAACTGGACTGAACAGGCTGACCCAGAACTTTATTGTTAGAATCATAGAACCATAGAATCACTACAGTGCAGAAGGAGGCCATTTGGCCCATCGAGTCTGCACCAACCACGATCCCAACCAGGTCCTATTCCTGTAACTCTATACATTTACCCTGCCAATCCTCCTGACACTAGAGTCAATTTAGCACGGCCAATCAACCTGACCCACACGCACATACTTGGACTGTGGGAGGAAACCGGAGCACCCGGAGGAAATTCACGCAGACACGGGGAAAACGTGCAAACTCCACACAGACAGTGACCCGAGGCTGGAATTGAACCCGGGTCCCTGGCGCTGTGAGGAAGCAGCGCTAACCACTGTGCCATTGTGTTTTTGTACCCTATGCTGCTATTTACAAATCCCAGCATCCTGTATGCAATTTTAACCACTTTCAGAACTTGCCCTTCTATTTCATCAATCTGTGCCTAACCCCAGCCTCTGTTCCTGAAAACCTTTCACCCTTTCAGTTACTTTGTTCTTTCAACCAAAATTTATCACTGCACACTCCTCTGCATTAAGTTTAATCTGCCATGTGTTTGCTGATTCCACCACTTTGACCGTGGGTGCTGACAAAATCCAGGCTGAATTACTGCAGACTTGGGCTCCAGAACTCGCCATACCCTTATCCACACTGTTCCAATACAGCTACATGACCGCTTTCTGTTTGACAATGTGAAAAAGTGTCCAAGAATCTCCTGTCCACAAAAACAGGATGAATCCAATCTGGCCAATTACCTCCTCATCAGCCTGCCCTTGGAATGTGATAAAAGGTGTCATCGATAGTCCTGTTGAGCGGCACTCACTCAGCAACCACCTGCTCAGCACTGTTCACTTTGGGTTCTGCCAAGATTTCAGCTCCAGACTTCATTTCAACCTTGGTCCAAACATGGACACAAGGGCTGAATTCCGGAGCTGGGATTAGAGTGAGTGTCCCTGACATCAAGGTCGCATTCAACCGAGTGTGGCATCAAGAAGCTCCAGTAAAACTGGAGTCAATAGGAATGAGGGGGAAAATTCTCCACTGGTTGGAGCCATACCCGGCACAAAGGAGGATGGTTGTGGTGGTTGGAGGTCAATCATCTCAGCTCCAGGACATCTCTGCAGGAGTTTTTCGGTGTTCTGGGCCCAGCCATCTACAGCTGCTTCATCAATAACCTTCCTTCCATCATAGGATCAGAATTGGGAATGTTTGTTATCATTCATGACTCCATATACTCTTCATATACTGAAGAGGTCTGTGCCCGTATCTGAACAACATTCAGGCAGGGGATATAAATTGTCCCATTGGTAAGACGCAGCATGGGTTCATGAAGGGAAGGTCATGTTTGACTAATTTGGTGGAATTCTTTGAGAACATTACATGTGCAGTGGACAATGGGGAACCTGTGGATGTGGTGCATCTGGATTTCCAGAAGGCATTTGACAAGGTGCTGCACCAACATAAGATAAAGGTGCACGGTGTTACAGGTAATGTATTAGCATGGATAGAGGATTGGTTAACTAACAGAAAGCAAAGTGTGGGGGTAAATGGGTGTTTTTCTGGTTGGCGATCAGTGTTGAGTGGTGTGTCTCAGGGATCAGTGTTGGGACTGCAATTGTTTACGAATTACATAGATGATTTGGGGTTGGGGACCTAGTGTAGTGTGTCAAAATTCACAGATGACACTAAGATGGGTGGCAGAGCAAAGTGTGCAGAGGACGCTGAAAGTCTGCAAAGGGATATAGATAATCTAAGTGAGTGGGCGAGGGTCTGGCAGATGGAGTACAATGTTAGTAAATGCGATGTCATCCATTTTGGTAGGAATAACTGCAAAATGGACTATTATTTAAATGGTAAAAAATTGCAGCATGCTGCTGTGCAGAGGGACCTGGGTGTCCTTGTGCAGGAATCTCAAAGTGTTGGTTTGCAGGTGCAGCAGGTAATTAAGAAAGCAAATGGAATTTTGTCCTTCATTGCTAGGGGGATGGAGTTTAAAAACAATGAGGTTATGTTGCAGTTGTTTGAGGTACTGGTGAGGCCACACCTGGAGTACTGTGTACAGCTTTGGTCTCCTTACTTGAAAAAGGATATACTGGCACTGGAGAGGGTGCAGAGGAGATTCACTAGGTTGATTCCGGAGTTGAGAGGGTTGGCTTCTGAGGAGAGACTGAGTAGACTGGGGCTATACTCATTGGAATTCAGAAGAATGAGGGGAGATCTTATAGAAACATATAAGATTATGAAGGGAATAGATTAGAAGCAGGGAAGTTGTTTCCACTGGCGGGTGAAACTAGAACCAGGGGACATAGCCTCAAAATAAGGGGAAGCAGATTTAGGACTGAGTTGAGGAGGAACTTCTTCACACAAAGGGTTGTGAATCTGTGGAATTCCCTGCCCAGTGAAGCAGTTGAGGCTACCTCATTGAATGTTTTTAAGGCAAGGATAGATAAATTTTTGAACAGTAAAGGAATTAAGGGTTATGGTGAGCGGGCGGGTAAGTGGAGCTGAGTCCACAAAAAGATCAGCCATGGTCTTATTGAATGGCAGAGCAGGCTCAAGGGGCCAGATGGCCTACTCCTGCTCCTAGTTCTTATGTTCTTATGGGATGATAAGTTGCAAGTCATACTTGTGTCACACCGGTACCAGAGAATAACCATCTCCCCTTGACATTCAACAGCATTGCTAATGCTAAGACTCAACGATTAATATGCTGTTCTGGAACAGTTGTATAAATACTGTGGCTACAAGAGCAGCTCAGCAGCTGGGAATTCAGTGATGAGTAACTCACATCCTGATTCAGGCACAAGGCAGGAGTGTGATGGAATATTCCGCACTTGCCTGGATGAGTGAAGCTTCAACAACACTCAAGAAGCTCAACACCATCTAGTACAAAGCAGCCCAGTTGGTCGGTACCCCATCAACCACTCAAAACATTCATTCCCTCCAGCACTGATGCACAGTGGCAGCAATGCATACTGTTATGATCCCGGCTGATGTTCCTATACGGGATAAATCAGATCCCAGGGTGGGATGCAGCTGGATAGATCCTAACTTTTATTTTTTTGCTTAGAAACCTGGACGCCAGCAACTGAACAGAGTCACAGGAGTCAGCTGATGAATTTTTAATGAAAGAATAAAACATTTATTAAACAAGAAAGGATGATTTTTTTTACACTACTCCTTCACATCACTGTTCCTTTGCAGATATATACAGTTTTGTAAGTTACAGAATTTATGTTTCCAGTATGTCTGCAGCCCATGTAAACCAAGAAGCGAACTGTAGTCAGTTTCAGCACTCTGAATCCAAGTGGCAGATGCCACTTGAAACAACTTCTGCAACTTCTGCAGATTTCTCAAGAATTTCCTCCAGATACTTGTCACACTGTGAGCAACTGGCCTCACTGGTTCCCATGAGGGTCTCCAATTATCATTCTTGAAGTATACACTTTGGAATCTTACCCCAAACAATGTTTTCTCTCAGATGTCTTTGCTAAGGATCCACCTCCAGGGTTTCAACCTCTTCTTCTGGTATTCTCTGTCCTGGATTGCCAATAGCATTCAAGCTTACATGCAATCTCTCAGATACTGGCCATGTCAACAGAACACCATTTCTTCATAGGCCATATTAAGACATCATCAACCTTTGGATCACTTTGGATCTCTGGCTTCTCACAAGCTGATGTTCCTAGATCTTTAACCTGGGGCCTCTCCACTCCACATACTCAGATTTACTAAACAGGCCTATTTTCCAGATTCCTTTTCTTTGTTCCTTGACTTCATAGTCCTTCTGGAACTTTGTTCTGTCCCGTACTGGCACTTTCCTGTTCTTCAGTTTGGGGCCTGCTCCCTACAGCCTCTCTTCATCCCTGTTCCAGCGTTTTCTGTGAAAAGCTCCTTGCTTCTTTTTTACCTTATTCCAACTGATTTTACTGTCTCTGTGGGCCGCTGATTGCTAGGCAACAGACAAGATTTTTTATACACTGTGTTTGCTTTAAAGCTATAAAACCCTCATTAAAAGGCAAGCATCTAAACAAATTCACAGACTTCCAGGCACCTTTTAAAAATGAAACTAAAAGTTAAAGCTATAGGTTATGGCAACCATACATAAATACAAATAAAAATGACTGAAAACCATTTCCTAATCGTACTGTGATGCCTGTGTCTGAGGTTTATGCTTTTGTAAAAGAACATTTTAGTAAGAAGTGCAATAAATAAAACCTGACAGTCGAGTGTGCTAAAAGCAAAGTCCTGAATATATACTTCTTTGGTGGAAAAAGAATAAAGGAGAGTTGATTTTTCTCATGGAAAGCTCAGTTTCAGAAGCAGATGTGTGTGTGTTTGTGGGTGTGAGTGAGAGTGTGTGTGTGCGTTAGTGTGTGTGTGTTAGTGTGTGAGAGTGTGTGTGTGTTAGTGTGTGAGAGTGTGTGTGTGTGAGAGTGTGTGTGTGAGTGTGTGTGTGTGTTAGTGTGTGAGAGTGTGTGTTAGTGTGTGAGAGTGTGTTAGTGTGTGAGTGTGTGTGTGTGTGTGTGTGTGAGAGAGAGAGTGTGTGTGTGAGAGAGAGTGTGTGTGTTAGTGTGTGAGAGTGTGTGTGTGTAAATGTGCGCATGTGAGTGTGTGTGTGCGCGTGTTAGTGTGTGTGTTAGTGTGTGAGAGTGTGTGTGTGTGTAAATGTGTGCGTGTGAGTGTGTGTGTAAGTGTGCGCCTGAGAGTGTGTGTATGTGTGCAAATGTACCTGTGTGAGTGTGTGTGTTAGTGTGTGTGTGTGTGTGTGTGTGTGTTCGTGTGTGAGAGTGTGTGTGTTAGTGTGTGAGAGTGTGTGCGTGCGTGAGAGTGTGTGTGTGTAAATGTGCACGTGTGAGTGTGTGTGTGAGTGTGTGTGGGTTTGAGGGTGTCAAAGTGTGTGTGTGCGTGAGCTTGTGGGGGTGTGTGTGTGTGTTTGAGTGTGTGAGTGTGTGTGCGTGAGTGTGTGGGGGTGTGGGGGTGTGGGGGTGTGTGTGTGTTTGAGTGTGTGAGAGTGTGTGTGTGTTTGAGTGTGTGGGTGTGCGTGCGTGAGTGTGTGGGTGTGTGGGGGTGTGTGTGTGTTTGAGTGTGTGGGTGTGTGTGGGTGCGTGAGAGTGTGTGTGTAAATGTGCACGTGTGAGTGTGTGTGAGTTAGTGTGTGTGAGTGTGTGTGTGTGTGTGTGTGAGTTAGTGAGTGTCAGTGTGAGTGTGAGTGTGTGTGTGTGAGTGTGTGTATTCTTAATTGTTTAGAAATGACAAAACACTTCAACCAGTGATGAGGATGGGATTATCATTATTTGGGGTTTTAGAAGGTTCGGATCCAGCTACAATGGACTTTGTAGTTTATATCGAACTGTTTTTCATTGTGAATTAGATTGAAGAGGAAAAGTAGGCCTTGGTCTTTCTTACAGTCATCAGAATGAAAAACTTCACTTTATTGAGAAATCGCAATTCCCCTGACAATCCACGAGATAAATGTGGACATTTTGAAAAAGCGCTTCAATCCCAGGCCAGCAGTTATCGCTGTCGCCCAAGAGAACAGGATCAACGAGTTTCCTAGTTCCTGGCTGAGTTGAGAAAATTAGTGGAACATTATGATTTTAAAGGTTACCTGGAAGAAGCTTTGCGTGATCGCTTGGTTTGCGGCTAAGAAATGAAAGAATTCAACCCAGAGTGCTGGCACAACAGATGCTGAAGAAAATGTTTGAGATCGCGCAAAGCATAGAAATGGCAGAGAAACTAGCTGGAGATTTAAAAGTTCATTCTAACAATGCTGAAGTTAAGGTAGTAAAGTCAGGGAACACTCAGACGTGTTGCTGCTATAATGGAAAAGGGCACAAAACAGAAACCTGTAAGTGGAAAAATGTTGATTGTTGCTACTACGGAAAAAGGGGCACACACAGCACGCATGTAGATCCAAAGCTGATCACAGTAAGACGGTATTGCAGGGAAAGGACACCATGAAGAGAACAGACAAATCACGCATGAAAATACACAGGCAGTTTAAAAAGACACATTACTTGGAAAGAAAATACAAAGTAATGTGAGTCCAGATGAGACAGAAAGTTAAACTAACAGTGACAATGTCGAGGAGCAATTGTATCACATTCAATCTGATCTGAAACTAGATGAAGGACTAAAATTTGACATTGCTTTAAATGGTAAAATGATTGAAATGCAGGTTGACACTGGAGCATTGGTTTCTGTTGCTTCAGAGAAGGCATAGGAGAAACTTTGCCAATGTCCACAGGAAAAATCCCTCCTCCAGCTTAGCGTCCAGAAGAATCCTACAGTGCAGAAGGAGGCCATTCAGCCTATCGAGTCTGCACCAACCACAATCCCACCCAAGTCCTATCCCCATAACCTCATTCATTTCCCTTAACTTGTCCCCCTGACACTAAGGGTCAATTTAGCATGGCCAATCCACCCAACTCACACGTATTTGGATTGTGGGAGGAAACCGGGGCACCCGGAGGAAACCCACGCAGACACGGGGAGAATGTACAGACTCCACACAGACAGTGACCCAAGCTGGGAATCAAAACCCAGGTCCCTGGCGCTGTGAGGCAGGGAATCAAAACCCAGGTCCCTGGCACTGCGCCACTGTGCCACCCCACTGATTGGCCAATGAATATACCTGGAAAAAGGTCAGTTCAATATGGAGATTAGACAGCAACTTTGCCAATTATCATTGTGGAAGGGCATCGCCCATCGCTTATGGATAGAAACTGACTAAAAGAAATTTGGCTAGATTGGAACAAAGTGCATGGCAACCCCATGCCGCAGTCCTTGTTAGGCAAACATGCTGATGTCTCTAAAGAAGGTCCTGGAGTTATTAAAGATGTTGAAGCCAAACTTACTGTGAGGCCGAAGGAATGGATTTGTCTTGCTTTTTGTGAACAGCACATATCTGGGCAAATTTTCACTTTGCTGGGCAGCTGTCAATGCTGTAGCTCTACTGGAACAGCTTGGCTAGAGATGCAGCGAGTTCTGGAGGATAAGTCTTCGGCAGTACAGCTTGGATGTTGTTGGTCCCATAGCCTTTGCTGTGTTCAGTGCGCTTAGCCATTTCTTGAAGGAAATCTGCCGTCCTTACCTGGTCTGGCCTAAAATGTGACTCCAGATCCACAGCAATGGTGTTGACTCTTAAATAACCTCAGGGATGGGCAATAAATGTTGGCCCAGCCCATGTTTTTCATGGGAAGCTCAGTTCAGAAGCAGATGTGTATGTGTGTTTGTGTTCTTAAATGTTTAGAAGCAACAAAACATTTCAAGTGCCATCCACAATCTGGACTTCAGCTCCATCCAAACCCTGAACTCTGCCACTGAGGGCAGCAGCCATATGGTAATATCACCACCTGCAAGTTCCCCTCCATGTAACACATCATCCTGAATTGGAAATATATCGCCATTCCTATTGGGGTCAAAGTCCTGGAACTCCCTCCCTAACAGCACTGTGGGTATGCCTACATCCCATGAGCTGCAGTGATTCAAGAGTACCTCAGTCAAATGACTTGTGTATGGAAGGACAATTAGAGTTAACTAAAAACTTTCAGGTTTTATCATCTGAAGTTTATTTATTAGTGTCACAAGTAGGCTTGCATTAACACTGCAATGAAGTTACTGTGAAAATCTCCTAATTGCCACACTCCGGCACCTGTTCGGGTACACCGAGAGAGAATTCAGCATGGCCAGTGCACCTAACCAGCATGTCTTTCGGACTGTGGAAGGAAACCAGAGCACTCGGAGGAAACCCATGCAGACACTGGGAGAACATGCAGACTCCGCACAGACAGTGTCCCAAGCCGGGAATCAAACCCAGGTCCCTAACGCTGTGAGGCAGCAGTGCTAACCACTGTGCCACCCTGCTGTTCCAGCCAGGAATATCTGACGTGTCAATATATGGACTTTTAGGTTCTATTGTCTATATTGAAGTTTCGGGAGCAGGCAAGTTCGGACTAATTACTCAGAAAATAAGCCGCTGTGATAAAGCTGAATGAATACAGGTGGTTTTAACATTAAATTGTAAATTTAATCCAAGGCTCACAGCCCTGTTGACATTTCTGTATGATCTCAGGATGTTGTGTGTTTGAAATTCCAGTGGAAGGCGCAGGTAATTTAAAGTTACCAGACTGTAGGCGACGATTGTTTTCAACTAGCCAAACGAAGTAAGTTGGAAATCTTCTCTCAATGTTAGAACTTATTGCAAGAAGAGAGATTAATTGGACTGTTGTTATCAGCAATAATTTCAGGCTTAATCTCAATCTTCTGCATAAGTAGCTTCCCATCACAAAAGATTCATTCCCGGGACTGTGCAATGTGACAGTCGGAGGAGGGATTAGAAAGGAATACTCCTAAAAACATGTCAGTTCCATTTGTTCGAAGTGATGAGGGAGCTAAATCACTTCATTAACAGGGAAATCACTCGACAGAGCCGATCCGAGGAGGTTATTATTTTTCATATGTGGAACGAAATGATGGTGATTAGAGGCAATATCCTCAATTTTGCCCGTATGTTCCAGCCAGGGATGTCTGAGGGTAGGGTCGAGAGTCTGCTTTCCGATGGTGACAACATGTTAATCAAAAGCCTCTAATCTAATGAACCACCGGAGATTGGAAAATAAAAATGAACTTTAATCAGTTTTATGCCACTCAGTGCGTTTTCAGTGACAGTGCCGATTTCTATGGAAGCAGGCTGTGAAATTTTAAGCTCCCAGAGCAGGTCTTTTGTTTTTCCAGATTTAATTTAGGCACTTTAATAGAGTGTCATTTATTTCATTCAACACATTATAAATCGCTGTTTAACATGATTGGATTGACACTCCAAAGAGACAGAATCAGAAGTTGGCGCATTCTTGTCACCCATGAACAGCAGAGCTGCCAACATTCTCATGGCAAGGGCATTCAGCCTGGAGAGTCAATGTGAATGGCAACGAGGAGGGAATGGGCACATCACTGACCTCAGAAACTGCCATTGCTTTTTATCATTTTCCATGAAAAAGGAGGACGTATTGGAGGTTTTGAAAAACATTAAGGTGGACAAGTCCCCAGGGCCAGATAGGGTCTATCCCAGAATACTGAGAGAGGCCAGGGAAGTAATTGCTGATGCCTTGGCCAAAATTGTTGTATCCTCTTTAGTCACGGGCGAGGTACCAGAGGATTGGAGAGTAGCTAACATTGTTCCTGTGCTTAAGAAAGGCAGAAGAGACAATCCGGGAAATTACAGGCCAGTGAGCCTTACATCAGTGGTGGTGAAATTATTGGAGAAGATTGTTATGGACAGGATGTTCTCGCATCTGGAAGAGAATCGGCTTATTAGTGATAGGCAGCATGGCTGTGTGAAGGGGAGGTCGTGTCTCTCAAACTTGATTGAGTTCTTTGAGGAAGTGACACAAAAAAAAAGATCAGGGCAGGGCAATGGATGTTGTAGACATGGACTTTAGTAAAGCCTTCGATAAGGTCCCTCATGACAGGCTGCTGATGCAGAAGGTGAAGTCATATGGGATGCGAGGTGAGCTGGTAAAATGGATACAAAACCGGCTTGGGCATAGAAAGCAGAGAGTAACAATGGAAGGGTAGCTTTCTAACTGGAGGTCCGTGACAAGTGATGTTCCACAAGGACCAGTGCTGGGGCTTCTGCTGCTTTGTATTACATATAAATGATTTGGAGGAAAATGTAGGTGCTTTGATTAGTAAATTTGCAGATGATATAAAAATTGGGGGAGTAGCGGATAGTGAGGAGGATTGTCAGTGGGTACAGCAGGATATAAATCGGCTGGAAACCTGGGCCGAAAGATGGCAGATGGAATTTAACCCTGACAAATGTGAGGTGATGCGATTTGGATGGTCTATTGCAGAAGGAAAGTATACAGTACATGGTAGAGCCCTGAGAAATATTAGCATAGAGGGATCTAGGCATGCAGATCCTCAGTTCCCTGAAGGTGGCAACTCAGGTGGACAAGGTGATCAATAAGACTTATGGTATGGTGGCCTTCATTGGTAGGGACATGGAGTACAGGAATTGGAAAATCATGTTGCAGCTGTATAAGACTTTGATTAGGCCACATTTGGAGTATTGTGTACAATTCTGGTCTGCTCACTACCAGAAGAATGTTGATGCATTGGAAAGGGTGCAGAAGAGATTTACCAGGATGTTGCCTAGTTTGGAGGATATGGACTTTGAAGAAAGGTTGCACAAACGTGGATCGCTTTCATTGGAGCGTCGGAGGATGAGGGGGAACCTGATAGAGGTTTACAAGATTATGACAGGCTTGGATAGAGTGGATAGTCAGAGTCTTTTTCCCAGGGTCGAAGTGTCAATTACTAAGGTGAATAGGTTGAAAGTGAGAGGCAAAAGTTTAAAAGCGATGTAAGGGGCAAGTTTTTCACAGAGGGTGGCAAATGCCTGGAATGCGCTGCTGGAAGAAGCATCCCTGAACCAACTATGAAATGGTAAGAGTAGGCCTGGGTGACATTGGAGGCAGAACATCAAATCAAGACAAAATGGGTGGAATTTTCCAGCCACGCTCACCCTGAAAGCGGAAAATCCCGCCTGAGGCCAATGGACTTTTCCATGATCTGCCTCTTGCCCGCGATGATTCCTGTGGCAGGCGGAATGGGAAAATTCGCCCCAATATCTCCCTTATCACTGTGGGTTTCTTTGCTGGATAGTTTATTTATTTATTACGGTGGCACAGTGGTTAGCACTGCTGCCTCACAGCGCCAGGGACCCGGGTTCGATTCCTGGCTTGGGTCACTGTCTGTGCGGGGTTTGTACGTTCTCCACGTGTCTGCGTGGGTTTCCTCCGGCTGCTCTGGTTTCCTCCCACAGTCTGAAAGACGTGATAGTTAGGTGGATTGGCCATGCTAAATTCTCCCTCAGTGTACCCGAACAGGTGCCGAAATGTGGCGACTCGGGAATTTTCACAGTAACTTCATTGCAATGTTAATGTAAGCCTACTTGTAACTAATTAATAAATAAAGTTTAAAGTTTATTTATTAGTGTCACAAGTAGGCTTACATTAACACCGCAATGAAGTTACTGTGAAAATCCCCTAGTCACCACATTCCGGCGCCTGTTCGGGTACACTGAGGGAGAACTGTTTTCTGTCTCATTGTGTTTATTTAATGTTCTAATCTGGAATGAGTTTGATCACAGATCAGCAATGTTTTGTCCTCTGGCACCAAATGTGGTCAAATGGCGAAAGGTACTCAAAGGCATCGAGTACGCTCAATGCTTTCCAATGTGCTCAAAGTTATCCAAAGCACTCAAAGCTATCAACTAGCCTCACAAACCTGTATTGAAAAATGCATGGAAATCAGTTACTTAAATAACATCTTAATTTATTCAGTTTTTCTGTTTCGGCTAAAAGAATTTTCACTGGAGAATACATCTGTGAGAGCACACCCCCACTAGATCTCCATTTGTTCTTAATTCATTTTAGTCTCAGGGTCTACACTTTCCATCCACCCACCCTTCAAGTCTCAGGGTCTAAACTGTCTCCCCCCCATTCTGGCCACCACACTCTCTCTCCAACTCCCAACACCTCCCTCCAGTCTCTCGGCCACATAGAACTCCAGGACCCTGAGCCCACCGACTTACAGACCCCTGGTCCCACTGAACTCCAAGCTTCACACTCCCATGACATCTCTCTACACCACCCCCCCCCGTAAATCCCAATACTCACATTGCTGCTGGTGTCATCGCTGCTCCCAGCAGAGTGGGGGGGGGGGGGCGGTTTGGAGAGGGAGGGGGAAGAGAGAGGGCAAGAAGGGGAAGGATGGGGAATAGGGTAGGAGAACAGCTGCAATCTTGATGGGCCCTGGGGGGTTCTTGGCACAGGTTGTCGGGGGAGGGAAATTGATCGGGGATGGGGGTGTTGGTGAGGGGGAGAAATTTGCTGCGATCTGAGATTTGGAGGTGCGGTGGGGGGGGGGGGGAGGCGGTAGGGGCAGGGTTGTGACGCGTGAGACATGGGTCATGAAGATAAACATAAAATAGTGTCTGCTTTTTCTAAAGTTAGGATGCTTGAAGCCATGAAAATTCAGAAATATGGGAAATCAATTCAATGATTTTTTTGGTGTCTGAATGCTTCAGCAATGTTGCTAATTGTAAATGTTTGAGTGCTGTGATTTTGGGCCATTGATGACACTGATGTCAGGGATATTACTTACAAAGCTAAATAATAGCTGAGTGGTTGAATTTGAGCACAACTGATGTCAAATGACAGCGAAACAATTAATTTTGAGTGTGATTGAATTCTAATGAGATCTAAATGATTGCTTTTGAGCGCAATTGATGTCAAATGATAGCTGATTGATAACTTTCGAGTTCAATTGATGGCAGATGATGTCAAGAGCTTCAGGTAGGGGAAGAGGGGCTTTATAAATTATCTCCTGGAAGTCCATCTAAATATCATCCGTAGACATCCTCCTGTAGACTGCTTTTGTCACTTTTTCAAAAATGAAATCAGATTTTTCAGGCATGACCATCCTTAATAAATCCATGCTGGCTCCTTCAGTACAGCTGAAGGTTTTCAATGTGTCCTGTTACTTTATTCCTCTTAACTGCCAATTCCAGTCATTTCAATTCACTAACACCCTTACTTTCCAAAGCACTGAGTCATGATCTGTCCCTGTTACTTTATCTTCACACTTATTTTTTTTATTTGTTCGTGGGACATGGGCATTGCTGGCTGGGCCAGCATTTATTCACCATCCCTAGTTGCCCTTGTTCAGAGTGGCAGTTGAGAGTCAGTCACATTGCTGTGTGGCCCTGGAGTCACATGTAGGCCAGACCGGATATGGATGGCAGATTTCCTTCCCTAAAGGATATCAGTGAATCAGGTGGGTTTTTCCAACAATCGACAATGGTTTCATGGTCATCAGTAGATTCTTAATTCCAGATATTTTTTGTTGAATTCAGATTCCACCATCTGCCGTGGCGGGATTCGAACCCAGATCCCCAGAACATTATCTGGATTAATATTCTAGAGATAATACCATTAGGCCATCGCCTCCTCTAACATCTTGTTGGACACAAAGTTTACCTGATAACTTTCAGAGAGCAAAATAAGTCAGCTATGCTTCAAACGTGGACAAAATGACAATTCTTTTTGTGGACGCACTGGGCTAACCCATCTTGCAAAGATTAGTGACAAGAAATTTATTTTTCTGACTGTAGAGACACTACACAATTTGGGAATTTGGGAATTGGGGGTGGGGCGGTGGGGGGGAGACTATAGTTGGAAATTCAGAAGGAAAGTGATCTGGGTGCTGCTGAAAGTATCACATTAGCCCTAATGATCAAGTATGAAGATGTCCCTTAGGCTGAACTGGCAGAGATGCAACACAAAGAAGTAATATTGACTTTATTATTTAGCGGACAGATAAACAGAGTGCAACGGACATGAATAGCTGGATATACTGGCAGCTTCCTGTAGTGAGGATTGTTTTTATTGAAGTTAAATTATATGTTACATGGGTATTTCTTCACAGTTTAAGAGATTTATGCTGGGTGCTAGTCCATGAAAAAAAACAGACAACAGCCGAGGACTTTTGTCTATCTATATTTAGTCAGTAAAAGGGACAGCAATCCTGTGTTTCAACACATCCCCTAGAGAAGCGTGTTGGATTTTATATATACCGAACAGTGCTGGGTCAAAAATTGGATATATTTAGTGGGGAACTTCATTAATTCAACACCCACTCTCACATCTTCCTTTAATCAAAGGAACCAGTCAGCTTAATCTTGGCCATGGATGTGATAAGAAGGCACGAAACCTTAGGTAACATCTGAAAATTAATACTTGAGAAAATTAAATGAACTAAACAGCCAGTGACTGCAGATGTTTGAAAATTGAGAGCATTGTTTCATTCTGGAGAAAGGTACGGATATTGTGGGGAGATAATTAGGATGCTTCAGTCTGAGGATGTTGCCATGAATACTCTCAAACCCGACCTTCAAAAATTGCATTTGATCTTCCTTCTCCACTTGACTCAGTCAGGTCAAGGATTAAAAGTAGCTTTTGTGGGTTAATAGAAACGTAACAAAAATGTGAACCCAGCCACTTTACAATTCTATCCCTCTAGGATTGAACCAAAACATTTAAAACTGAAACTTGGTTGACCCACACTCGAAACTGTGATCATCATATTATACAGACCCTCGTTAGTACAGGGGGTAGCACGTCAGTCTCATAATCTGAAGGTCGTGAGTTCGATCCTCGCAAGGGACACAGGATATTTTGGCGGCACAGTGGTTAGCACTGCTGCTCCACAGCGCCTGAAAGCCAGGTTCGATTCCCGCTTGGGTCACTGCCTGTGTGGTGTCTGCACGTTCTCCCCATTTCTGCGTGGGTTTCCTCCCAATGTCCGAAAGGCGTGCTGGTTAAGCGCATTGGCCGTGCTAAATTCACCCTCAATGCACCCGGACAGGTGCCGGAGTGTGGCGACTAGGGGAGTTTCACAGTAACTTCGATGCAGTGTTAATGTAAGCCTACTTGTGACACAAATAAATAAATAAGTGGTGTAGGCATAGATGCAAAGAAAGTTTGGCAAGGATGACACCTGAACTGAGAGGATGTATTTATCAGGACAGATTGAACAGACTGGGGCTCGAAGTCTGTAAGATAAATATATAAATGCTAATTAGTCCAACTGGGAATTCAGGAGAAATCTTTCTTAAAAAGAGGTAAGAGTTTGGAATGTGCGACATCAAGGAGGCAAATAGTATCGATGCTAGACAAACAAGAGGGAGGAAAGAATCGGATATATTAATAAGATTGGATGAGGAGACTTATTTGAAGCATATAGACCAGTTATTTTATTCTCTTGATGTGAGCAACTCACACCATTTATTGCCATTTAAGAGGGCTGATGAGAGCCAATCACATATGGGTCTGAAGTCACATATGGGCCAGAATGGGTGAGGACAGGAGACTGCCTTCTCTAAAGACACCAGATGGTTTTTTTTAAATCACGACTCAATAGTTAGATGGTCACCATTACTAATATTAACTTGTTATTCCAAATTAATATATTGACTGAATTTAAATTCCCTGATGCCATGTTGGGATTTGAACTCATTACTGTTGACCATTAATCTAGTACTCGGTCAATAATTTAACCACAATGCTACTGTCCCCTTAGCTCGTTCGAAGGGCCTGTTTTATATCATAGATCTGATGCAATTTGATGTAAGTAATTGCTCTACCTTCACTGGGAGGCAGCCTCTGTCCCGCTACCGCGTAACACACTGATTCCAATTTGCATTTCCTGATGCATTATTCAGATATCTCTGCTTACCTGAAGTCATCTTACTTGGGGCATTCAATAAGAACGACTGGATAAATTAAACATATTGAGCACGGTTGCATTCCCAACAAACTAATTAAGTTTCGGTTTATTTATTAGTGTCACAAGCACGCTTACATTAACACTGCAGTGAAGTTACTGTGAAAATCCCCCAGTCGTCATATTCTGGTGCCTATTCGGATACACTGAGGGAGAATATAGCATGGCCAATGCACCTAACCAGCACGTCTTTCGGACTGTGGGAGGAAACCGGAGCACCCGGAGGAAACCCACGCAGACATGGGAAGAACATGCAAACTCCACATAGACAGTGACCCAAGCCGGGAATCAAACCCGAGTCCCTGGTGCAGTGAAGCAGCAGTGTTAACCACTGTGCCACCCCTTCTGCAGCTGATGCACCTTGCAAGCCTTTTCTCTCTGCGCTGGAGTTGGCAGGGGAAAGTCAACAGGCAACCGGCTCACAGGTCTGGGCAGACAGGATCATTTCCATCTGATCTGATCTTTTGTCCCTGCTTGTGGAGAAGTTTGTGAAGTCAATTCTATGGGAGATGATTTGGGAAATGTTTATCTGCATTATTCAGTGCAGCGCTAGTTTGCAAGTTCCTTTAAAATTGAATTAGAAAGTACATTGGAAAGGATTAAAGTCAAAAGTCCTGCCTGGTGAGTCAGATTAGCGGCATCAGAATCAATAATAGGTTTACAATGGTCATTACTCATTCATAGAGAGTTATTACCAGAGGTGAGAAGACCGTACCCAGTCCTACTGCAGAGTATTAAATCCCTAAGCTAATCAAAAATCTATTGATAGCACACCTTGTGAATGGGCTAATTAATTCATTTAATTTGCATAATGTTTTTGTTTTTAATTGTTTTTCATTGATGCTGCTTGCCACAGCTGTTTAAGAGACTCCGGGAGTTCCAGTTGGACAGTGCAGGGAGTTATTAACTGAATTCAAATCCATGCAATGAGAGCTTGCAAGTATTTTGAAGATGGTCAGTCATGATCTTCCATACAATTCAGGCAGGAATGACTTTTCTCTGCATATTCATTCTAAAGACTGGTAAACCTACTGCAGTAAGTCCTGGACAACACTGAAGCTGGGTTGATAAGTGGCATGCAATGTTTGCACCACACAAATACCAGGTGTGAAACTCTTGGGACGAAAGCAGCCAGAGACACCTAGAATTTAACTGCACAAGCAAACATTAATTTCCTTTTGTCTATCTTGTTGCAGAGTCTCTCTGCTGGTACAACCGTGTACAGTAGTTTCAAGTGAACTAAACATAGATTGCAGTTTTCAAAATGCTACTCCAGACAATGACCATCTCTAACAAGAGAGAATCTAACCATCCCTCCATGACATTCAATGGTCATGAATTCCCTCAACATCCTGAGGGTTACCATTGACCTGGAACTTAACTGGATTAACCATGTACATGCTGTGGGCTAGAACAGCAGGTCAGAGACTGGGAATTCTGATGCCAGTACTCATTTCCTGATCCCCAAAGTCTGTCGACCATCTACAAGGCATAAATTTGGAGTGTGATGGATGCCTGGATGGGTACAGCTCCAACAGTCTCAAGAAGCTCGACACCAACGAGGACAAAGGAGCCTGCTTGATCAACACCTCAGCTATTCCCTTAAACATTCACTCCCTCCTGCACCGATGCACAGTGGCACCAGTGTGTACCATCTACAAGGTGCACTGCAGCGACGCATCAACGTTCTTTGAGCAGCACCTTACAAACTCACGACCTTTTCCACCTGCAAGAACAATGGCAGCAACAAATGTTGGCTTGAAGCTTGAAGACTACCTGAATTTGAATAATACCTGGGTCTAGCCCACGCAGCACATGCTTAACGGAGCCAGTGTCAGGGCCAAGAGAAACTGTAAGAAGTCTCACAACACCAGGTTAAAGTCCAACAGCAGCGAAAGCTCGTGCTACCAAATAAACCTGTTGGACTTTAACCTGGTGTTGTGAGACTTCTTACTGTGCCAACCCCAGTCCAATGCCGGCATCTCCACATCAAGAGAAACTGGTCATGTTTGTCACACTATAATGCCACACCAATGATTTGCAAGATTAGTCCCAGTGCCTAAGGCAGATCAGCAATTGCAGAGGGGGCTGGGGGGGCGAGATAGTAAGTGTGTATATGATGTCTGCCATACTGGACCCTTCAGTGTCCATTTAAGTTTATTTATTATTGTCACAAGTAGGCTTACATTAACACTGCAATGAGGTTACTGTGAAAATCCCCTAGTCGCCACACTACGGCACCTGTTCGGGTACACTGAGGGAGAATTTAGCACGGCCAATGCACCTAACCAGCACGTCTTTCGGACAGTGGGAGGAATCCAGAGTGAGATATTAAAGAGTTAATGTCCACTGTAGAGGGCAAGGTGAACTCTTGGGCTTGCAAGAACGGCAGAGAAACAGCTCATGGGAGCAAACTGACAAAACAAGATAACCACAGGCTCCAGCTTGCTGGGCATGGCTGGGGTGCGAGTTTAGCTAAGTACATGACAATGTTCTCTTTTGCGCTAACAGATAGTGCATCTTAAAGACATGATGCTTATGTTCTGATGGGTGGGGGTTGTTACCAGTAAATGCGTATTTGAATAGAATGTTCTTTCTTATGCAGCAATTCTTGTAACTACTCGTTTTTGACTGAATCAGGTGATGTGTGCTTAAGTCTCGTTTGAAATCACATCTACCTGATGCAATAGTAAAACTGTATAAAAGGGGTCAGCCTTGTTACTCCGGGCGCTTTTTGCGAACTGACTTCCAGCACTGAGTGGAAGTTGAGTAGTAAAGGTTAGCCAGCCTCCATATGTAGGACAAATAAAGAACTTTGGTTCTGACAACGGTTGGTGTTTGCCTTTGTATCAAGAACAGAAGAGTCTCGTGAAAAACAAACATAACAATTGGCGCTGCGAGCAGGGTTCCAACATATACAGACGTCCTCCGAGGTGGACTGAATAAGTGATCGCCTAGGTGTCGGTAACATGAGACAGACGTGCCCACAAGGTAAGATTAACCTTGGTCTCTCTCACTGAACTAATACTCAGTCGACCCCTCATCCCCTGGGGCCCTGTATTGACAGAACCCGGAGCCGACTTACATCTTTGAATACTGACTAGTCCTTCACCGGGTGGTTCATATCCCCTGGTTGGCCTGGTGGTTCGAGTCCCCAGGTTTATTTGGTAAGAGACTGGGTGGTTCGAGTCCCCCAGTTGGTCTGAGGGTTTGAGTCTCCAGGTTTATTCGGTAAGATAACGGAGGTTCGAGTCCCCCGTTAACCTTAGGGTTCGAATCCCTAGGTCGGTAACACAATTGAGGTTCGAGTCCTCTGGAGTAATCTTATATGTAACTAACTAAAATATGGGTCAGACCCTTGATAAGTCAGGGGACGGAAGCCCCTTATGCACCCTCTGTCTTCAGCACCCGGCTGAGGAACAAAAATTAAGGCGACTGTCGGGTTGCCTGAATAAAAAAATTGGGAAACGAAAATTGACCGTTAGGGGGAACCTGGGATCTGGAGAAATGTATTAAAGCTGAAGAGGCTATTTGGAAACGAAATGCGGGAAGTAAATGGAAAGTATTAATGCCCCTTTGGAGAAAGAAAGCTAATGAACTAACTGAGAAGTCAAAACTGGCCAGTTGGGAGGACAATGCACGTCGAAGGGGGATAAGTGAATGTGATAATGAGGGAAAACCCAAATCCTGGGAAATTTTGAAATGGGAATGTGAAAAATACGAGAAGCAGAAAAGAGATAGAGCGGAACAGGAGAGGTTAGACAAGGAAGATAGAGATAAGAAAAAAGGATTAGAAAGACAAGCCGAACAAAGAAAGCATAAGAAACGTGAGGTACCTCCTGACTTATCTGGCTTGCTGATGATGTTCGAAACAAATGACACCAATGACCAAGACGATGATTGGAGCCTGTACCCAACTGCTCCCTTTGGCCCACCCGCACCATTGGCACCGGCACCACCTGCCCCGTCCACCGTTCCTCCGGCTTATAGTCCACCGGTAGTTAATCCCCGGTCGCCACCGGCACCACCCTCGGCAGTGGCTTCCCATGATTCTCTTGCCTTTTGCATAAGGTCTCATACCGGGAAACGTAAGAAAGGAAAGAACCCAAACAAGCCCGGTCCCTTCCAAATGATGCAGAGCGCCATACACGACACAGATGATGATGATGACTTTGACGACTCAAATACAGACACTGGCGCAGACGACCCCATTTGGGAGGGCTCAACCGAGGCAAAACCCCCACGAATGGCCCCCAGACGGAGATGCACTCCAGGGCCTTCTCACCCTCCCAATAGACAGTTCCCCAATCCAAAACTCCCTTTTTGTTCAGAACCTACTACAGGCTATCCTTTCCCCCGCAAAATTGGCTGTTATTATGTGTGCAGCCCACACATCGGACTCGTCATTGGTCACTAAGGGTAATTGTGCCGCCAAGGCCACTGCCGCCTCTGGCGCTTCGGTCGTGCCGTCCATGAATAAGCAGGCGATAAACCACTCGCCTCCTTTGAACACGCCGAACATGCCAGATATAGCCACCATTCAGCGCTTAGAGGGGGACGCCCCTGCTTCCGAACAAGACCTTTGGAAGACGCATGGATGTTCGCATTCTGTGTCAACAGGCCTCTGGGTTACTCCAGCCGGCCAAGTTTGTGTACCTGATGCATTATTACCTTTATTGCTTGATTGCTTGCACTCAGATATGCACCTCGGCAAGGAGGGAATGTGTGGAATATTGCTCCGCACCTGGTGGCACCCGCGATTAAATGAAGCAGCCAATCCCATATTATGTCATGTTTGATATGTCGACAGAATAATGTCGGCCAAGGTATCAGGTGTCCACAAGGTAGCACCCCCTTGCCAGGTGGCCCATTTGATTGCATCCAGTTAGATTTTATGGAATTACCACGTGTGCATTGCTACAAATATTGTCTTGTGATTGTTGATGTGTTTAGCCGTTGGATCGAGGCGTTCCCCACCACCAATAACAAAGCCTCTATTATTATTGACAGAAATTATACCCAGATTTGGCATACCCCAACAGATTAGCTCGGACAATGGTCCCCACTTTGTCGGAAAAATTAATAAGGAATTGTGCAACATATTACACATTCAGCAACAGTCCCACTGTGCCTACCACCCCCAGGCAGTAGGAATAGTGGAAAGAGCTAATGGGGCTCTTAAAGCCAAGCTAGCCAAACTAACGTCTGAAACCGGTCTTACCCTTAGCCGTCTACCACATGAGAATAACACTCCACTCTACCACCGGACTATCGGCTGCTGAAATAGTCTATGGTAGTCCAAGCAGAGCCCCCGTGGGATGCAAATACGAGCCCGCCCACGCAGATAGATTTACACGTTATGGGTGATGAAATGCAGAAGTACTTCCACCAGCTAACTTGGTCTTTTAAGTTTCTGTATTCACAGGTAGAGTGCGCCTTTGGACCAAACGAGCGGACCGAGCCAGATCCTGACCCACAGACCGACTTCATTGGACACCAGATAGGAGATCTAGTACTAATAAAGAACTGGGATCAACCCAAACTTGGGCCACGGTGGAAAGGACTGTTCCAAGTTCTCCTCCAGACTCCAACTGCAATCAAGGTTAAAAGACAACCTCGCTGGATACATCTGAGTGACTGTAAACGGTGGACACCAGTATCTACCGATAAACCATGAAGTTTATTCTCATCATCCTCAGCCTTTCGGCGATCCCTCTGGTACGAGGACGACCAATCGAAAGGAAAAGAAGTCTGGGAAATGGACTAATCAATGGACATTTGCACTCTAATCCCTTTCTGTACATGTCTTATCTGTATGCATTGCAATCAAACCTGAGTAAGTGTTGGGTATGTTCACATATTCCTGCCCATGCCAAAGGAGGGATCCCCTTGTTCTCCATCCCCTTATCCACACAGGAAACTATAGGATGGATATTGCATCAAAATGGGACTGAATGTGGGAGATGAAGCGGGTCCCAGACTATCGGAGGTAACTACCAAGTAGATATTACGGGTGACGTTTCTACTCTGAAAACTGCTGGGTGTAACTTGACATCCTTTATTCGTAGCTTCAAACCTAAATATAATAGGTCGGACTCCCCACCCCGTTTTGTTGTCATGAATCAGCAGAATGGATCCGTATGTATCATTAGAAATGGGACTAAGCCGGTAGGCCGTAGTAGCTGTACCCAGATTTTCAATGTCACTGAGGGCCACCAAAGGGACATGCTGAGAATTGAGTGTTCTAACGGTACTGCCCAACTAAGGATGGATGCCGAACTACTGAGCGACATGACTGCGTATAATGGTACCTACTTTGCCTGCGGACACAACGCCTATCCATGGCTCCCTTGGGACTGGGCAGGATCTTGCTATCTAGCGTATGTGGTCCCCTATATCTGACATTATGACTCCCTACGCCTCCACCCCAAGATACACCTTTTGAGATCAAAACGGGCTATCACAGAAACCCAGCGGTTTTGGATGATAGCCTTTCCTCTCGACAGTACAGCCAAAGCTGCCCGAGAACTGATCAACATGGCCTCAGCTCTCGAGAAAATAGCCAATAACACAGTAGACGGTCTGGAAAGTATGGGCACGGTGATATCTGAGGTATCGGCAGAAGTGATTGCCATCCGAACAGTAGCCCTTCAAAACCGAATGGCTTTGGACTATTTACTGGCTGATTCGGGAGGTACATGCACTCTAGTGGGAACAGAGTGTTGCACCTATATCCCTGATTCCTCCGAAAATATAACAAGCCTAGCTAATCACATTAGAGAGACAGCAGATAAGATCAGAACAGAAGGGCATAAATTCAATCATTACAACCCCCCTGGTTGGTGGCCATTTGGTAACATATTTGGAGACTGGGGAGGAATGATAGTACACCGAGGAATCATTCTCTTGGTTGTGTTGGTCATTTTATTTCTTCTCAAATGCCTATGTAATTATTGGTCCCATTCTTCCAACGGTCACCTGTAAAACGATTTACGAATTAGTTATCATGGAATGATAAAAGGAGGGAATGAGATATTAAAGAGTTAATGTCCACTGTAGAGGGCAAGGTGAACTCTTGGGCTTGCAAGAACGGCAGAGAAACAGCTCATGGGAGCAAACTGAAAAAACAAGATAACCACAGGCTCCAGCTTGCTGGGCACGGCTGGGGTGCGAGTTTAGCTAAGTACGTGACAATGTTCTCTTTTGCGCTAACAGATAGCGTATCTTAAAGACATGATGCTTATGTTCTGATGGGTGGGGGTTGTTACCAGTAAATGCGTATTTGAATAGAATGTTCTTTCTTATACAGCAATTCTTGTAACTACTCGTTTTTGACTGAATCAGGTGATGTGTGCTTAAGTCTCATTTGAAATCACATCTACCTGATGCAATAGTAAAACTGTATAAAAGGGGTCAGCCTTGTTACTCTGGGCACTTTTTGCTAACTGACTTCCAAGCACTGAGTGGAAGTTGAGTAGCAAAGGTTAGCCAGCCTACATATGTAGGACAAATAAAGAACTTTGGTTCTGACAATGGTTGGTGTTTGCCTTTGTATCAAGGACGGAAGAGTCTCGTGAAAAACGAACATAATAAGAGCACCCGGAGGAAACCCACGCAGACACGGGGAGAATGTGCAAACTCTGCACAGCCAGTGACCCAAGCCGGGAATCGAACCCGGGTCCCTGGCGCTGTGAGGCAACACAGCACGGTAGCACAGTGGTTGGCACTGCTGCTTCACAGCTCCAGGGACCTGGGTTCGATTCCCGGCTTGGGTCACTGTCTGTGTGGAGTTTGCACATTCTCCTCGTGTCTGCGTGGGTTTCCTCCGGGTGCTCCGGTTTCCTCCCACAGTCCAAAGATGTGCGGGAAGGTTGATTGGCCAGGGTAAAAAAAAAAATTGCCCCTTAGAGTCCTGAGATGTGTAGGTTAGAGGGATTAGCGGGTAAATATGTGGGGGTAGGGCCTGGGTGGGATTGTGGTCAGTGCAGACTCGATGGGCCGAATGGCCTCCTTCTGCACTGTAGGGTTTCTATGATTTCTAGGGCTAACCACTGTGCCACTGTACCGCCCAATTTACATATGGGAACCGGGTAGGCTAGTGAGCTCAGGGGTAAGATGCAGCTGGTGAATATAGCAATGATAGAGAGACTTGCCTGACAATTCAGCAAGGGGTTTGAAGAAGAGTTAAAGTTTCAAACGTTGTCCCTCTGTGAGCAATCCTGTTCATAGTTTAACAGATCTATCAGCTGCAGCGTTATTACAGTCCCTCTTAGTAAAATGAATAAAGAACAGTACAGCACAGGAACAGCCCTTCGGCCCTCCAAGCCTGTGCCGATCATGATACCTGCCTAAACTGAAACTGCATGCACTCCGTATCCTTACCATCCTTCCCATCCTATTCATGTTTTCATCTAGATGCCCCTTAAATGCCGCTATCATACCTGTTCCTACCACCTCCCCGGGCAGCACGTTCCAGACATTCACCACCCTCTGTGTAAAAAACTTGCCTCGCACATCTCCTCTAAACTTTTCCTCACACACCTTAAACCTATGTCCCCTCGTACTTGATTTTTCTACCCTTGGAAAGAGCATCTGACTATCCTCTCTGTCCATGCCACTCATAATCTTGTAAACCTCTATCAGGTCACCCCCTCAACCTCTGTCATTCCAGTGAGAACAAACCGAGTTCTTTCCTTATCCCACCAATGTTCACATTGATCATTTGCCTTAAACTTGAAGAATGGCCAATGGAGCAAGGAGAGATGTCAGCGTTGTAAGACCTGTACAGAACAGGAATTACCGTCCCTCCAAGAGGAGAGAGATAAGGATGGATAATTAAGCAAAGCAGTAAGTGGCTACACACCCAAGTGTTCAGTTTCAGTTACTAAGCCCGTCGCTAAAGATGTATCAACGGGTTTTTTAAATAACTTTTTTTATTATTTTGTGTCTAATCTATGACTTCATAAAGCAATCAAATTTTATTGCAGGGCAAGCAATTATTTTAAGTGGAATCAAGAAATTAATCTAATAATATGTTTTTTATGGGCATAGATTTTATAAAGATAATCATACATTTGAAAGACTCCTCTGTGTTCTTTTCACAAGCATGGGATGTCATGAAGCACTCTGCAGCCATTGCAGTACAATCTGTGCTATGGAGCAGGAAACACATCCATCAATTTATGCACAGCAAGATTTCACAGATGGCAATGCGATTATGGTTAGACAATGTGTTTTAATGATTTTGACTGAGGGATCGATATTGGCCGGGGCATCGAAGAGAACGCCCCAACTCTTCTTCAAAATAGGGATCTTTTACATTCACCTGAGGGGACAGGCGGAGCCTCAGTTTAATGTCTCACCTGAAAGACAGCACCTGTGGCAGTGCAGCACTCCCTCAGTACTACACTACCAGTACGTGACACCTAGGTTATTACATCCAAGCCTTGGAGTTGGACTTAAACCCATAACATTCTGATGAGGCTGCTGCCCACTGCGTTCTTTGAAAATACTCTTGGATGAATGCTAGCCAGGGATTCTGACAAATGCGTTTGCAAACAAAATCATTTGTTATTTATTGAGGTGGCACGGTGGTTAGCACTGCCGCCTCACAACACCAGAAACCTGGGTTTGATTCCAGCCTCGGGTCACTGTCTGTGTGGAGTTTGCACGTTCTCCCCGTGTCTGCGTGGGTTTCCTCCGGGTGCTCCGGTTTCCTCTCACACTCCAAAGATGTGCTGGTTAGGTGGATTGGCCGTGTTAAATTGCCCCTTAGTATCAGGGGGATTAGCAGGGTAAATATGTGGGGTTACTGGGATAGGGTCTGGTGGGATTGTTGTGAGTGCAGTCTCGATGGGCCGAATGGCTTCCTCTGCACTGTAGGGATTCTATAATTCTCTGAATTCTGTGATTGTGGAGATTTGGGGACTAAAAATCTGGAGCTGAATGGTGGTAAAAATGAACAAGAATGATGCTGCTCATCAATTCTGCAAAGTTTGGCACAAAATAATAATTGTTTACCCTATCAATATTCATAATTGTGGAATGATATTCTTAGTGGGAAATGTTTATTTGCTGGAATATTCAAAGCCTCTTTCAAGTAGTAAATGTGGTCTGTTAGACACTGAGGAGCACGGTAGCACAGTGGTTAGCACTGCTGCCTCACAGCACCAGGGATCCGCGTTCGATCCCCAGCTTGGGTCACTGTCTGTGTGGAGTCTGCACGTTCTCCTCGTGTCTGCGTGGCTTTCCTCCAGATGCTCCGGTTTCCTCCCACAGTCCAAAAGACGTGTGGGTTAGGTGCATTGGCTGTGCTAAATTCTCCCTCAGTGTACCCGAACAGGCTTATTTGCTGCGGAATTATTTTTAACATTGAGCCCCATGAACCAGGGTTTGAGAAACACACCACGGCCCATATCAACACGAGGGCGGCATGCTGGTTAGCACTGCTGCCTCACAGCGCCAGGGACCCGGGTTCAATTCCAATCTTGGTAAATGCGCGGGGTTACGGGAATAGGCCCTCGGTAAGATTTTCTTTTGGAATGTCAGTGCAGACTCAATGGGCCAAATGGCCTCCTTCTGCACTGGAGGGATTCTATGGAAAGCATACCAAGACCGGAGTGTGGCGATTAGGGGATTTTCACAGTAACTTCATTGCAGCCTAATTGTGACACTAATAAATAAACTTAATCTGTCCACTCCAGCAATGTGAACGAGTCAGTAACGATGCGAAAGCTGACTTTTCCCTTCAGCCTGATCTTCATCCCACCAACGTTCACAAATGAAAGTTCCAACTCTTTTCCAAAACCCATTTCCTGGGTTCACTCTCCTTAATTGGCTTGAATCTAATCACCATGGCAATATTTTTCAAATCAATTACTAGGAGCAGTGTACAACAGCTTTGTGTTATGGAGACGGGGGAAGGGTCGGAGAGACAGTCATATGGTGCAGAAAAGGCCCTTTGGCCCATCGAGTCTGCATCGACAGTAAGTAACTGTACTAATCCCAGTTTCCTGCGCTTGTCCCATACCTTTGAATGTTATGATGTTTCAAGCACTCATCCAAATACTTTTTAAAGGTTGTGAGGTTTCCGGCCTCCATTCCCTTCCCAGACAGTGCATTCCAGATTCCCGCCACCCTCTGAGTGAAAAATAAATTCTCAAATCCCTTCTGAACCTCCACTGCATTAGTGGATTGTATTAGTAATAGTGTTCCCCTCTTTCACCTGTGGCAGGGTAGTTTTGATTTCTAATTTAACTTCTTTCCCTTAGTATGCTTTCCATAGAATCCCTCCAGTGCAGAAGGAGGCCATTTGGCCCATTGAGTCTGCACTGACATTCTGAAAGAAAATCTTACCGAGGGCCTATCCCCGTAACCCCGTGCATTTACCGAGGCTGGAATCGAACACGGGTCCCTGGCACTGTGAGGCAGCAGTACTAACCACCGTGCTGCCCTCGTGTTGATATGGGTCATGGTGTGTTTCTCAAACCCCAGTTCATGGGGCCCAATGTTAAAAATAACTCCACAGCAAATACGGTGAAACAAAACTAGGATTTATTAACACATTCCAAATCCAAGGGTTGGACCACGACACATTCACACCCGCAAGCATACAAGTGGAAAGGCATAAAAATAAGTTGAAAATTGCGAGTTACTGAAAAAAAACTTCAAAAAGGCATTGACGTTTATTTATGAGTAGAGTAAGTCAATGGCCAATGAAGGTTCTTTCATCTGGCAGAATTTCTGATCTTTGTCCAAGGAACTCAGTTGCAGGTTGAAGATGCATCAAAGTATTCTTGTATCCTGGGAATTGGTTCACTATGCTGGCGAAATAGAGGAATCTTCTGGAGGTCAGGCTTAGAGAGGGGTGGCGGTCAGAGGCAGGCTGCTGGGCTGGAGTCCCTTTTTCTCTTCGGAGGTTAAACCGCAACGGAAGACAGAATCCCAAAGGCCGCATAATTAAAGCTATTCAAACTGCTCAAGTCTTAGTCATGGGACAGGGTGGTTGTGGGTTAGGGCAATTGGCTAACAATGCTCTTTAAGGAACCTCATTAAATTTAATTGTTTTTTGCGCAGATAAGCATGGAACCATTAACACAACATTGAAGGTGAAGAGTCTCAATAGCCCTGTCTTTGTCCAGACTGGCTGGAGCAGACGCCCTGTCTACCGGTCCTTTGTATTAGCTTGACTGAAATGTTCATGCAATACAAACACATTTCAGCTCTGATGAAGGGTCTATTCTCTCTCCACAGACCTGCTGAGATCTTCCAGCATTTTCTGTTTTTGTTTCAGATTCCAGCATCTGCAGTATTTTGCCTTTACATTCCAGGCTGTTTTAGCCTTTGTCCATTGGAACAGTTTAGAATCTTCCAGAACTACCAGCAGCAGACATTTTAGACAGCTGCAATTGGCCATTTAAACAAAAATAGAATTTATACAAAATATAGGAGAGGAACAAATTTTAAAGTTTTTTTTCCTCATGCCTTCTTGGCAAGACACTAGCGATGCTGGCATTGACAAGTATTGCACCCTAATATCCACCGCTCTTTTAGAAATGAGCTTATAATGTAAGTTTTGTGTTTGGATCAATTGCGCTCTTTTGATCTTGCTTGTGGTAAATAATTAACTAAAAAAATATATCTCTGAATATCTGTACAAACAAAGTTGTGTTACTATTAATCTAATCACTCTCTTGGGTTGACGTGTGAAATGGGCAGCAGTGATTCTCTCCTGATTATGATTTCTATTGAAGGCACAAATGAAAATGTAAAACGAGTCGCCAACTTGCTATCACTTATTTTCACTCAATCTCTAGATCTCCCCCTTTGTCTTTGTAAGGGGGCCCCAAAAATATAAAACGGTACACAGGAGTCACCCTGAACTGCGAGCGATTCTTTCCACTCTGTGACCTGTAGGAGTTGTCACTTCTGCAAGGCGAAACAGCCGGCTAGCCTGCGATGAATTATAGACGCTCACTATGACATGAATGTGGCAGCTTCTCATTATGGAATCGTTCAATTAAAATGTATTCAGAGGGAGAAAAGGCCTTGTGATTCCCTGTAGAAATCGGTCTGACAGCAATAATCCAACCGAACGTATTCAGAAAGAAATAAAGCTTGTTTGCTGGGTTTTCATTCACACTATGGTGGGATTCAGATGATTGCTGTTAAAGGAATTCTAAGTGACAGCAGAATGGAAATGCTACTTGGAATCAAGCCAAACCAACAATAACTTGCATTTATACAGTTCCTTTAAGAAAGTTAAACATCCCTAGGAACTTTTCAATAGTGCAAAGGGACAAGGGTTGACACGGAGCTAATAATGGATATGTTGGGAGAGGTAAAAGGGTTTTAAAAAGGGTCTGAAGAAAGGAGAGACAGAGGAAGGCTCTTCCAGAAGGTAGGGTCTAACAGCTTAAGGAACAGCTGGCAATGTGGAGTCAAAGAATATGAGAGATAGACAGGAGGCTTGAATTGGAAGAATACAGGATTATAGCACTGGATATAAATTGCCTTGAATTTTGCTTTGACGCGTCCAAATGCTCCGGTTTTATATCAATTTGCAGTCAGTTTGCCTGAGAATGTATCCCTATCCGATAAGGTAACTTTAGCTTGGCACGTTGGGCTGTTGCACGTGACTTCGATTGATGGGATTCATTCTCATCGCTCACCTTGATCGATTCATCTTAAACACATTTTAATAGCAACGGTCTCCAACCTGCAGCTTCCTGTTCCATAAGATACGACGCAAGTCTGTGCTCCGACGCACGTGATCCCGCAGTAATTAAATGTTCTTCTTAGATTACACCCAGAGCTTTGAATTTTTATTCATGTCAATTCAGTTCTTTTATTGAAGGGGACAAGCTGTTGGTGATTAATTCCTGCATCATAAACAAACTTAAACAATAAACAATTTTGCCCTGCAAAACTAGATTAGAAAGAGTTAAATAAAAATTGACACCATAAAGGGATGCTGCTGGAATGTCAATAAGCAGTTCTGGAGGGATATCATTCCTGAGCACTAAGTTACAAAGTCAGTGTTGTTGCAAATGGTGTGGGGGGGGGGGGGGGTGCTGGAAGGTTGAAAAGGAACTTGTCGGCAGATGTGGCTGTTGGCGAGTCCGATCACAACACATCTCAGAATTCCAAGATGTTAAACCAGGATAAGGTCCTTATCGTTGTGACATTTGGAAAGGTACCAAGTGCATCAATCCAGCAGGAAGCTTCCTGATGGTTCCTATTCTGCAGTGTTGCCAAGTCTGAGAAATGTCACTAATTTCTTGCTATAAGGTTAAGAGGAGGCAGATTTGAAAATCACTACTGAGCTAGCAGACCAGACAATCTCCAGTATGTTGGGAGAAAGGAGGCAGTGCGGTCACTGACTACGCACCCCGGACATTCTCTCTTCCACCTTCTACCTTCGGGAAAAAGGTACAAAAGTCTGAGGTCACGTACCAACCGACTCAAGAACAGCTTCTTCCCTGCTGCTGTCAGACTTTTGAAGGGACCTGCCTCGCATTAAGTTGATCTTTCTCTACACCCTAGCTATGACTGTAACACTACATTCTGCACCCTCTCCTTTCCTTCTCTATGAACGATATATTTTGTCGGTATAGCGTGCAAGAAACAATACTTTTCATTATGTTAATACATGTGACAATAATAAATCAAATCAAATCGTAAAACAGTTGCTGATGTATGAGTTGCTGAAGGAGAAATCCTGGAGTTTTCCAGCAGAGGACGCTCTTGAGCATCCTCCATTTAGAATAGAATCATGGAATCCCTACAGTGCAGAAGGAGGCCATTTGGCCCATCGAGCCAGCAGTGACAACAATGCCACCCAGGTCCTACCCCCTGTAACCCCTCTTATTACCCTGTTAATTCCCTGACACTCAGGGGCAATTTAGCATGGCCAATCCATGAGCAGGAGCCATACCATCCAGCTTGGTATGGCTCCTGTGATACATTCTATGGTGCATCTGTAAAAATTGATGAGAGCTGTAGTGGACATGGCAAATTTCCTTAGCCTCCTGAGAAAGTAGAGGCATTATAGAATGTTCTGTTATGTTCTGTTATGTTACTATGTTAATGCAAGTTGCTATTGTTGATGAACAGACTGATTACTGCAGTATCTTGTGTTGCTTTTTCTGACCATAACACACTTCTTCGGGCAAATTTATGCTTTCTAAGGGATTAAAACACAATATTCTGGGAAACTGATCATAAAACACATGAAATAGGAAATTAAAAGAACATTAACAGATTTGCCACTCAGTTCTGTTCACTAAAATTTAATCTCGTAAAATCCAGAAACTTGTATAAATGATTTAATTTGGAAATTACAGTAATGATATTCCATAAATATTCCCATCGAGAACATTTTGAGCACAAGTGTGTATAATTTTGTAGGTAGCGCAAAACACGTGACTTGGCAGATATATTACAAATAAAACCCGAGGTATTACAACAAGCACGTGTAATTGTCATAAAATTAAAATACCATGGATGCTGCAGATCTCGAAATGAAAAAACCCCAGAAAATGCTGGAAACACTCGGCAATTCCAGCAGCCTCTGTGAGAGAGAAATAGAGTTAATGGTTAGAATTCTCCAGTGCTTAGCACTGCTGCCTCACAGCACCAGGGACCCGCGTTCAGTTCCAGCCCCGGGTCACTGTCTGTGTGGAGTTTACACATTCTCTCCTCGAGTCTGCATGGGTTTCCTCCTGGTGCTCTGGTTTCCTTCCATACCGTGTAGATTAGGTTGGTTGGCCATGCTAAATTGCCCCTTTGCGTCAGGGAGATTAGCAGGGTAGATATGAGGGATTACGGGGATAGGGCCTGGGTGGGATTGTTGTTGGTGCAGACTCGATGGGCCTAATGGTCTTTTTCTGCGCTGTAGGGATTCTATGATCTGTTCATGCGGGCGGGATATACTAGTCCTGCTGATGGCACACCCCCACTGCAGGTTTCCCGATGGTGTGGGATGGAGTCGATGGGAAATCCCATTGTTAGCAGCGGGATCAAAAGATCCCATCTCTGGTGAACAGCGCGACACCTCCCGCCGTGAAAGACACGCCGCGGGAGGGCCAGAGAATGCCCCCCCTCCCCCCACAATGTTTCAGGTCACTGACCCTCCATCACAATCAATCATTCCCACTCCCTTTCACTTTGCAGCACCGTTCCTTTTGTGATTTAGGCTGGAATTCTCCGACCTCACCCGCAGCTGGGATTCTCCGGTCCAGCTGCTGTGAATGGAGATTTGGTTGAGCGACAAATTCTCTGTTCTTGCTGCCTGCGGTAGCGGGGTGAAAAAGACCGGAGAATTCCAGCCTCAATCTATCACAGACCTTCCCTTTTGCACTTTCCCCCACTCTCCCCTCCCTCCTTTAACTTAAAATCTATTACATTCTGAATTTTTTCTAGTTCTGATGAAGGGCTGTTGACCCTGACACATTTTAACTGTTTCCTTTAGCCACAGAGGCTGCCTGAACTGCTAGGCAATGATCACATTCCTCTTGTACATGGAAGTTTCCAGTGGTTTTTGAGTGGTTTTCTGTTAAAGCTGGAAGCTAAGAGAAACCTGATGACAATTATTATCCTTCACGTGTCCTATCGTGTAACAGTGACTTCTCAGTATGAACAATGTACAGAGTTAACGGACGCTCTGAAGGTGCTGTGAGTGATGAGGATTAACTCAAGGAGGGAGTATTTGGTTGGCTGTTCCATACAGATGGAGCGGTTCAAAACTGGCAACCTCGCAGGACCGAGTCCATGCCAGATTTTGGATCTTGCCGGATTTCGGGTTGGGCCGGGTCAGGAGAACCACCTATGACTGTGCAGCCAAATTCCCCTCCAATTCGATTTTCAAATTTGCTGACAACACCACCGTAGTGGGTCGGATCTCAACAATGATGAGACAGAGTACAGGAATGAGATAGAGAATTTGGTGAACTGGCGCGGCAACAATAATCCCCCCCTCAATGTCAACAAAACGAAGGAGATTGTCATCGACTTCAGGAAGCATAAAGGAGAACATGCCCCTGTCTACATCAATGGGGATGAAGTAGAAAGGTCCGAACGCTTCAAGTTTTTAGCTGTCCAAATCACCAACAACCTGTCCTGGTCCCCCCATGCTGACACTATAGTTAAAAAAGCCCACCAACGCCTCTACTTTCTCAGAAGACGAACGAAATTTGCCATGTCAGCTACGACTCTCACCAACCTTTACAGATGCACCATAGAAAGCATTCTTTCTGGTTGTATCACAGCTTGGTATGGCTCCTGCTCTGCCCAAGACCGCAAGGAGCTACAAAAGGTCGTGAATGTAGCCCAATCCATCACGCAAACCAGCCTCCCATCCATTGACTCTGTCTACACTTCCCGCTGCCTCGACAAAGCAGCCAGCATAATTAAGGACTCCACGCATCCCGGACATTCTCTCTTCCACCTTCTTCCTTTGGGAAAAAGATACAAAAGTCTGAGGTCACATACCAACCGACTCAAGAACAGCTTCTTCCCTGCTGCTGTCAGACTTTTGAATGGACCTACCTTGCATTAAGTTGATCTTTCTCTACATTCTAGCTATGACTGGAACACTACATTCTGCACTCTCTCCTTTCCTTCTCTATGAACGGTATACTTTGTCTGTATAGCGCGCAAGAAACAATACTTTTCACTGTATGTTAATACATGTGACAATAATAAAGCAAATCAAATCAGACTGGGTCGGGAGTGGTCCAAGGGTTGCTTGGGCCACAGGTAAAGGGCAGTCAATAAGTAGTCGGTACAGCACCCTGTGAATGTAGCACCCAGCTGATCAGTTATTTTACACAACTAACAATAAATAAAATTCATGCATTATAGTTTTAAAAAACAAAGGTCAATTCTTTGGACATGGCCGGTGTTTGGATTGCTGGATTTGAGACATTGTACCTATACCTTGTAGCACACCAGCTACACAGCATCTTTCTGAGGCTCCTGGCAGGCCTCCCAAACTCTACCTTCTGTACATCTGAGATCATCCAAATCTGTGCTGATGATATCCTAAACTGCACCAAAGTGCAACCGCTCAACCCCCCCTGTGTTTACTGACCTACATTAATCCCTCCTTGAGCAAAGTCTCACTTTTAAAATTCTCATCTCTTTTCAAACTCCTTCATGGCTTTGCCCCTTCCTATCTCTGGAATTATCTCCAGCCCCACACCCTCTGTGATATCTGTGCTCCTCCAATTCTGGAATCTTGTACACCCCTGATCTTAATCATTCCGCTGTTGGTGATTGTGCCTTCAGCCCTGACATTATCTCCTTAAAACTCTCTCTTTTCCGTTAAGACGGCCCACATACCAACTCACTCGAGAACTGTTTCTTCCCTGCTGCCATCAGACTTTTGAATGGACTTACCTTGCATTAAGTTGATCTTTCTCTACACCCTAGCTATGACTGTAACATTACATTCTGCACTCTCTCATTTCCTTCTCTATGAACAGTATGCTTTGTATAGCACGCAAGAAACAATACTTTTCATTGTATACTAATACATTTGATTTAATTTCTTATTGTCACATGCACAATGAAAAGTATTGTTTCTTGTGGACGATACAAAGCATACCATTCATAGAGAAGGAAAAGAGAGGGTGCAGAATGTAGTGTTACAGTCATAGCCAGGGTGTAGAGAAAGATCAATGTAGTGTGAGGTGGGTCCATTCAACAGTCTGATGGCAGCAGGGAAGAAGCTGTTCTTGAGTCGGTTGGTATGTGACCTCAGACTTTTGTATCTTTTTCCCGACAGAAGAAGGTGGAAGAGAGAATGTCCGGGGTGCGTGGGGTCCTTAATTATGCTGGCTGCTTTTCCGAGGCAGCGGCAAGTGCAGACAGAGTCAATGGATGGGAGGCTGGCTTGAGTGATGGACTGGGCTTCGTTCATGACCCTTTGTAGTTCCTTGCCATCTTGGGCAGAGCAGGAGCCAAGCTGTGATACATCTGGAAAGAATGCTTTCTTTGGTGCATCTGTAAAGGTTGGTGAGAGTCGTAGCTGACATGCCAAATTTCCTTCATCTCCTGAGAAAATAGAAGCGTTGGTGGTACATGTGATAATAATAAATCCAATTAAATCAAATCCTTAAAAACCTCCCTGTTGGACCAAGTTTTTAGTCTCTTGTCCTAATATCTCCTTGTGTGGCTCAAAGCCAATATTTTTTTGATAGCGTTCTTGTGAAATGCCTTGGGACTAAGGGCAGAAATAAACGCAAGGTGTTGCTGCTGACGGATGTTGGAAGCTACTAAAAAAGATCAGCCTGGATTTCCGCGTTAAGCTTCAACTCCGCTGCCCTGAGGTTTTCTCCGGCAGAGGTGGAAAGGTAAAAAGAAAGCCGCGTGTTCCTGCAACTGAAAATCCTGTTGCTCGCCGCGACTGAGTTGACATTTAGCTTCACAGGCAAAGCAGTCTCCCGGCCCGTGGAGAAGCACTGGGTGTGCTGCGGTTGGAGAAATGGCAGGGGAGAAGCTGCTTTAAATGCAAGCTCAGTCCTTTCCAATATATCATTAGTGCATTGTTACACTGCCTACATTTTTTTTTACAGTAAAACTTAATGGAGCAAAACATGTGTTGCAACCAAGTAGTCTATGTTACAGAGAGGATGTAAAGCGCACAAGTATCACGCAAACAAACAAATTTGACTTTACGACACACTTTTTTATATACAAGCCCAGTTTGGATTTTGAAATTCAGTGCGCCCCTTGAACTAGATCAGTTGGAACCAATTTATTTAAGGCTACCTTAAGGGTCAATTTGAATTTTCCTTTTAAAAAACGATCAATTAGAGTTGGCTTTTGCCTAAGGTGCATGCACATTGTCAAAACAAACAACATTTTATTTCAAATAAAAGATCAATTTGAATTATTTCTTGCTTACAGCACAAACACTGAATCAGCTTAAATTAGTTGAAAAACATTGGGATACAAAGCCCTTTGGCATTACTTCCAAACTGCTATTTTAATTCTTAATTGGTTAAAAACTATGGGAGCAACATTTTAACTATGGAGTGCCAAGCCACTTTGCATGATTGGGCTAACTTTCCCACCAGGAACCCAGGGTGTGCCGTTCTTCACTTTCCAACCATGGGGCTCGAAACAAGGCTTCCCACGGAGATCGGGAAGTTGAAAAGGAGATTTGATGTTCATGAGATGTCCAACCAGGAATGAGGTGGGATCAGGCTATTGAGTTGGATGATCAGCCAGCAACATCATGAATGGTGGAGCAACACCAGGTTAAAGTCCAACAGGTGGTGGAGCAGGCTCAAAGGGCTGAATGGCCTCTTTCTGCGGGGCAATGCTCCGAAAGCTCGTGCTACCAAATAAACCTGTTGGACTTTAACCTGGTGTTGTGAGACTTCTTACTGTGCCTACCCCAGTCCAACGCCAGCAACTCCACATCATGTCTATTTTTTACAACACTGATTCTGCAATCCCTCACATTATTACACTGGATGAGTGCAGCTCCAGCAACAGTCAAGTAACTTGATACCATCCAGGCAAAGCAGCCCGTTTTATTGCTACCTCTTCCACCACTGTCAATATTCACCCCCTACACCACAGATGCACAGTGGCAGCAATGAGTACCACCTACAGGATACACTGTGGTAACTCACTAAGGTTCCTTCGACAGCACCTTCCAAACCTGCAACTGCTACCATCGAGAAAAACAAGCCACATAGGAACACCAAATCCCCTTCCACTACACCATTCTGACTTGGAGATACAGGTCGGAATTCTCCAGTCTGGCAATGTCCTGCCAGCGGGAATGGAGAATTTGACACACAGCCAAATCTCCATTCACAGCAATGGAACTGGAGAATCCCAGGCGGGGACCAGGTTGGAGAATTTTGGCCACAGTAAACTTTGCGCTATCCAGCACTCTACCGACTGGAATTCTCTATCAACTGGACTGTATGATATTTCCCTAAGGGCAGCATGGTGGCACGGTGGTTAGCACTGCTACCTCAATGCCAGGGACCCGGGTGCAATTCCGACCTTGAGTCACTGCCTGTGTGGAGTTTGCGTGTTCTCCCAGTGTCTGCGTGGGTTTCCTCTGGATGCTCCGGTTTCCTCCCACAGTCCGAAAGACGTGCTGGTTAGGTGTATTGGCCATGCTAAATTCTCCCTCAGTGTACCCAAACAGGCACCGGAGTGTGGTGACTAGGGGATAGTCCAAAGATGTGCTGGTTAGGTGGATTGGCCATGCTCAATTGACCCTAGTGTCAGGGGGATTAGCAAGGTAAATGTGTGGAGTAGCAGTAATAGGGCCTGGGTAGGATTGTGGTCGGTGCAGACTCAATGGGTCGAATGGCCTCCTTCTGCACTGTAGGGATTCTATGATTCTATGAATTGGAATATTCACCTCACGAACCAGAAGGAATTATGAAGTTATCCAGATTCCACACCTGCATATTTTCTTATTTTATACTTTAATTTATGCTTTAGTGTACATTGAAGATTCTAAGTAAAAATTATACTGTTTGTTACTTCCTTATTGCTTGATACTAGTTCATGCCACAAGTACTGTGCTGTATTCCAGTGAATAATAGAACTCTCAGTGAACTGGTATTCTTGATTAACCGGCAGTGCTCACTCCTCAGTATGCTAGATAATAAAGATTTTACAGTACCTTACCGTTCCTTCTCCGTTGCTGGCTCACAATCCTGGAACTCCCTCCTAACAGCACTGTGGGTGTTCTTGCACCACGTGGACTGCAGTGGTTCAAAGAAGGCAGCTCACCACCACCTTTCTGGTATGGAGGGGCTTAGTTATGAGGAGAGATTGGGTAAACTGGGGTTGTTCTCCCTGGAAAGACGGAGGATGAGGGGAGACTTAATAGAGGTGTATAAAATTATGAAAGGCATAGATAGGGTGAACGGTGGGAAGCTTTTCCCCAGGTCGGTGGTGATGTTCACGAGGGGTCATAGGTTCAAGGTGAAGGGGGGGAGGTTTAACACAGATATCAGACGGACATATTTTACACAGAGGGTAGTGGGGGCCTGGAATGCGCTGCCAGGCAAGGTGGTGGAGGCGGACACACTGGGAACGTTTAAGACTTATCTAGACAGCCATATGAACGGAGTGGGAATGGAGGGATACAAAAGAATGGTCTAGTTTGGACCAGGGAGCGGCGCGGGCTTGGAGGGCTGAAGGGCCTGTTCCTGTGCTGTATTGTTCTTTGTTCTCAAAGGCAATTAGGGATGGGTAATAAATGCTGGCCTAGCCAGCGACGCCCATGTTCCGTTAACGAACAAAGCAAATTCCCAGCGGGGAAGCCATGCTTGAAGGTAGCACTGGTTGGAGATAAGGCTACAACACTAGCCTATATTTTCCAAGTTGCAGCCCATAGGAACATGCAGTAATCACAGAATTACCTCAATCCGAGGTACAAGAGGGTACAGCAACCAAACTTAATATTATTTTCAATCTGTCTGCACTCGAGTTGATTTAAATACACCATCCTAACAAGCAGATTTGAAGTGCTTAACCTTTGCTAATGAATGTGATAACGTTTATAATAACCGGAACAAACAAAATGTGTAAAATCAGCAAATCCTCCAAATTCCACATGATTCATAATCCATGAGTGATCTGAAAATTGACATTGGAACTCAAAAAAAAAAGGTAATCCACATTAGATCAAAGAAGCAATCATGGACTAAAAAAAGCCTAATGCCCTAAGAGCAAATAGCTAAAACTGGAAAGTTATAGACAAGGAGTTCTTTTTTAGAATCAGAAATGCCATGGAAACTATGAGATAGAGTTTAAGAAATCATTTCACTGCACCGTCACAAAGCCACCTGACATTAGGCTGATTAGAGCAGAATGGCATCCCTTTGCTGCCACTGTTCTCCACTGGGAGCATGTCATGGGTGGGGGGAGGGCTGGAAACAAGGGGACATTAACAGCAGGTTTGTCAGAATATCACCATCACTTTGTTCAAATAGCAGAGTGATTTCCAGGGAGTGGCACGGTGGCACAGTGGTTAGCACTGCTGCCTCACAGCGCCAGGGACCCGAGTTCAATTCCTGGCTTGGGTCACTATCTGTGTGGAGTTTGCACGTTCTCCCCGTGTCTGCGTGGGTTTCCTCCGGTTTCCTCCCACAGTCCGAAAGACGTGCTGGTTAGGTGTATTGGCCATGCTAAATTGTCCCTCAGTGTACCCGAACAGGCACCGGAGTGTGGTGACTAGGGGATTTTTCACAGTGACTTAATTGCAGTGTTAATGTAAGCCTCCTTATCACACTAATAAATACACTTAAACAGGTCGGGAACTTTGATGCGGGACTAGTGAGCCTCCTGAATGAATCTTCCAGAAGACATCCAATTCGGAACATGCCACCTTGGGACGGTGAGCCAATTGCTGAGTTGGGAATCGTGATTTAAAAGGCCTGTGGTGTTCAATTGTTCTGTGTTTGATTATGTGAGTCTGATAGCTGATCTATACTCACTGTGCTCGATTGGTTAAGCCTGGATGTGGACTCAGAGCAAAACAAACAGACATAGCAGAAGCTACTAGAAGTGGATCTGTGAGCATGAGTACACACAGTGGCTGCACAGGGATTTACATTGTGGTGACTTGAAGAGCTACTGGTGAAGAAAATGGAAGAGAGTTTGGGAAGGACTGTAGCCTTGATTAATTGTTAATTCCTGCAGGAACGGCCTGAAACTTCCTTACCAATGACCACTTCCATTAAAACTAGCCTCAATGACTTGCTCCTGGCATTGCAAGTCTCTGCCTATTGCTGACCTCAGGTTTGTCACTTTGACCGTAGCTCCATGTCAATTATCTCCCAGTGTGCATGACCCTGCTCTAAGCTGCTGTGTTCCTGCCACTGCATGTAACCTGACTGCCGTTGGAAAACAGCCTCTGCAGATGTAAAGTTTCTCTCAATTGCTCCTCTAAATATATTAAATGCCTCCCCACCACCAACTGTGTGGGTTCCTGATAGAACTCCCAATCCATCCTGGGGAAGACTGATGGAGGTGAGAAGATATCTGAATATTGCCCAGTGGCTTTTATCCCCTAAATTTCTGGGTCCACTGCTCCAAACCCACCTCCAATGGGCTTCACAAATTTTACTTACTGCTTTTAAGAATGTATAAACAATGATCAATCTCCACTCATTTCCCACTCTGAAGACATCAGATTAACTTCCTTGTCCCAATTGATAGCCACATCCCATCTCGGCTTTGTAGCTAGCTCCAGCTTCTAACACTATCTGCTGGTCTGAATCTGGAATTCTGTACACCTCTCCCAACCCTTCATTCCACCTTTCAATCCATCAGCATCTCCCTGTCTTCAGCCAGCACTTTAGAATTATTTTCCTAAACTGGTCAGCTTCTTTAACATCTCTCTCCGCATTCACATTTCCTCAAACATCCACCTTTTGCACCCCTTGTCACCTTGTCTCTCCATTCCTACTCTGCATCTGTTACCCTCCCCACACTCCATAGCCCACACCTTTCCCTGCCCTACCCCACCTACTCCATTTTTATGAACACATTGGGCCTTTCAGTATGCTGAAGGGCATATACATGTATGAGCTTTGGTGTGATTTATTGGTGTGGAGTGCCGGCGTTGGACTGGGGTAAACACAGTAAGAAGTTTAACAACACCAGGTTAAAGTCCAACAGGTTTATTTGGTAGTAAAAGCCACACAAGCTTTTGGAGCTCCAAGCCCCTTCTTCAGGTGAGTGGAAATTCTGTTCACAAACAGAGCATATAAAGACAGCATTATATATGCTCTGTTTGTGAACAGAATTTCCACTCACCTGAAGAAGGGGCTTGGAGCTCCGAAAGCTTGTGTGGCTTTTACTACCAAATAAACCTGTTGGACTTTAACCTGGTGTTGTTAAACTTCTTACTGTGATTTATTGGACCAGCTAGAACACACCACATAACCTTTCAGAACCTAAACTTGACTTGAGTTTAATTAGATTTCTCACAATAATTGGTTCGGTTCATGCTTTTCGTATATATCAGCATAAAACACTGAGTGTCATAATTGAAACTTGCAAGCTGGCCTTAAAACATTGCCCAAAGTAATCTCAACGTTTGAAGTGGCAAATTGCTACAGTGTATTAATTGGGAATAAATTTATTGACAGTCTGCTGATAGGTCTCATTTAGAGGGTGTGCTTTGCAACAAAAAGGGAAAATGTTTCTCATGACAGTGAGAGTTGTGCTTTAGAAATGTCTTTATGGGTAGAATTCTACAGATCCCTGGCTTTGAGTTGCATTTAAAATCTACAAGATGCATTGCAGCATCTCACCAAGGCTCCTTTTGCAGCCCCTTCTAAACCCACAAACTTTACCACAGAAAGGGAGGCACTGGGGTACGGATGTTGTCACTAGATTAGTAATTCAGTGACCTAGGGTAAGATCTGGGGACTTGGGTTCAAATCCCACCACAGCAGATGGTGAAATTTTAGGGGTGGCACAGTGGTTAGCACTGCTGCCTCACAGCGCCAAGGATCAGGGTTCAATTCCGGCCTTGGGTCACTGTCTGTGTGGAGTTTGCATGTTCTCCCCGTGTCTGCATGGGTTTCCTCCGGGTGCTCCGGTTTCTTTCCACAGTCCAAAGATGTACGGTTTAGGTGGATTGACCATGTTAAATTGCCCCTTAGTGTCAGGGGGACGAGCTTGGGTAAATGGATGGGATTATGATGATAGGGCCTGGGTGGGATTGTGCTCGGTGCAGACTTGATGGGCCGAATGGCTTCCTTCTGCACTGTAGGATTCTATGGTTCTATGAAAGTGAAAGACAGCATGGGAAACACCACCACCTGGAGGATCCCCACCAAGCCACACACCATCCTGACTTGGAAATATATCGCCTTTCCTTTACCGTCGCTGAATCAAAATCCTGGAACTCTCTCTCTTACAACACTTACCTACCCCACATGGACTGCAGTGGTTCAAAAAGGCAGCTCACCACCACCTTCTCAAGGGCAACTAGGGATGGGCAATAAATGCTGATGTGGAGATGCCGGCGTTGGACTGGGGTAAACACAGTAAGAAGTTTAACAACACCAGGTTAAAGGCTGGCCAGCCAGCGACATCCTTGTTCCACAAGTGAATAAAATTAGATGCGGTGTGAAGGAACACTGATATCTCATGATATCTCATGGTGATAAAAATTAAAGTGTTTGATTCTTTGAAGGGAGATTTCCTAATTTAAGAAGAGGTTTTCTCTACATTGAAAGTAAGTAAAGCTATCTCCTTCACGATAGCATTGGAAAGAGATAGGATCAGGCAGGCTAGGAAAGTGTTTCTCTGGAGTAAAGGGAAATACAGTGTCATCAGGGAGGAAATTAGACGGGTAAATTGGAAGGAGGCATTCTTGGGGAAAAGTACCGAAGGAAAGTGGAGGATTTTCAAGGAATGTTTGTCTGGAGCTCTGCATGACAACGTTCCGATGAGACAGGGGGGTGTTGGTAGGGTACGGGAACCGTGGTGCACGAAGGTTGTGGTGAACCTGGTGAATAAGAAAAGAGAGGCGTACAGAAGGTTCAGAGAGCTAGGAGGTGTTAAGGATTTAGAGGAGTATACGGGATGTAGGAAGGAGCTTAAGAAGGAAATTAGGAGAGCGAGAAGGGGTCATGAGAAGGCCTTGGCGGGTAAGATTAAGGAGAATCCCAAGGCTTTCTACAAATATGTCAAGAGTAAAAGGATGAGATGTGAAGGCATAGGACCCTTAAAAGGTGAAGGGGGAAAAGTTTGTGCGGAACCGTTAGAAATGGCGGAGCTGCTTAATGAATACTTTACCTCGGTATTCACGGTGGAAAGGGATCTGGGTGGTTGTACTGCTGGTTTGCGGTGGACAGAAAGGATCGAGCATGTGGACATAAAGAAAGAGGATGTGTTGGAACTATTGAATGGCATCAAGGTTGGTAAGTCGCCGGGACCGGATGGGATGTACCCCAGGTTACTGTGGGAGGCGAGGGAGGAGATTGCGGAGCCTTTGGCGATGATCTTTGCATCGTCGATGGAGACGGGAGAGGTTCCGGAGGATTGCAGATGTGGTCCCTATATTCAAGAAAGGGAACAGGGACAGCCCGGGAAATTACCGACCAGTGAGTCTAACCTCAGTGGTTGATAAGTTGATGGAGAGGATCCTGAGAGACAGGATTTATGATCATCTAGAGAAGTTTAGTATGATCAAAAGTAGTCAGCACGGCTTTGTCAAGGGCAGGTCGTGCCTTACGAGCCTGGTTGAGTTCTTTGAAAATGTGACCAAACACATTGACGAAGGAAGAGCGGTGGATGTGGTCTATATGGACTTCAGCAAGGCGTTCGATAAGGTCCCCCATGCAAGACTTCTTGAGAAAGTGAGAGGGCATGGGATCCAAGGGGCTGTTGCCTTGTGGATCCAGAACTGGCTTGCCTGCAGAAGGCAGAGAGTGGCTGTGGAGGGGTCTTTCTCTGCATGGAGGTCAGTGACCAGTGGAGTGCCCCAGGGATCTGTTCTGGGACCCTTGCTGTTTGTCATTTTCATAAATGACCTGGATGAGGAAGTGGAGGGATGGGTTGGTAAGTTTGCTGACGACACCAAGGTAGGTGGTGTTGTGGATAGTTTGGAGGGATGTCAGAAGTTGCAGCGAGACATAGATAGAATGCAAGACTGGGCGGAGAAGTGGCAGATGGACTTCAACCCGGATAAGTGTGTGGTGATCCATTTTGGCAGATCCAATGGGATGAAGCAGCAGTATAATATGAAGGGTACCATTCTTAGCAGTGTAGAGGATCAGGAGGACCTTGGGGTCCGGGTCCATAGGACTCTTAAATCGGCCTCGCAGGTGGAGGATGCGGTCAAGAAGGTGTACTGGCCTTCATTAATCGAGGGATTGAGTTTAGGAGTCGGGAGATAATGCTGCAGCTTTATAGGACCCTGGTTAGACCCCACTTGGAGTACTGCGCGCAGTTCTGGTCACCTCATTACAGGAAAGATGTTGAAGCCATTGAAAGGGTGCAGAGGAGATTTACAAGGATGTTGCCTGGATTGGGGGGCATGCCTTATGAGGGAGCTTGGTCTCTTCTCCCTGGAGAGACGAAGGATGAGAGGTGACCTGATAGAGGTTTACAAGATGTTGAGAGGTCTGGATAGGGTAGACTCTCAGAAGCTATTTCCAAGGGCTGAAATGGTTGCTACGAGAGGACACAGGTTTAAGGTACTGGGGGGTAGGTACAGAGGAGATGTCAGGGGTAAGTTTTTCACTCAGAGGGTGGTGGGTGAGTGGAATCGGCTGACGTCGGTGGTGGTGGAGGCAAACTCGTTGGGGTCTTTTAAGAGACTTCTGGATGAGTACATGGGATTTAATGGGATTGAGGGCTATAGATAGGCCTAGAGGTGGGGATGTGATCGGCGCAACTTGTGGGCCGAAGGGCCTGTTTGTGCTGTGGCTTTCTATGTTCTATGAAGGCAGAGTAATTCCTCTCTAATGCCACACATTTCCTAACTTACTGTAATTATTGTAAAAACATGTTAGCAAAATGCCAGGAGCAGTGTACATGTTCGTTCTATTAGCTGGAGAAATGGTGTTTGAGACCCGGAGACCTGAGATAAGGCGCTGGGAGAAATTTACATAGTAACTACAAACATGTTATTGATATTTGTCTTTTTATTGCAGAACATTTCTGAAGACTTTGATCATTTTTTCATAGACATTTCTGAATATAATTTGCTAAAAGTAAGCAGTCTTGCTCAAAGATCCCTTTGGCACTAATTCGAAGAGGAGTAGGGCCATTCTGCCTGGTGTCAGGCCTCATCACTCATTCAGTACATACACGGCCAACCTTTTACCTCAACTCCATTTCCTCCTCGATCTCTCTTCCTCCAGGTGCCATGCTCAAATAGGACGTTGGCGTTGGCGAACATGGACTTCCATTGGATTGGTCCATGATTATCCTTGGCAAGTACAAAGAACAAAGTACAGCACAGGAACAGGCCCTTCGGCCCTCCAAGCCTGCGCTGATCATGATGCCTGCCTAAACTAAAACCGTATGCACTTACGCTGTCCATATCTTTCCATTCCCATCCTATTCATGTATTTGTCTAGATGCCCCTTAAATGCCGCTATGGTGCCTGCTCCCACCACCTCCCTGGGCAGTGCGTTCCAGACTCTGTGTAAAAATCTTGCCTCGCATATCTCCTCTAAACTTTTCCCCATGCACCTTAAACCTATGTTCCCTAGTACATGACTTTTCTACCCTCGGAAAGAGCATCTGACTATCCACTCTGTCCATGCCACTCATAATCTTGTAAACCTCTATCAGGTCACCCCTCAACCTCTGTCGTTCCAGTGAGAACAAACCGAGTTTATCCAACCTCTCCTCATAGCTAATACCCTCCAGACCGGGCAACATCCTGGTTAACCTCTTCTGTACCCTCTCCAGAGCATCTGCAAAGTACTGCCGTGGTTTGCCATTGCCTTATGGCTGAGCAGGAAACTCACCCACTCTTGCCATCTGCATTTGGAAGGATTTATAGTGTTTGGCATCACTATACGCACACCTTCCGCACTCAAGCTCTGAAGTGGGACTTGAACCCAGAGCTTCTGGTTCAGAGTTAGGGATGCTACCTACTGCACTCCAAGATCTCCACACCCTATCGCTACATTCCTTAATTCCCTTACCACCTAATGACCCATCGATCTCAGTCTTGAATACACTCAACACTGAGGATCCATAGCTCTCTGGGGGGAGAGAATTCCAAAGATTCACAACCCTTTGAGTGAAGAAATTTCTCTTCATCTCATTTCTAAATAGCTGAGCCCATAATCTAATCTCCCCAGCCAAGAAAAACACCCTCCCACCATCTAACCTGTCATACCCTTAAGAATTTCATATGCTTCAATGAGATGACCTTTCCTTGTTCAGTATTTTATACTCTGCCCACTCACAAAGCTGTATTGGACAAGTCGCTGCAGTGGAGAGGGGTCACATTGAGGGAAATCAATTTCATTTTTAGTCTAAGTCTTTAGATCAGAAATTAAATAATAGTTCCATCTGTTCAGTTTTTACATCACCAGCTGTCTAACCTGGGCCGGGTAGAGCATAATCGAATTACTGTCCAGCATACAGTGATGGAGTTACTGTGAGCATTTGCTGGTAGCACATCTTAGGAAGGATATATTGGCTTTAGAGGGAGTGCAGTATAGATTTATCAAAATGATACCTGGAGTAAAAGGGTTAAATTACAAGGGCAGATTACACAAACTCGGGTTGTATTAGGGGGTATTGTCGCTCGACTATTAATCCAGAAACTCAGCTAATGTTCTGGGGACACGGGTTCGAATCCCGCCATCTCAGATGGTGGAATTTAAATTCAATTAAAAAAATCTGGAATTGAGAATCTATCGATAACCATTGTCGATTGTCGGAAAAACCCTAGGGAAGGAAATCTGCTGTCCCTACCTGGTCTGGCCTACATGTGACTCCAGAACCACAGCAATGTGGTTGACTCTCAACTGCCCTCAGGCAACTAGGGATGGGCAACAAATTCTGGCCCAGCCAGTGATGCCCATGTCCTACAAACGAATAAAAAAAAAAATCCCTGGAATTTAGACGGCTAAGCAATGATTTGATCAAAGTTTTCTGAGCTGTTAAGGGGAACAGATAAAGTGGATGGGGAGAAGATATTTCCACTGGTTGAGTCTAGTACCAGAGGATAGAGTCAAAAAAAATTAAAGCCTTTCAGAAGTGAAATTAGGAAACACTTCTGCACACAAAGTGTTTCATGTTCAAAGACAACAGTGTTTATCTCAGTGAGATCTTTATTGAACTGATCAAAAATGGCAGCCTACAGAGTACTTACCTCATGGCAGAGGCCACATGACAATGGCAAGCCAGATAGGACAGGTAGTACTGTTCCATTTCAAAAGCCAAACACAAAGGGTGGTAAAAGTTTGGAACTCTCTTCCACGAATGGCAACTGAAGTTAGATAATTTCATTTTTAAACTGAGATTGCTACATCTCTGTTAGTCACAGATATTAAGGGATGTGGAGCAAAGGTGGGCATTTGGAGTTAGGTCGCAGATCAGCTGTGATCTCGCTGGAATGTGAAACAAGCTTGAGGGGCTAAATGACCTTCTCCCGTCCCTGGCTTCCCTGTGTTGTGGTGTTACGAAATACTGCTGTTTGATTAAGACTCATGATACCAGCCTGGTTTGAAAAGAAATTGCTTCCGAGGATGTTTTGACGTGACATGTGCAGGTGGCTACACTTTAGTCAAAAGCAAAGCAATAATGAATATTTCCACCGCTTAACACTCCTGATTTCAAATGAAACTTTGCTTCATTCATGACCCAGAAATCAGGAGGTCTCTTATTTTAAATGAAGCTGTTTCAGGCGGTTGATGGCTTTTTTTGTTCTTCTGGCATTGCAACTCAACAGATATTTAGTGGAAAATACTCCCCCTGCATTCTGCTTCAGTTCTCTGCCTGGAGGCAGCCTCTTGTCAATTAGTTGCCGTCACAGCAAAGTGCTGTGATCTTATACTCGGAGGGAGGAGTCAGGCCCTGTGTCTACCTCAGTTGGAATGGCCAGTGAACCCTATGTTGTTGGCACAATTCTGATCAAAATGCTAGCTGGCTAACTAACTGAGCTAATCGGTTCATTAGTGCATCCCCCGCATAATTTTTTTAAAATTCGTTCGTGAGACATGGGTGTCGCTGACAGGCAAGCATTTATTGCCCGTCCCGAGTTGCCATTGAACTGAGTGTCTTGCTCAGGCATTTCAGAGGGCAGTTGAGAGTCAACCGCATTGCTGTGGCTCTGGGCGTCTCATGTAGCAAATGCCATTAGCTTTCAGAACGCTGCTCCTTCGTCAGATGGAGTGGAAATCTGCTCTCAAACAGGGCATACGGAGACACAAAATCAAGTTACAGAATACTGATTAGAATGCGAATCTCTACAACCAACCAGGTCTTAAAGTTACAGACAATGTGAGCGGAGGGAGCATTAAGCACAGGTTAAAGAGATGTGTATTGTCTCCAGACAGGACAGCCAGTGAGAGTCTGCAAGTCCAGGAGGCAAGCTGTGGGGGTTACTGATAGTGTGACATAAACCCAAAATCCCGGTTTAGGCCGTCCTCATGTGTGCAGAACTTGGCTATCAGTTTCTGCTCAGCGACTCTGCACTGTCATGTGTCGTGGAGGCCGCCTTGGAGAACGCTTACCCGAAGATCAGAGGCTGAATGCCCGTGACCGCTGAAGTGCTCCCCCACAGGAAGAGAACAGTCTTGCCTGGTGATATCACTTGCCTGGTGACAGCACTTTGCTGGATGAATGAACACCGCTCGACAATCACCAGGCTGTCTTGTCTGGAGACAATACACATCTCTTTAACCTGTGCTTAATGCTCCTTCCACTCATATTGTCTGTATCTTTAAGACTTGGTTGGCTGTAGAGATTCGCATTCTAATCAGTATTCTGTAACTTGATTTTGTGTCTCAGTATGCCCTGTTTGAGAGCAGATATCCACTCCATTTGACGAAGGAGCAGTGCTCCGAAAGCTAATGGCATTTCCTACCAAATAAACCTGTTGGACTTTAACCTGGTGTTGTTAAAACTCTTACTGTGTTTACCCCAGTCCAACGTCGGCATCTCCACATCATCACATGTAGGTCAGGCCGGGTAAGGACATGATGTTGTGGAGATGCTAGCGTTGGACTGGAGTGGGCACAGTAAGAAGTCTCACAACATTTAAACCTGTTTGGACTTTAACCTGGTGTTGTGAAGCTTCTTACGGGTAAGGATGGCAGATTTCCTCACCTAAAGGACATTAGTGAACCAGATGGGGTTTTCCAACAATCGACAATGGTTTCATCATTTTCAGTAGATTCTTAATTTCATATATTTTTTATTGAATTCAAATTCCACTATCTGCCGTGGGGGGGATTCGAACCCAGATTCCCAGAATATCAGCTGAGTTTCTAGATTATTAGTCCAGCAATAATACCACTAGGCCATTGCGTCCCCTAAATAATTCACAAATGTTGTAATAAATTGGCAAGTAATACATCTCGTATTGAAAAGATGATCATGTCACAATTTGTGCTCTGTGGGTTATAAAACAATATCGATGAAGTATAAAATCCATGAACTTAATTTCAGTCTGCATAAGGGAAACAGCACACTCACAGCTTAAATATATGGTGGTGAGTGGTGTAGTGATAATGTCACTAGATTAGTAACCTAGTGGCTCAAACTAAAGCTTGGGCAGCATGGTGGCACAGCAGTTAGCACTGCTGCCTCACAGCACCAGGGACCTGGATTCAGTTCCAGCCTCAGGTTATTGTCTGTGTGGAGTTCGCACGTTCTCCCCATGTCTGCGTGGGTTTCCTCCGGTTATTCCAATTTCCTCCCACTGTCCAAAAATGTGCAGTTGAGGTTGATTGGCCATGCTAAATTGCCCCTTAGTGTCAGGGGGACTAACGGGGATAGGGCCTGGGTGGGATTGCTGTTGGTGCAGGCTCAATGGATTGAATGGTCTCCTTCTGCACCGTTGGGATTCGATGATAGCTGCATTCATGCATCACAGAAAATCATGTGCTAACTACAGAATGCTTCCTCAACAACCAAGCTGTAAAAGTCCCCTTCAGTATCTGATTCAGGACTTTGTCTTCCAACATTATGCATTGGTCTGGATTTTGCAAGTCAGTGGTGAAGGGCGGCTGACCAGGAGAACAGTGACCCAAAAGAATTAACACGCTCCAGAGTATCAATTACACCATTCCGATGTTAGTTTCAATCTGGTGCCATCCATAGGGATTCTGTGGCATCCGGCAATAGTGACAGTATCAAGCAGATTGAAGGATTTCCATAGACAGTACAACCAGCAAGTAAAAAGCACAGCCTGTGATTCACTTTTTACTCATTTTACAGGAAGCAAAATAGGGATTGGGGCATACACATGGGATTAAAGTAGAAGTTAAAATATGACCAATAAGCTTAAAATTTTTTTAACTTTGATTATTTTAAAGAGGGCAGCACGGTGGCACGGTGATGAGCACTGCTGCCTCACAGCACCAGGGATCCGGGTTCGATTCTCAGCTTGAGTCATTGTCTGTGTGGAGTCTGCACCTTCTCCCCGTGTCTGCGTGCGTTTCCCCCGGGTGCTCTGGTTTCCTCCCACAGTCCAAAAGACGTACTGGTTAGGGTGCATTGACCATGCTAAATTCTCTCTCAGTGAACCTGAACAGGTGCCGGAGTGTGGCGACAAGGGGATTTCCACAGTAACTTCATTGCAGTGTTAATGTAAGCCGATTTGTGACAATAATAAACAAACTTAAACATTAATAAATAAACATAAAACATTATCCAATTTTGACATGTTGTGAGGAAATTATGTACATTCCTCTAAAATTAGATTTTCAAGGCTAGAGAGGTTGTGTTGCATTGGAATCATTGATTCATAGAATCCCGAGAGGCCATTTGGCCCATCGAGTCTGCACCGACTCTCTGACAGAGTATCTTACCCAGACCCTCTTCCCCGCCCTATCCCCATAACCCCATACATTTACCATGGCTAATCCACCTAATCTTGGGACTGTGAGGGGAAACCGGAGCACCCGGAGGAAACCCACGCAGACATGGGATGAACATACAAATTCCACACAGTCACCCAAGCTGGGAATTGAACCCAGGTACCTGGTGCTGTGAGGCAGCAGTGCTAACCACTGTGCCACCGTGCTGCCCATTAATTATGACTTGGAATGCTGTCTGTTAAGGTCTGTTACACCTCTGTCACAAATGACCAGATATGAAATATAAACCACATTAATCCTGTACTTTAGGGTAGTCACTGTCGGATGACCACACCTCTCCTATTTCTCTACCTTAGCCCGGAGCTCCATATTTCTCACTCGGACCTCCAACCGGGGCTTGCTGAGAAACGTGGCGTGTAGCTGCTCCTGGCATCCTTCGGTGTAGTGCATGAACATCGGCAGTAACAAAGCCTCTCTCCCTTTTTAAGACACTAGCTGTAACTAATTTGGAGTTGCGGAAGGTTCCAGATGCAGGATAATTGCCCCATTGAAGTTAAAAATTTCCTGTCAATTGCTGAGTAGTTTTTTTTAGAATTCTTTTATGGGATGTGGGCATTACTGACCAGGCCAGCATTTGTTGTCCATCACTAATTGCCTTTGAATTGAGTGGATTTCAAAGGGCAATGAGGAGCCAATCACATTGCTATGGGTCTGACATCACAAGTAGGCCAGACCAGATAAGGACAGCAGATTTCCTTCCCCAAAGGGCATTGGAGAACTAGATGAATTTTTACGACAATCGATAATGATTTCATGGTCATCAATACTGAGACTAACTTTTCAATTCCAGTTAATTATCATGCTGCAAACTATTCAAATTAGTTTTTTAGGAAGTTTGGGCCCCAGTCGAGAGGGGGAGATTGACAATGGCACCAGTCTGCCACTGCGTCACCTCAGGAAATTCAAGGTGGTGGCCAACAATTTGCCATTGCTGCAGTGTAAAACTTGCAACAATTAATGATTGGCCTTCAACAACCACCACCATCTTCCTTTCTCCCAGGCACGATGAATTCCAATTGAATTTAAATTCCACCACTGCCATGGCGGGATTTGAACTCTTCTCGACATAACATTGGCCTGGGCCTCTGGATTACTAATCCAGTGACTAGTACCACTGCATCACTGACTCTGCCCGAGCACTCCTTGCTTGGGGATCTTCGAGGGTTCTCCCACAGCGTATTCTGGGGTATGACCATCTGGGGATCGGAAGTTGCACTAGAATCATGGAACAGTTCCAGCACAGAGAAAGGTCATTCGGCCAATCGTGTCGGTGCTAGTTCTCTGCAAGAGCAACTCAGTGCCATTACCCCGCCCTTTCTCCATAGGTCTGCAAACTTCCTTTTGAAAGCCATGACTGAATTTTCCTCCTCCGCAATCTCAGGCCTTCCTTCCAAACAAGCCTACCACCTAGAAGGACAAGGACAGCAGATATCCGGGAACACCAAGTTCCCCTCCAAGTCGCTCACCATCCTGACCTGGAACCGATCCTTCACTGTCACTGGATCAAAATCCTGGAATTTCCTTTGTAACAGCACCGTGGGTGTGCCTACACCACGTGGATTGAAGCTGTTCAAGAAGGAGGCTCACCACCACTTTCTCAAGGGCAATTAGGGATAGGCAATAAATACTGGCTTTTGCCAGTGATGCCCACACAGCAGGAACGAATGAAAAAGAACACTCTTGGGCAGTTCATTCCAGGTTCTAACCACATTGTACATGAAAGAATTTTTCCTCACATCACCTTTCATTCTTTTCACCTTGAATCAGTCTCCTTTGGTTTGAGATCTTTCTGCCAATAAGAGCAGTTTCTCTATCTCCTGTCCAAGGCCCCTCCTGATTTTGAATGGCTCGATCAAAACTCCTCTCAACCGCACTTGGAATATAGGGCCCGATTTTACCATTTTGATTCTAAGTGCCGAATCTGGGCGTAGTACAGATCCGACGTAGAAATCCGCGTTCAGACGCTCCCATACGCTTTCAGCTGTCTCCAGACCAATCTGCGCTGTGGGCGGAACTTAGCGCTGCCGGAACGATCGGAGTTCTGAGCTGCGCATGCGCAGTTTGAAAAAAAATTGAAAAAGCACGCCCGTGTTGGGAAAGAAAAAATAAGCAGAAAGCGGAGAGAGCGGCTTGGAGCGAAAAGCAGCAGCGAGGGTGTATCTCGGGGGGGGAACAGATGGATCTCTGGTGGGGGGGGCAGGGGGGTCTGCTGCCACTCTGCGGGCGATCGGTGGGGAGGGAGGGGGGCAACAGTGTTAAATGCATCGCCCATCTCCATCAATATGAAAGAATCCTCCATATCCAGCAGGATGAAGTCATTCCATATTACGATCAGCACTAAAATGCCACCAATATACATCATTATGAAAATGTCACCCCACCCCATTGACACAAAGTTATCGCCCATTCCCATCAGTGAAACAACATCTCCCGTATCCTTCAGAATGAATATTTTTCCCATATGTTTCATGATGAAAATTTCGCTCAGATCCATGACTATGAAAACATGGGAAATATTCAACAGTTTGAAAAATGATCTTCCATCCATCAGTGTGAAATAGCTCACGTATCCATCAGTCTGAAAATATCTCCCTCATCTATCAGTCTAGAAAATATCTGTCACATCCAAAAACCCCTCTCATCTCCATCAGTGTGAGTAGTGTAGGCATACATGAGTATGGAACGATTTCCCTTGTCACAAATTAAGAAAGCATCTCCCCTATTCGTCAGCACAGAAAATATCTTCTGCATCCATCCCAACATCTCTCAATCAATCTCCATGAAAGATAATATCTAACAAACAGAACAAACATTCCCAGAGCAAGCAACTAGCGCAAAATCTCCAATGGACATAAATATGAAAATCGACCACCAATCACTGTAATGATGGTGTATCCCTTTACAGGCCCAGCTTGGTCCTTCTCCAGTGTCTCCTCTTGGAGTTGTACCTGATCTTGTTGCCAGTCTTCATGCGGATCCACTGTGGAATCGGCCGGTTCTGCTTCACCTTCTTAGCGAGGAATCGCTTGATCCTGAAGATTTTGTGGGATGGCATGGCCGCACGTCCACTCTGGGAGGAGGGATTCGTTCCTCCGGTGGGGAGGAGGGATCGCCCGCAGAGTGGCAGCGGACCACCCTGCCCCCCCCCACCAGAGATCCATCTGCCCCCCCCACCAGTGAGCGACCGGACTCCCCCCCACCACCAGACAACGATCAGCCCTCTCGCCCCCCCCCCCGCAGAGATACATCTGACCTGCCTCCTCCTCCCCTCCCAGAGATACATCTGACCCACCTCCTCCTCCCCCCCCAGAGATACATCTGACCCGCCTCCTCCTCTCCCCCCAGAGATACATCTGACCCACCTCCTCCTCCCCCCTCCCACCAAGAGATACATCTGACCCGCCTCTTCCTCCTCCCCCCCCGAGAGATACATCTGACCCGCCTCCTCCTCTCCCCCCCCCCCCGAGAGATACATCTGACCCGCCTCCCTCCTCCCCCCCCCCCCCCACGCCCCCCAAGAGGATGATCTGGGTCAGAGAGCCGTTGGAGACTCTGAACCTGCTCTTCGGAAGCTGCAGCGTTTGCTTCAGACTTTTATTTAGCAGGTCGCTAAAAGCACGGATCTGGAATGGTACACGCGGCGGTAAAGTGGGAAATGATGATAGAGTTGGGCGGGCAGTTCATTAAATCAACTTAATTGCATGCTAATGCATTTAAATCGTCGATCCGCCCGATTTGGACACGCAACGGATCCCCGCCATTCGCGGCTCTCCGTAAAGTGGCGATTTGCTCGGACGCGGGTGCAGATTGCGATACAGGCCTCACACCCGACTTTACCATGATTTCACGCCCGAAAACGGGCGCAAATTGTTGGTAAAATCGGGCCCATAGTGTTCAATTCTGGTCGCCACACTGCCAGAAGGCTGTGGAGGCTTTGGAGAGGGTACAGAAAAGATTTACCAGGATATTGCCTGGTATGGAGGGCATTAGCTATGAGGAGAGGTTGGAGAAACTTGGTTTGTTCTCACTGGAATGACGGAGGTTGAGGGGCGACCTGATAGAAGTTACAAGATTATGGGCATGGCCAGAGTGGATAGTCAGAAGCTTTTTCCCAGGGTGGAAAAGTCAATTACTCAGGTTCATAGGTTTAAGGTGCGAGGGGCAAGGTTTAAAGGAGATGTACGAGGCAAGTTCTTTACACAGAGGGTGGTGGGTGCCTGGAACTCGCTGCCGGGGGAGGTAGTGGAACCAGATACAATTGTGAGTTTTAAGGGGCATCTGGACAGATATATGAATAGGATGGTAAAAGAGGTGGAGGAGTGGCATTGTTAATCAAGGATAGTTTAACGTCTGCGGAAAGGCACTTCGAGGGGGATCTGCACACTGAGGTAATATGGGCTGAGGTTAGAAATAGGAAAGGAGCGGTCACATTGTTAGGAGTTTACTATAGGCCCCCAAATAGTAATAGAGATGTGGAGGAAGAAATTGCCAAGCAGATTATGGATATGTGTGGGGGTCACAGGGTAGTTGTCATGGGGGACTTTAACTTTCCAAATATTGATTGGAACCTTTGTAGGTCAAATAGTTCGGATGGGGCAGTTTTTGTGCAGTGTGTGCAGGAGGGTTTCCTGACACAATATGTGGATAGGCCGACAAGAGGTGAGGCCATATTGGATTTGGTACTGGGAAATGAACCGGGCCAAGTGTTAGATTTGGTTGTGGGAGAGCAATTTGGAGATAGTGACCACAATTCGGTGTCTTTTGTTATTGCAATGGAGAGGGATAGGGCCGTACGGCAGGGCAAGGTTTACAATTGGGGGAGAGGTAATTATGGTGCGATTAGGCAAGAATTAGGGGGCATAAACTGTCAGAGAAAGGAACTAATGAAAAGTGGAACTTTTTCAAGGAACAAATACTGGATGTCCTTGATAGGTATGTACCTGTCAGGCAGGGAGGAAATGGCCGAGTGAGGGAACCATGGTTCACGAAAGAGGTGGAATGTCTTGTGAAAAGGAAGAGGGAAGCTTATGTAGGGATGAGGAAACAAGGTTCAGATGGCTCGATTGAGGGTTACAAGTTAGCAAGGAATGAGCTGAAAAAGGGGCTTAGGAGAGTGAGGAGGGGACACGAGAAGTCCTTGGCGGGTCGGATCAAGGAAAACCCCAAGGCTTTTTACTCTTATGTGAGGAATAAAAGAATGACCAGGGTGAGGTTAGGGCCGGTCAAGGACAGTAGTGGGAACTTGTGTATGGAGTCAGTAGAGATAGGCGAGGTGATGAATGAATACTTTTCTTCAGTATTCACCAAGGAGAGGGGCCATGTTTTTGAGGAAGAGAAGGTGTTACAGGCTAATAGGCTGGAGGAAATAAATGTTCGGAGGGAGCATGTCCTGGCAGTTTTGAATAAACTGAAGGTCGATAAGTCCTCTGGGCCTGATGAAATGTATCCTAGGATTCTTTGGGAGGCAAGGGATGAGATTGCAGAGCCTTTGGCTTTGATCTTTGGGTCCTTGCTGTCCACGGGGATGGTGCCAGAGGACTGGAGAATGGCGAATGTTGTTCCTCTGTTTAAGAAAGGGAATAGAAATGACCCTGGTAATTATAGACCGGTTAGTCTTACTTCGGTGGTTGGTAAATTGATGGAAAAGGTCCTTAGAGATGGGATTTACGACCATTTAGAAAGATGCGGATTAATCCAGGATAGTCAGCATGGATTCGTGAAGGGCAAGTCGTGCCTCACAAATTTGATAGAATTTTTTGAGGAGGTAACTAAGTGTGTTGATGAAGGTAGGGCAGTTGATGTCATATACATGGATTTTAGTAAGGCGTTTGATAAGGTCCCCCATGGTCGGCTTATGATGAAAGTGAGGAGGTGTGGGATAGAGGGAAAGTTGGCCGATTGGATAGGTAACTGGCTGTCTGATCGAAGACAGAGGGTGGTGGTGGATGGAAAATTTTCGGATTGGAGGCAGGTTGCTAGCGGAGTGCCGCAGGGATCAGTGCTTGGTCCTCTGCTCTTTGTGATTTTTATTAATGACTTAGAGGAGGGGGCTGAAGGGTGGATCAGTAAATTTGCTGATGACACCAAGATTGGTGGAGTAGTGGATGAGGTGGAGGGCTGTTGTAGGCTGCAAAGAGACATAGCTAGGATGCAAAGCTGGACTGAAAAATGGCAAATGGAGTTTAACCCTGATAAATGTGAGGTGATTCATTTTGGTAGGACTAACTTAAATGTGGATTACAGGGTCAAAGGTAGGGTTCTGAAGACTGTGGAGGAACAGAGAGATCTTGGTGTTCATATCCACAGATCTCTAAAGGTTGCCATTCAAGTGGATAGAGCTGTGAAGAAGGCCTATAGTGTGTTAGCTTTTATTAACAGGGGGTTGGAGTTTAAGAGCCGTGGGGTTATGCTGCAACTGTACAGGACCTTGGTGAGACCACATTTGGAATATTGTGTGCAGTTCTGGTCACCTCACTATAAGAAGGATGTGGAAGTGCTGGAAAGAGTGCAGAGAAGATTTACCAGGATGCTGCCTGGTTTGGAGGGTAGGTCTTATGAGGAAAGGTTGAGGGAGCTAGGGCTGTTCTCTCTGGAGCGGAGAAGGCTGAGGGGAGACTTAATAGAGGTTTATAAAATGATGAAGGGGATAGATAGAGTGAACGTTCAAAGACTATTTCCTCGGGTGGATGGAGCTATTACAAGGGGGCATAACTATAGGGTTCGTGGTGGGAGATACAGGAAGGATATCAGAGGTAGGTTCTTTACGCAGAGAGTGGTTGGGGTGTGGAATGGACTGCCTGCAGTGATAGTGGAGTCAGACACTTTAGGAACATTTAAGCGGTTATTGGATAGGCACATGGAGCACACCAGGATGATAGGGAGTGGGATAGCTTGATCTTGGTTTCAGATAAAGCTCGGCACAACATCGTGGGCCGAAGGGCCTGTTCTGTGCTGTACTGTTCTATGTTCTATGTTCTATGAATAGAAGGATATGGACCCCGGAAGGGTAGAGGTTTTAGTTCAGTCGAGCAGCATGGTCAGTGCAGGCTTGAAGGGCCAAAGGGTAATTTTCTTTGTTCTTTGTTCTCTTCACCAAGGAGAACAGTCTCAGCTTCTCCAACCTATCCACATGATGTCTCAGCCCTGGAATCATTCTCATGAATCTTTTCTATATTCTCTCTAATCCTTTCACACCCTACATGAAGTGTGCTGTCCTGAATTGAATGCAATACTCTCAGTGGAGACTGAAAAGTGTTTTATATTTGGTCCGTTACTTCTTTGTTTTTGTATTTTGTGCTTCCATTTGTAAAGCCCAGGATCCTACAAGCATTATCATCATATAGCATTTGTGTGGCACAAAGGATCCCAATTAAAACTGATGTCAATGAGAATCGGGGGGGAGGGGCATTCCCCACTGGTTGGCATCATACCTGGGACAAAGGAAGTTGGTGGTGGTTGTTGAAGGCCAATCATTAATTGTTGTAAGTTTTACACTGCAGCAATGGTAAATTGCTGGCCACCACTTTGAATTTCCTGAGGTGACGCAGTGGCACACTGGTGCCATTGTCAATCTCCCCCTCTCGACTGGGGCCCAAACTTCCTAAAAAACTAATTTGAATAGTTTGCAGCATGATAATGAACTGGGCAACATTACTAATGGGTGGCACGGTGGCACAGTGGTTAGCAGTGCTGCCTCTCAGTGCCAGGGACCCGGGTTCAATTCCGGTCTTGGGTCACTGTCTGTATGGAGTTTGCACATTCTCTCCGTGTCTGTGTGGGTTCTGGGTGTTCCGGTTTCCTCCCACAGTCTAAAGATGTGCGGGTTAGGTGCACTAGGCCATAATTAATTGCCCCTTAGTGTCAGGGGAATTAGCAGGGTAAATATGTGGGGTCACGGGAATAGGATCTGGGTGGGATTGTTGTTGGTGCAGACTCGATGGGCCAAATGGCCTCCTTCTGCACTGTAGAATTCTGTGATTCTATAACTGGAGACCTCAGAAAAGGGCAGCCACTAGGTTACTCCACTTGCCATCGATGAACTAAATTCAGCAAAACAATGTGGCTATGACCTGAATGTTGGCTTTCTGATGTTGGGAATGTTTTCCCATGCTGAAGTTGATAAATTATAGCTTCCTTGTTTGAGTTATCGTCTCACACGGTTGCTGCTCTCAGCAACATTCCAAGTTAGAGATCTTTAAAATTCTTAATTTAGAAGGTAACATTACTAATTTAAAACACTTAGATTAAACAATCCCTCACTTTCATGGCTGTGCTACAACCTCCTCACACTATACACTACACCGAACATATAGTCATGAATAAGAACTGACTCAATGAGTTTTAGCTAAGAATTCAGCACATCAGTAAAGAAGTGATTTGATTTTATACTCTCAATTATTATGAATCCATGAATTTAAACACATTCACAACTTGATTTAAAGATGTTATACCTAGCTTGAAAGCTCTACTTAAGGTGATGTGGGAGTGACTGCCCTTGACGTCAAGGCAGCATTTGACCGAGTGTGGCATCAAGGAGCCCTAGCAAAACTGGCGTCAATGGGAATTGGGGAAACTCTCCGCTAGTTGGAGTCATACCTGGCACAAAGGAAAACAGTTATGGTTGTTGGAGGTTAATCATCTCAGCTCCAGGACATCACTGCAGGAGTCCCTCAGGGTATTATTCTACGCCAACCACCTTCAGCTGCTTCAACAATGACCTTCTCTCCGTCATAAGGTCTGAAGTGGGAATGTTCACTGATGATTGCACAATGTTCAGTATCATTCCCATTTCCTCAGATACTGAGGCAGTCCATGTCCAAATGCAGCAAGACCTGGACAATATCCAGGCCTGGGGCTGACAAGTAGCAAGTAACATTCACGCCACACAAATGCCAGGCATTAACCATCTCCAACAGGAAAGAATCTAACCATCACACCTTGAAATTCAATGGCATTTCATCACTGAATCCCCCACTATCAATATTCTGGGGGTTATCATTGACCAGACACTGAATTGGACAAGCCATAAAAATACTGAAACTACAAGAACAGAGGAATCCTGTGGCGAGTAACTCACCTCCTGACTCCCCAAAGCACGGCCACCATCTATAAGTTTCAGAGTAGTCTTTTGATTAGGTTGATTGACAGAGGCAGTCATGTGCTTGATGGGAGGAGCTAAACTTGCAGGGAAAACACACAGTCCTATTTTATTTTAAAGCAGTCAGGTTTCTTCCTGGTTCTGAAAGGAGTAAGATGTGTACCTCTGTCTTTCCCTCCAGAACTGGCAATCTAATTACAAGCATGTAAGCATGTGTTTTAGTAACTGATTTTGAAGAGGGGTTTTAAGTCTGTGAGAGGAATATTGCTTGAATTGGAACTCTTCGGGATAGGTTAGCAGTTAAGAACTGTTTGTCATGTTTAAGTATTGATCAATTGATAAATGTTAAGATAATTCATTTGTTAGAGTTAAACAAAGTTTGTTTTGATAAAAAGTTTCCTAGTGTGTCAATAGAATCACACCTGGATCGAAACGCCTTATTCTCACATTAATGCCAAAATAGCAAATAGTTGGGGTTTAGTCTAACTTCATAATACATTTTGGGGTTTCTGATCTCTGTCCTAACACAATGCCTGTCTCACACAGGATGTTTCATCACTGAGGCATTAATTATTATCAGAAATCCTACCTACCGATAGACAGTTGCTGTAATGGAATAATCATTTAATTAATGAGAACTTATTTGTCAATATATCAAAGATGATTTTGTTATTCAGTTATTGTAGCCATGGTAATAAACAATGTTTCACGGGGCTCCAATAAGTTACATTTTCATAAATTCTTGAACTCAAGCCATAAGTAGATAATCTTTCAGCAATGGAAACAAAACAGCCAGCAGTAGAACTTAACCTTTTCTTCTGTGAATAAGGGACACTGTGTAGCCAGCTTGTGAGGTTAAATAAAAAGCAGATTACTCTGAGCCTGACTACGTGTTCTTTACAATTATAAGCCATTGCAATGTCAAAATAAAGTGTTCATGTCTTTTCTTTATCACAGAAGCAGCAAGCAAGCACTCCAATGGTTATAATAACCAAATGTTTATTCAGTTGAGTGAAGACAGCATTGATATTGCCAGCCCTGAAGCGGGGGTCATGTTGGGACTTGAAATATGCGGTCTGAAAACCCACAAGTGGGAAGAATTCCTTCAGTTGTTATGAGTGGAGACATGATCGGGGAAATTTTACTCTAACTGGGTGGGAAACCCTCAGTGAAAGGTGAAGACTGATTTTGTAGTCACCCAATGTTACCATTAGTATCAATGGAGAGTGAAATCAGACTGGGGTGTGGGGAGTGATGGTGCTGTGGAGGTGTAAAACCAACAACGAACCCAATCCAGTTCATGTTCCTACTGGCAGGATGGATTCAAATGATCTTCGTCTGGTGAAGTGTAAAATTATGAGCTCTTTTTCCCATTTGGAGAGAGTGAGGGTAAAATTGACTTCTCCCTCTCTCTGCCAGCACCCCCAGAAATGGATTGATGAAGGATTCTCCCGTCTACTGCTATTAGGGAAATTGGAAATGCGCCCCCTTTGGAAGGTCGTTGTGAGGAAATCGCCACAAATACATTTACAAGTATCCCTACATAAATCAGCCAGGAAGCTTCAGCAGCAGGAACCTTCAAACATAACACATGGCAACTCAAGGAATTCTTACCAATGGTAAGTTTTCAGCCAGACCATGTAGAGAAAAAGGGGCGGCACAGTGGCACAGTGGTTAGCACTGCTGCCTCACAGCACCAGGGACCTGGGTTCAATTCCAGCCTCGAGTCATTTTCTGTGCGGAGTCTGCACATTCTCCCCGTGTCTGTGTGGGTTTCCTCCGGGTGCTCCGACAAAGATGTGCGAGTTAGGTGGATTGGCCATGCTAAACTGTCCCTTAGCATCAGGGGGGAATAGCTCAAATAAATGCATGGCGATAGGGCCTGTGTGGGATTGTGGTAGGTGCAGACTCGATGGGCTGAATGGCCTCCTTCTGCACTGTAGGGATTCTATGAGGATTCTATGATTGGAGTGAGAATCATCGATTGTTGCTCTGGGCATTTGCAAAGCCCAGCATTGATGTGTGGCCTCTAACTGGTAATGCAGCAAAATAAACTGGTATGCAAGACCACAGGATGTGACATGGACACTGCATTTTGCAAATATCCATATGATGCATAGAATCATAGAATCCCGACAGTGCAGAGGGAGGCCATTCGGCCCCTTGAGTCTGTACCGACCACATCCCATCCAGGCCTGATAACCGTAACCCCCGACACTAGGGTCAATTTCACATGGCCAATCAACCTAACCCGCACATCTTTGGACTGTGGGAGGAAACCAGAGCACCCAGTGGAAACCCACGCAGACACGGGGAGAACGTGCAAACTCCATTCAGACAGTGACCCAAGCTGGGAATTGAACCCGGATCGCTGGCGCCGTGAGGCAGCAGTGCTAACCAGTGTGCCACTGTGTTAAGAAGTATATGCGTTAACTGTTCTTATTACCTCTGCCACTGAAAGATTTCTATGAAACTTGGTACACGGATAAGGTATGGCCCAAGGAAGATCTGATTCATTGATGTAAATCTAGATCTGGATCTTGGAATTTGTTTTAAAAGATCTGTTAACGTTAGGAGATAGGGAGAATTGACTTTTTCTTTTGTATTGCAGCGGGTGGTTTTATTTAGAATGTTCATTGTTTTTGGAAGTTGTGGATTGTCTCAGCAACTATACTGGAATCTATGACAACTCAGCAGAGTTTTCAGAACAGGTTGTTGAATGTAGATTGGCCTGAAGCCTCCTCAGTGAGATCAAAGCTTTTTTGAAGTATTTATTTTCTCAGCTTTGTAGTCACAGAGCATCAACCAGGCAGAGAAAAGCCTAAAATAAATGCTATGTCATTGCAAGAACGTTGAGTTAACACAACCTGGTGGAGTTATGTGCTCTGAGTGCCCTCTTCCCTTGTTTCACTATTTCTAATTGATACATTTTTGGTTTGCAAAAATTATTGAATGGCACCCTGTCATGGAATATGTAGCCAAAAATGAGGTGTATGATTTGAGGCAGCTTCAACCAAAATCCAATAGTTTTTCCCATAGATCCATCATTTCCCCCGGCCACTAATTAAGATGATACTGAAATGTTCTTTTAGTTAAGAAGGAGTTTCATGGAATTCTAGTACAAAAGGAATCTTTCCAGTCATACTGGCGTTCCCCGAATCCAGCTATCATACCATGTTACCTTGTTCAATCCCTAATGCACTTCCTCATTCAAGCATTTATCTAAAGATTGGTTCTGTAAAGCCTTCTGGTAGCCTGTCCTTTCCAAAAGGTTGCATACTTAAACTCACCCAAAAAACAGGTCTGAAATGTTCCCGTTTTCTTGCTCATCTGGCACTTAGAATTATTTTTGTAAGATTGTGCGCTAACTCTGCTCTTATTGGAGGAGGTGTTCAATGCTGAGTAGGAACACTCTGGTTTATGCACCTTCTGATGCAGTCAGACAGCCAACTTTTCAGGACTCATGCCTCTGTTGTCCCGTTCTGAATGATTATAGAATCAATCAGCAGAGAAGGAGGTCATTGGCCAAATTAGCCCCACTCATACAGCAGGATGAGGCCATTCGGCCCCTTGAGTCTTCTCAGCCATTCAACTTGGCCAAGGCTGATCTTGTACCTCATTGCCATTTTCCCACACTATCCCCCACATCCCTTGATATCTTTGGAATCTTGCAATCTACTGATCTCTGTCTTGAACATACTCAATGACTGAGCCTCCAGGGGTAAGAGGATTCTAAAGATTCGCCACCCACTAGTGAGGAAACTCCTCCTCATCTGTCTTAAATGGTCTACCTCTTGTTCTGTGAATGGGTCACCTAGGCTACCCCTCCACCTCCCATGCTCCCCCTAGCCGGGGGAAACATCCTTCCCTCATCTACCCTGTCGAACCCAGTTAGAATTTTCGATGAGATCACCTCTCAATCTTCTAAACTCTTATTCTTTCCCCCATAGCCCTGCAAACTTTGCCTTTTTAAGTATTTATCCAATTTCATTTTGAAAGCTATTGAATTCTCTGCGAGCTCCCTTTCAGGCAGTGCATTCTGAATCACTGCAACATGCTGTGTGAGAAATGAAAATTGCCCTCACCTTCTACCTGGCATTTTTGCCAATTATTTTATATCTGTGTCAACTCAACACCCCTGCGAGAGGGAACAGGTCTCTTCTATGAATCTATCGAAAACCCTCATAGTTTTAAAGGTCTTTTTAAACCTCCCTGACCCTCTCTGCTCTAAGAGGAACATTTCTCCACATAACTGAAACCCTTCATCCTTGATGTCATCCTAGCCAATCTTCTCTGCACCCTCGCCAAGTTCTTTCTAAATTGTCCACTTTTCTGCTGTCCTACCTTTCTCTTTAGTGGCAAGCCTTTTAAGAAGTGTCGCCTGGCTGGATCTTGCACTCTTATGCCATACATTCTACAGGTTAAACATGTTGGACAAATTCTTCTCCTCCTCAGGTCAACTGACCAACCCCATTTATGCCTATCTCCCACAATCAGTGTGCTAATTTCCTTTTTAGAATGATAAATAGATACCGAAAGAGGTAAAAAAGCAGAGTTTGTTGTGAATCCATTAACAGTTTTGGTAATACAATCAAGGTTTCTGTCATTGAAATCCAGGCCACAATAATGTACAGAAAATTCTTGAGACACATTATTGTTGTGTGCAGAGATCAAAAGAAATATAAAAGATTGACGAAGAAGAGTCATACCAGGACTCAAAATGTTAACCCTGTTTCTCTCTGCACAGATGCTGCTGGACCTGCTGAGATTTTCCAACAATTTCTATTTTTATATTAATTATAAAAGATAGTCCAGAGCTGGGAATGGTTGATGAATCAATATTGCCCTAAGGCTCTGAACTACAGGTATAGGATACAGGTTCCCCGCACCCTTTTCATTCTACTAAGGCTGGACGGAATGGCGGCACAATGGTTGGCACTGCAGCCTTACAGTATCAGGGATCATATGATCCCTTAGAATCCCACAGAATCCCTACAGTCCAAAAGCAGGCCATTTGGCCCATCAAGTCTGCATCAGCCCCCACTCCCACCCCCCGTTCTATTCCTGTAGCCCTATGCATTTAACCACACATCTTGGGTCATGAAGGGGAAATTTAGCATGGCCAATCCACCTAATCTGCACATCTTTGGACTGTGGGAGGAAACCGGAGCACCCGCAGGAAACCCACACAGACACGGGGAGAACATGCAACCTCCACACAGACCTGAGGCTGGAATCAAACCTAGGTCCTTGGCGCTGTGAGGCAGCTGTGCTAACCACTAGGCCACCGTGCCGCCCCTTATGGTCTATGGTCTAACTATTGATTTTGACTTGACCGTCTGCCTAGATAAGGTGAGAGCCAAGGCACTTCGACTGTCAAAAAGTCAGAGACTGAGGCTTGTGACATGAACTTTGGTCCCTGTTTGGAACATTCAACTTTCTTTCATCATCCACAACATTCAAGACAAACATGGACCGATCCCTCGAGCAGATTCACATTTGCTACAAGTAGGTGGAGAGTCAGGGATCATGACACCAACAGAGCAAAGATTGACCCAACGCCTGATGTGCCTGGGATAGCTGCCTTGTTGGAGCGAGAATTTCTCCCAAGTCCCCCTCCAGCCTTACGAATCTCCCCAACTTAATATCACAATGGAAAAAGGGACAGGAAATAAAAACAGAAAAGGCAAAAAAGCCCAGCAAGTCTGGTGGCATCTGTGGAGAGAGAAACAGCTTTGAAGAAGAGTCGCATGGACTCAAACCATTAACTCTCACCACAGACACTGCCAGACCTGCTGAGCTTTTCCAGCATTTTCTGTTTTAATTTCAGATTTCCAGCATCCGCAGTGTTTGTCTTTTACAATGAGGTTGAATTTATGATACTTCAGTGGCAAAGCAGGAGATGTTTCTTGTGGCTTCTTACAAGGCCCTTGTACAAAAATAACTATCACCTGTCGTGAATCATTCGCAGCTTTTCAAACGTTCACCTCTCATCTGGAAACACCAATTTAAGGACCTTTTTCACAGGTGCACTTACAAAGGAGCTACACGTATGATTTTAGGAATTCTTAATCAAAGATTTCTAACATTGAAGCATCTGGCAAAATGCATTAGTGAGCGGGTTTTACCCAAATTAGCTGCAGATCACGAGAATGATAAGTATTTTAAGGTATTAGGGGAGGCGATGGCCTCGTGGTATTATCACCAGACTATTAATCCAGAAACTCACCTAATGTTCTGGGGAGCCGGGTTCGAATCCTGCCACAGCAGATGGTGGAATTTGAATTCAATAAAAAATATCCGGAATTAAGAATCTACTGATGACCATGAAACCATTGTCAATTTGTCAGAAAAACCCATCTGGTTCACTAATGTCCTTTAGGGAAGGAAATCTGCCGCCCTTACCTGGTCTGGCCTATATGTGACTCCAGAGCCACAGCAATGTGGTTGACTCTCAACTGCCCTCTGAACAAGGGCAACGAGGGATGGGCAATGAATGCTGGGCAGCAAGTGACACCCATGTCACACGAATGAATAAATAAAAATGTTCTTTTTGATCTGAAATCGGTTAACAAGATCTGTGCAATCTTGGCAAATCTCCTACATACGATAAAACATCTCAGAATATTTAATGAGCTGGAGATTTTTTTTAAAAAAGGGGCTGACCCATCAACTGCTAGAAAGGTTGGAAACGAATGGAGGGATTTCTAGAATTTGAGCTTGGACATTTTCTCCTCTACTTCTGGGCACCAGCAAACTTTTAAAGGGCTTGCAAGATTTCTGAATTACAATGTTCAGTTTTCGTGTCCAATCGCCCCCTACAAATCCAGTGTACCTGGGTCACTCTGACATCAACTCTGACATCACACTGACAGGGGCGGCAAGGTGACACAGTGGTTAGCACTGCTGCCTCTCAGTGCCAGGGACCCGGGTTCAGTTCCGACCTCAGGACATTGTCTGTGTGGAGTTTGCACATTCTCAACCTGTCTGCGTGGGTTTCCTTTGGGTGCTCTGGTTTCCTCCCACAGTCCAAAGATGTGCGGGCCAGGCTAAATTGACCCTCGTGTCAGGGGATTAGCAGAGTAAATATGTGGGGTTACAGGAATAGGGCCTGGTTGGGACTGTGGTCGGTGCAAACTTGATGGGCCAAATGGCCTCCTTCTGCACTGTAGGGATTCTATGGTTCTGTGACTCAAATATTTCTGCTGCTCAGAAGTGGTGGTTCCCAATGGGGTTCCTCAACCCCTGGGGGTCTGTAAAGACTTTCTAGGGGTAAAGCGGAATAATGCCAATATCATTCTATTTCCTTAATTCTTTCACGTGGGGGTCACCGGCAAGGCCAGCATTTTTTGCCCATCCCTATTTGTGGGTGGCATGGTGGTTAACACTGCTGCCTCACAGCGCCAGGGTTCCTGGTTCAATTCTGGCCTTGGCTGACTGTCCGTGGAGTTTGCACGTTCTCCCCGTGTCTGCGTGGGTTTCCTCCGGGTGCGCCGGTTTCCTCCCATAGACCAAAGATGTGCAGGTTAGGTGGATTGGCCATGCTAAATTGCCCCTTAGTGTCTAAAGATGTGTGGGTTAGGGGGATTAGTGGGGTAAAGATGTGTGGGTCAGGGTAATGAGTGGGTTAGGGGTAATAGTGAGGTTACAGGGATAGGGTAGGATGCTCTGTTGAAGAGTGTTATGGTTCAGGTCAAAAACTCCAAAGTGTTTTATGGAGCCCGCTTGGATCATAAGTTTTGCATCTTGAATTTGGCTAGGATAAGCATGATAGGTTTCACTTCAGCTATGATTCAAATGACCCACTAGGGAGATTTTATCAAACAAAGTTTATTTAAGAATATAGTTAATATGTATAGTAAGAATATTAGCAATAACTTCTATCAATTACAAACAACCATGATAATGTATAACCCTCAACAAATATATCTAAAATGTTCCAATCAAACAAAACCCTTGCCATATGCAAAACCCTTTAAACAGGTTCAACACAGCAAAGCCTAATGCTGACCTGATACTGGATTTGAGTCCTTTGGTTGGAGAATTGAAAACCTTCAGCCTTGCAAGTTCTAGTAGTCCTCGTGACACGCCCAGAACAGTTTGAAGTCAGAACAGCTTCCCAGAACCCTAGATAAACTCTGTCAAGCCACCAACAGCAGATTTTCTACTTCAGGAAGGCTATCAGCTAACCCGCAAAATTTCCAAAACCAGGGAGAGAGAGAGAGAGAGAGAGACTTCTTTTCAGCTTGCCGTCCCTTCTCAAACTCAACTCTAACTGCAGCCCAAACTGAAAATGAAACCTTAAGCTCACTGGATAGGAAAATAAAAACTGTCCATAAACACATGACCATCTTCCTAACAATGCAGGATTATAAAACAACCCAGAGTTAAAATAAACAGTTATGAAGTTATGGAAGTTGCAATAAAAGGACCCCTTGTAGACAACATGGCAGCAATGAAACCAAACTGAAAAAGGTCTGCTTACAACTGCAGAGAACAGGATTTTTAAAAAACCTTTCTTAAAGGTACACTAATGTCACAAGAGTCAGTTCAGACTCGATGGGCTGGATGGCTTCCTTTCATACTGTAGATATTTTATGAATTCTCCTTGAACCTAGTGGCTTACTTAGCCATTTGCAGAGGACAGTTAAGAGTCAATTTTATGTAAGCCAGACCAAGTAAGGATGACAGATTTCTATGATCCAGGTGATGGTTGCCGTGGACACCGTTGCCGAGACTGGCTTTCAATTCCAGAAGTTATTAACTGAATTTAAATTGCCGTGGTGGGATTTGAATCCTGGTCTCCACAGCATTTGCCTGGGCCTCTGGTCAGTAGCCCCAGTGACATTACCATGTCCTCACCGTCTCCCAAGGTAATAAAATGGGTTTGGTGTGAGGAAGAAGTGGCAAATATAACACCAAGCATAAAAGCTAAATATTGCAGATGCTGGAAATAGAACCATAGAACATTACAGCACAGAAACAGGCCTTTTGGCACTTCTTGGCTGTGCCGAACCATTTTTCTGCCTAGTCCCACTGACCTGCACCTGGACCATATCCCTCCACACCCCTCTCATCCATGTACCTGTCCAAGTTTTTCTTAAATGTTAAAAGTGAGGCCGCATTCACCACTTCATCTGGCAGCTCATTCCACACTCCCACCACTCTCTGCGTGATGAAGCCCCCGCTAATGTTTCCTTTAAACTTTTCCCCCTTCACTCTTAACCCATGTCCTCTAGTTTTTTCTCCCCTAGCCTCAGTGGAAAAAGCCTGCTTGCATTCACTCTATCTATACCCATCATAATTTTATACGCCTCTATCAAATCTCCCCTCATTCTTCTACGCTCCAGGGAATAAAGTCCTAACCTATTCAACCTTTCTCTGTAACTAAGTTTCTCAAGTCCCGGCAACATCCTTGTAAACCTTCTCTGCACTCTTTCAACCTTATTAATATCCTTCCTGTAATTAGGTGACCAAAACTGCACACAACACTCTAAATTCGGCCTCACCAATGTCTTATACAACCTCACCATAACATTCCAACTCTTATACTCAATACTTTGATCTATAAAGGCCAATGTACTAAAAACACTCTTTACGACCCTATCTACCTGTGACACCACTTTTAGGGAATTATGTATCTGTATTCCCAGATCCCTCTGTTCTACTGCACTCTTCAGTGTCCTACCATTTACCTTGTATGTTCTACCTTGGTTTGTCCTTCCAAAGTGCAATACCTCACACTTGTCTGCATTAAACTCCATCTGCCATTTTTCAGTCCATTTTTTCTAGCTGGTCCAAATCCCTCTGCAAGCTTTGAAAACCTTCCTCACTGTCCACTACACCTTCAATCTTTGTATCATCAGCAAATTTGCTGATTCAATTTACCACATTATCATCCAGATCATTGATATAGATGACAAACAACAATGGACCCAGCACTGATCCCTGTGGCTACCAAATAAACCTGTTGGACTTTAACCTGGTGTTGTTAAACTTCTTACTATGCACACCACTAGTCACAGGCCTCCACTCAGAGAAGCAATCCTCCACTACCACTCTCTGGCTTCTTCCATTGAGTCAATGCCTAATCCGATTTACCAGCTCTCCATGTATACCTAGCGACTGAACCTTCCTAATTAACCTCCCATGCGGGACCTTGTCAACGGCCTTACTGAAGTCCATGTAGACAAGATCCACTGCCTTCCCTTCATCCACTTTCCTGGTAACCTCCTTGAAAAACTCTAATAGATTGGTTAAACATGACCTACCACGCACAAAGCCATGTTAACTCTCCCTAATAAGTCCCTGTCTATTCAAATATTTGTAGATCCTATCTCTTAGTATTCCTTCCAATAATTTACTTACTACTGACGTCAAACTTACCAGCCTTTAATTTCCCGCATTACTTTTTGAGCCTTTTTTAAACAACGGAACAACATGAGCTATCCTCCAATCATCTGGCACCTCACCCGTGGATACCGACATTTTAAATATATCTGCCAGGGCCCCTGCAATTTCAACACTAGTCTCCTTCATAAGAACATAAAAACATAAGAAATAGGAGCAGGAGTAGGCCGTCTAGCCCCTCGAGCCTGCCCCGCCATTCAATAAGATCATGGCTGATCTGAAGTGGATCAGTTCCACTTACCCGCCTGATCCCTATAACCCCTAATTCCCTTACCGATCAGGAATCCATCTATCCGTGATTTAAACATATTCAACGAGGTAGCCTCCATCACTTCAGTGGGCAGAGAATTCCAGAGATTCAGCACCCTCTGAGAGAAGAAGTTCCTCCTCAACTCTGTCCTAAACTGACCCCCCTTTATTTTGAGGCTGTGCCCCCTAGTTCTAGTTTCCTTTCTAAGTGGAAAGAATCTCTCCATCTCTACCCTATCCAGCCCCTTCATTATCGTATAAGTCTCTATAAGATCCCCCTCAGCCTTCTAAATTCCAATGAATACAAACCCAATCTGCTCAGTCTTTCCTCATAATCATCACCCCTCATCTCTGGTATCAACCTGGTGAACCTTCTCTGCACTCCCTCCAAGGCCAATATATCCTTCCGCAAATAAGGGGACCAATACTGCATACAGTATTCCAGTTGCGGCCTCACCAATGCCCTGTACAGATGCAGCAAGACATCTCTGCTTTTATATTCTATCCCCCTTGCGATATAGGCCAACATCCCATTTGCCTTCTTGATCACCTGTTGCACCTGCAGACTGGGTTTTTGCGTCTCATGCACAAGGACCCCCAGGTCCCTCTGCACAGCGACATGTTGTAATTTCTTTCCATTTAGATGATAATCTAATTCAAGGTCCGAGGGAATACCCTGTCCGGTCCTGGGGATTTATCTACTCTGATTTGCCTCAAGACAGCAAGCACCTCCTCCCCTTTAATCTGTATAGGTTCCGTGACCTCCCTACTTGTTTGCCTTATTTCCATAGACTCCATGCCAGTTTCCTCAGTAAATACGGATGCAAAAAAAACCCACTTAATATCTCCCCCATTTCTTTTGGTTCCATACATAGCCAACCACTCTGATCTTCAAGAGGACCAATTTTATCCCTTACTATCCTTTTGGTCTTAATATACCTGTAGAAGCTCTTAGGATTATCTTTCACCTTGTCTGCCAAAGCAACCTCATGTCTTCTTTTAGCCCTCCTGATTTCTTTCTTAAGTAGTTTCTTGCACTTTTTATACGCCTCAAGCATCTTATTTGCTCCCTGTTGCCTATACATGTCATACATCTCTCTCTTCTTCTTTATCAGAGTTCCAATATCCCTCGAGAACCAAGGTTCCTTATTCTTATTCACTTTGCCTTTAATCCTGACAGGAACATACAAACTCTGCACTCTCAAAATGTCTCCGTTGAAGGCCTCCCACTTACCAATCACATCCTTGCCAGAGAACAGCCTGTCCCAATCCACGCTTTTTAGATCCTTTCTCATTTCTTCAAATTTGGCCTTTTTCCAGTTTAGAACCTCAACCCGAGGACCAGATCTATCTTTATCCATGATCAAGTTGA